>NC_055665.1:8500599-8817006 GCF_017976325.1 Chelmon rostratus
ATGCCATTATTGAATTAAGTGGAGGACACTCTGATTAATACTGTAAGATAAAAAGGTTTAAAATCTATAGTTTGGGATATGAATTAAAGTGATGATACATGGATGATAGGAAAAATAAAAGCTTAGGTATCTTTCAGATTGAATTACATTTAAGGAAAAAAGTGCACCAAAGTTTTACTTTTCACTTTAGTGACCTCTTAGTAATTTTTAGCTGATTTGTAAAACAAACAGAGTTCTTATGAAATGACGGCAATCACACACTTTGATTGCTCCTCAGTCGCACAGCTGCCTGCGGATCTGAAAAGCTCTAGTACTTCCTCCTGCACAAGTACCTTGATACTAATCAGCCGTTTTGTAATTGAGACAGACAATTCTGCTCCGCTACATAGGATCTCTCGGTAGCCATGGAAACCAGGGAACATTCTTGATCATGAGAAGCCCACATTTCCTGATCACATCTGGCTGTTTCTCGTCTGAACCAGTCATCCAAAACGCAGACAAGACATGGAAAGCTTCAGTGAAAGTGAAGGCCGAAAGAAAGGTCCGCTGCTTGTTTGGAATCTGGAACTCACAGTCATTGGTGGACTGATGTGGCAACAACAGCAATTGGACAGTTTGTGAAAAAACAGAATTTGTTGAGGTGAACAACAGGAGTTTCCTATACGTGTGTGTTTGTAAAGTAGTCAGCCATAAAAAATCCCCAACACGAAATATAGACATTGTCGTGCAAAACAATAATTACATATAACCATTTATATATACTCGATGCAGTAAGGCATCACAGTAATGAGATTACTTTTTCCAGTAACATTCAGTAAATCTTAAAAGATTACAATTTAAAATTCAGTAATGAAATTCCATTTGCTGATCACAATAATGCTATGGTACTTTAATATGGAAGTGGGCTTGTTCACCGTGTTACTGGGGGTTTGATAAAAGTTTTATGTCGCAGCAAAAGCCATTGGACAAACTGGGTTTCAGCATGCAGGCGTGATCCACATCCTGCCGGCGCGATTCGCATCATTGGAGGTTGTAATGCACTGAGAAACATAGCAACGATGGCAGCTTAGAAGAAACCTGCTAGCTTACCAAACACGGATGTTAACCCTGCAGGGTTCAAAACATTTAAAAAATGCAAATGATGAATGTAAGCATAACTTTTGTTTTATGAGTAATTTAATGAACTAGGCTGAGTGGCTCAAAGAATACAAGTAGTAATGTAACTAATTTTCTTTCGTTGATGAGTAATTGTAATGTGTTTATATCCATTAATGAGTAATTGCTCACGCACTGTCTTTATTCAGATAATTTCATCACTTCCCTGCATACACTGTGGAGTGCTGACGGCTTGCAGAGACTTGGAAGCGTCTCAGAAATGCACACAAATCAAAGTGGAGAGTTGACTTTTGTTGCAGAGTGATAGTGACAGCCCGCTGGCCTCAGGGGCAGTTGGAAGGGCAGCACGCTCTCCTGAGCTCTACCCCACTGCTTGTGCTGCAGCCCCACGTACGAAGGATGCATGAAATGCTCGCAAAGCCCGAAAACCTCGAGCCATGCATTTCCTCCGCCACCTAACCCAATATGACATGTATCCCTGCAGCAATGCAGATTTAATGCTGCATAATCTAGCTTCGCGGATTGTAGCAACGTGGGATCCTGTTTGGAATTTGGTACATTCGCCTCCTGAAAGAATGCCTGTCTTTTACCAACACCACAATCCTGAAATTGAATTCTGGATTCTTTTGTAGCTTGACAGTGACAGCCCGGCCGAATGAAAAATCAGAGTCAAAACTGCAAGAGAGGCACTTTTTATTTACCGTCAGCGAGGTGTAACAGCTCCTTTTCTGTGTGGCAAGCAAAATGGGACTGACGGTTTTAAATGCTCAATGGAATAGGATGTCAATCTTCTGGTAGTTTTATTGCAAATTCTTGTTTATTGGGAAACCCAATGGTCTGTTTGTTTTAAGAGGGCCGGTTTACATCTGTCACATTTCCTCTGCTAGTAAAGATGACAAGCTGTATGTCACATTAAGGCCTATTGGTCATCACACCCCTATTAAAGTCGCTGTGGTTCACCCTGCAGCATGCTGTCCTGATCTTATCCTCACAGTCTGTTGTTATACACTGGCAACTCATAGAGCCTGTTAAACTATACCGCATGGTGAATATGCAGTGTGTTGTCGTGCATTAGAGTGGAAACATCTGTTGGGGAGCTAAAGACTTATGTCATAAGGTAATCAAAAGCATGATAATCACTGCACTAAAATCAGATCCCCGGGAAGAAATACATTATCACAATATCATATGGCAGCCTGTACTCCTATTTCAGTCACTTCATTACCCCTGATGTCGATTTCTCATATTTGCTGAGACATGTGCAATTCTCCAGGGCTTGTTGTCTCAAGAAAAGCTGCATCCGCAGCAGAATCTTCCGAAAGAAATTCAGCTGGGAAAGAGAAAAGACACAGCAAACACATCCAGTTTCTATTTTGATTTATTGCACTTTATAATTACGATAACCAACGGGCTTCGCTCTGATGTGCGGATATTCAGCTGCGAGCTGATTTATTTTCTTGCCACACAGTGAACGTTGCTGCGGCCTCGCGTAGTTCGCTCATTGGGTTGCGTGTGCATGCAAACATTTCATTGTATAAAAGTGAACATGTTTGGGAAATGTGCACTGTAGGAAATACAAGCCAAATGTGTCGAAGACTGAAGGCGATCTCATTACGCCCTGTTTGGATTCAGAACCAACAATTAAGCAAAGAGTATAATTTCGGTAACAGAAAGGCCGGATTCACGCATCCCCTCTGGGCCATAAAGCCAATGGTCCATGTAAACACACTGCCTTTCCATGCCTGGCCACATGACAGTTCACTGGTTCATCTCACAGCATCTTCAAGAACACAAAGATATAGATTAATTGGGTGCAGCTGCACCTTGTTCTGCATGGATGAATCTCTCCTCCTGTCTGTCTTTCTCCGAAGTCTTCCCTATCATATTTATTGTTTTGTAAAGGGATATATGCTGTTTTAAACAGAGGAAATAAATATTAATATCATCTTTGTGTGTCCAGAACAGAGAGTGGTTTGGGATGTGTTTAGCTTAGCACAGAGCCTGGAAGAAGGGGGTCCCTCCTGGTTTACTGCTGTCAAAAGTGAAAATGACTTGTATTACTGGATCAGTTCACCCAAATCACAAAAATATGTCTACATTTCATACGTCTCATTATATTTGTACACATAGAGATTAATTATAAACATATCTGTGAAAAAATATGAAATTAAGCTATAACTGGTAGCTTTTTTCGGAGCTATTGGCTGCATGTTGTGGCATCTTTCAATGAAAGGACCCTTCTCTGGTCACATGACTATAAATAAAGATGGACAACACGTCTTTGCATCCCCCCATTGCACAAAAATGAAGCCAAACACAGGACACAGGAGCTGCCATCTCACACTGGTCACTTTTGAAGCAAGTGAGTAGTGATACATCTGCCCAACTCCAAGGTTAGGGTTAGCTGTCAATCATGACGTTACACCCGATTTTATAGCATCAGATAACTAATGAAAAGCAAACACTTGTACATACATACATAAATCAGTGTGATACAAACCAGCTAAAATGACAGAAACCATGTCTGAGAAAAATGCATTTGACGTGTAATTTTTCTTTTGGTCCACTAACATGGAGGGGGCGGGAGTTATGACCTATGAAGATGTTGTTCCACAATGATAACAGGTGGTTGTCTGTGGGCCCTCTGTTCTGTGCTCTTTGGAGTCTGATGTAAACCTTCCTGTCCTTCCTCCACTGTCTCTTTGTCAACTCCGACTTCTTTTTTTTGTTTTTTGGCAACTTATCAAACCTTGAGTTAAGATTATTTTGTCAAAAGCTTAAATTACATAAATGATCACCATATCTCTTCAATCCTATATAGCTCTTGTTAACTGTAGCAATTACACTGATTATAATTGAGCAATTAGTACAGTGTGAGAAATTATAAAATGATTGATCCACTGTAATTAACAAACAGGATTTAATACTTGAAACAAATGTCCAAATAATACCAACGATAAACTGAAACAGAATCATTACACACAAAAGCTTACATTTACATTACATTGTTGGCTGAATGAGTAAGTGTTTAAATCCTGCTGCTACATGTTGGAGAGGAAATTGATCCTTGTATTTCAATTTGATGACTGATGACTTTAAGCTATTTGAATCGTTACTACTGCCACTTAGGGGTGGGGATATGGCCAAAATCCTCTGTCTCAGTGAAAGTGTTATTTCACATCACGGTTAAAGTATATATCAATGTATTGCAACTGCTGTGTAAATTCAATTAAGAGATAGTTTAAATTAACCGTACTGTAAGGTGCTGCATCACATTTGATTAATTTCTTCTTTTTGAAACTCCCATACAAACAAAAAAAAACGGCCTCACGTGAGACAACACTTGAGTTGAAAAACAAATGTATGCACCAGAGGTGCATTATCATGCATTATGCATCATTGCATTGTCTGCCCTGAATATATAGCAGGGAAACTAAAGCCATTTTCCCATATGAACTCCGGAAAATGTCTGCAGAATCAGGTCTGGATATTGTCCAGAGTTGCCATATCACCCACATTACGTCAGACGTGTTCTCACTTACTGGAAATACTCCATTTGGTTTAGGCAGTTGGTGGCACCTAGTTAGATAAAGCAGGAGGAGGACTCATCTGTAATGATTGTTTCTGCATTGAAATCAATACTACATGCATTTGGATGGATCTGCAATATCAATTAAAGAGTGCAAAGCAATATGCAGACAAGCATAAAAGAGTACGAAGCAGCTCCACCTACTCGCTGTGTAGCAGGATAGCAGCGCATACAGTTGGTAATTACAGTGTAAGGGATAGCTCCTGTGGTAGAAACTGTATTGCCATATATACTGTCATACCACCCAACTCTACTGGCGCTCAAACCATTTATTTTTCTGAAAGCACAATATCAGTGATTGTGGATGTTTGGAATGATTGACCAAATTACAAAATCACGATGTAAGATGATTTCAGGTAAAAATTCTGAGGTAGTTCAGCAATCCACTCTAATTATTACCATTCCTGAGCCTCCAATGCCAACTTGTTCATTAAAAAACATTTTCTCTGCCTTTTTGTTCCCATTTGTTTGGTTCCTCATAATAACATAACCAGTTGATAATTGTTCTGTAGTGGAAGCTAGTAGAAAAAGAGGAGATCTAGTTCTCATTTTATTTATGCCATTGGTCATGAGCAACATAAATACAGGAAGCTGCCTCTTTTGTCTAAAGGTGGCTCAAAGAAATTGTGGTGTGTGTTGAATATATGGCAATATTTAGAAAAACAAGTTGTGCTAACTTTATTTTCCGGTATGTTACGTAAGAGCTTTGGAAAAGCAGTGACTGTGAATAAAGATATTGACAGGTACGTACATATTGCTGGTAAAGCATCCCCCGATAACATTATCCTACCCTCTTGATGACTCACCAGAATGATGGTTTTAGTGTCAGTGATGCTGTAACGTAGAATTGCAAACCAAATCATACCCATTTCTGAAAAGTATGTGCATGAATATTGTCGTTCTAATATTTTGTCCATCCTGTTGATGTCAAAAAGTGTAGACCAAGTGTTAGAAGTACAATCCACAGTTCTCGACATCAAACTGTGAAGAACTCGCATCGTTCTTTGTTGGCAAAATAACCTCAGTCAGAGCCAGCGTTGCTGCTGATGTGAACACAGACGAGCTCAGCAAAAAAGATGTAACCATGGGAAAATTCACCTGTTTTACTGAGCTCTGCAAGTCACTGAGTCCAGCTTGTCCACCGACAGCGTTGATCCTGAACTGAGCAGTTTTAAAGCAGGTGTTTGTCAAGTCATGTCCTGAAGAAATACAAATGCATCTTCCCCAGTGTTTTTTAAACAGCTGTTGTAAAACCATTGCTTAAGAAACCCTTAAGAAAGATAATAGTACTGCACTGACCAACTATAGGCTGATATCCAATCTTCCATTCTTCAGTACAATACTAAAAAAGATGGTTTCAGAACAGAAATGCTAGTAGTCGGTCCTAAAACAAAAAGAACTATGCTGTTTAATAATCTGGGGAAATTGACTCTCTGGATTAAATCTGAGGTTACAAGTCTTGGTATTATCCTGGAGTCAAATCTAAGATGCCACATCAACAAGATGACCAAAACGTCAATTTTCCTCCATAGAAACAGCTAAAGTACGACCATTTCTAAATCAAACAGATGCTGAAAAACTGATTCGTGCCTTTATTTCAAGCAGACGCGATTACTGTAATACAGTACTTACTGGCCTCCCAAAAATAACCACCTAGAGAATTCAGCTCATTCAAACCTCTGCAGCTCAGCTATTAACCAGAAGCAAGAGGAGAGAGCACATTAGTCCAGTTTTAGCTGCTCTGCACTGACTTCCTGTAATACTCAGAATTGATATTAAGGTCCTCCTCCTTGTATACAAAGCCCTTAATGGACTGGGACCAAGCTACATTGCTAACTCGCTTGTTTACTATTAGCCTTCGAGAGCACTGTGATCATCTGCTGCTGGTTTATTGGAGGTCGAAAGAAAACTGGGGTTGCAGTCTTTGTCCATTACGCCCCAAAGCTCAGGAACACACAACCTACAGATATCAGGGACCTTTAACTAACTAGCTACCACTTCCTGATGCAGGTCTGAAACTTTTGTGCCTTGTGCTTTTGCACTGCTGCACTTCTTTTAAAATGTTGTATTTTACTTGATTTTATGCATTCTATGTAATCTAGTTTTAGCTATATTTCATGATTTTATTCTGTGGTCTTTATTTTTATTTTCTTCCTTATTATCATTATCAAGTGGGTTTTATTCTCTGTCTCTTTCATTCATTTTTTTAATCTGTTTTTATGTCCATGTCTGTCTTTTCTATGTAAAACACTCACTTGGTGCATGTGATTTCTTTCTTGTAAAGCACATTGAGCTGCAATTCCTGCATGAAAGGTGCTATACAAATAACGTTTATTATTATTATTAACACAATAAATTTCAACAGCACCACAATATGTAGCCTCGAAATATACCATATAGGTGAATCAGCATTTGCTAAAACAGTTTGAGTTAAAACAGAATATTATAACCTCAGGGAATGTCGGGCTATCGCACGACACCACATTATTTTTAAGATAAGTGTACATAAAGCGTCTTCATATCATTGGGGGAGTGATGCTATTCTAACCCACTAGCTGCTTAGTCCTTGTATCCAGATGCCAGGTGTGAAAGTCATTTATTGCGTGATGCAGCAGAATCAGCAGGTCTGAAATGGATTATAATTTTCTCAAAATGTTTATTGAGCCGGGCGCCACGGACCCCATTTTAAAACATGCAAGTGTTGATACACACAGGACCACAAGGACACACTGCTCTCACACCATCAAACCTGCTACATTTAGATCGCGAGGGAGGGCGCCGCCGGTCTGACAGGCCTGCAGATTTATGATGACGCAGCCTGATGTCCTTTTTAGTCACCATCAACCACCACCAACACGCTCAAGCTATATTCATTTTTAACCGAAATGACGTGAAATTGTGAGTGCTACTTGAAAAGTGTAATATCTGCAAGTCTGTAAACATACGCTGGCAATTCTAAATCGTGAGGAAAGAGTCTTGGTCTGGAAGAAAAGCACACATGGATTCATTTTAAAGCTATCAGACACTTTAAGCCCTTTGATTACAACATTTCTTAATCTAATAGAGACATCTGTGCGAAATAGAAAAGCCAGAGTCAAAGTTTAACATCTAGCATCGAGTTAACTTTAAATCCATCATCTGCTTTTCCCCCTTTAAAAAGCCAGTAATCCTTAAACCTGGCTCGCCAGGCCGCCATGTGTCTCCGCCAGCAGCAGGTATGCCTCGGCTTCCAACCACTTGGCATCTCTCACAGACCTCATTACAGGTTTCTCCCAGCGCTCCAGCAGCGCTCTGACAGGCTTGACTTTGCAGACCCCAAATCAACAGGTCAGTAATGTTAGCCCGAAATCACACGGTAACATTAGTCGCCGCGCGCAGACTCACGTGTGAGGAAGCGTGTCGGCGCCCTTTTCTATCACCGATTTCTTATATCTATTCCTCTGACCGAGATCAGTGGCGAGAAAATAATTGGAGGGACGGGATGTGTAAAGGCGATGAGAGAGGAATTACTCATCTGCTGACAACTAGGTTTTATCCATTAGGCAAGACACCAAAAGGAAAAAAAAAAACAGAAGCTTTTGAAATGAGGGGCTTTATAGCAATGCTTAAAAGGGTGAGTTCACTCAAATAGCAAAATAAAAACATTTTTTTTCCTCTTGTGATCTGCAGTGTTGAGACTTCTGCAGCCACTGAATAACAAAGATACAGAGATGGTGCACAATACGGTGAAATTATAGATGTTCTAATGTTTGTGTTCTCCAGTGTGAGAACTATAAGACTCTTAACTCTAAAGTGTAATTTTTTTTTTTTTTTTTCCCCCATCAGTATTACTGCCCACGATGACTCTTAACCAAGTAATGTGTGTCTATAACAGCCAGAAGCGGTTGGATTTTTTGAAAACAGCGGGTGCATTTGACTTCTGAGAGGCAAACCTGCAGTTTAACAGACTGCAGAAAGTCCCTCTGCGGCTTTATTCTATTTATTGAGCCATTGTATGCATGAATAATAACAGTACAAACATGAATGCAGTTCCAGACGTTAAAATTTGTTAAAAGTTTTTACATGCATGGCCTAGTTTCTGATCTTTAAAGATGCACAAAGGCATGGCTTTCTGTCAACAATAGATGCAATAATAATAATGCTAATTTAAGGAGTCGCTCCAGGTGACAGATCCACAGAGAATTCTCAGCCAAGGCGAAGGTACCCATACCTTGGTACCCAAACACATGGCACGCATAACTCAACCTGGAGAACTGGACTACAATGAGGGAGCTGCTAGAATATCTGTACAGTACTGTAGTGGACTATGTAATAAAAATTAATTTGTGCCAAAATGAACATTTATTGCAAACAGTATGGCAGCAGTATGACACTGTAGCATCTAGTGGCGGATCTAGATCCGCCATCCCAGTGGACAATGTGGTGGACGGACTCACTGACGAGCAGACACAGATGAGTTGCAGTGGCTAACTAACAATCACGCTTTTGAGTTACTTTTAAAATGTCTGCTTTGAAATGCTGCCAGTGGTAACAGGGCTGTGCATGTGACCAACATCTCATATCCCAATATAAGTCATTTACTGTAAAGTCAATGAAAAGTTTAAAATGGCCGCATTGATTTGCCTGTTTCTTCTTATATTTTGAATTATATGCTAAAAAAAAATAAAAGTTTTTTTGATTACTTCTCTCCTTTTATTTTATTCCACTCCACTCTACGTTTGTGGCTCTCATCCGGAGACTCTCTCCGTTCTGTTTGATGTGATTCTTGTGCAGGTGGTAAAAGGTTAGTGGTGTTTCAGCATGTTGTGGGGACCAGTCTGCAGCATGAAGTCATGTCAGACTTTTCACACATAAACCACATCCATGCCACAGACGTAGCACCGTCCTTGTGGCACCCGCTTCCTGTTTTGTCTTGGCTGATCGGACTCCTTCTCCTGTCCAGAATTACCCAATTCTGTGCTACGTTCACTCTCCTCCATGTTTGTTTCTTGCCTGCATCAGGAAGAATGTTCCAAATGCAAATGATACTCTTTGTTAGTGGGTATAATGTTTCTGTTTTTGTGCTGTTTCATAGCTTTAGCCATTAGTGAGGTTTCATTTCTTGACCTGAGCTGTAATTCACGATTGTTTTGTAGAGATCTACTCTGCTGTGTTGAATGGCATCATGCTCTGTCATAGCAGAGTACGCTCTAGTCAAGATTAACATAACGGGTAATGAGTCCATTTGAATTTCAGTGATTGTAATTGCATTATTTAATCTGAAAAAGTAGTTAGTTGTGTTATGATACCGCCAAAAGTAGTGGAATTAGTCCCAACACTGCCTGTTAGTTTCAATGCAGTTCGGTCGGTGCCATTGAAGCTCTACCCAAACGTCTCCGCTTTGGTGTCCTTCAGCTTGTTGCAATGGTTTTATGACCTGCACCTACAGTAGTTCACTCCCACTGCTCTCCTCAACCCCGTTTTCATCCACAGCAGACAGATGTGTTCAGCGAAAACCTCTGCAAAATCCACTGCTCGGCACCAAACAGCTGACAGAGACAGTTAGTGACGAGCTGGTGGACACAGTGGAGCATTTAGCAACTAAAGAGACGGATATTTTCCTCGGCAGTTGGTGATGACCAAAGCAAAACTAGGAGAGAAGCAGTAATGGACAGAAGGCGGCCAGAAACACGACTCCAAATGAAGGCCAATGCTGCTTCATGTCTGCTTGATGTAAAATCGCTAACTTGTTGTCAATGCTGTGTTTACGGGTCACACTGCCCCAAGTGGCCAAAAGACTCATCAACATTGCTTTGATATTATTATTGTTTTGACTAGCAGCAAAAACTAAAGAATATAGATATGAAACATTTATATTTTTCAAAAGACGTTCACTTCAATTTGAAACGTCGCTCATCACTTGCTGAACTCACACAATCGTTTCACTGGCTTCTCCAGTCTGTTTAGCCCCGTCTCTGAGCGCGTGCATCACTCCACCAGTCGGTCAATAAGACATCTCCAGAGCTATGCTCCTGCAGAAGAATCTGGATAAAGCCAAGCTTGTTTTAGGCATTAGCTTGCGCTTGACGACTAAAGCACTAACGAGATAGCGATCAGAGGGGGCCCAACTCCAAAGGCAGCCTGCTTGCCTGGCAGCGCTTGATAATCTCTTCGTTGGTTTCACTCAGCTCCCTTTAATCTGACTTCACATAATCCTTTTTTTAACCCTCCTGATCAAGTAAACGCTTAATTATGGCTAATGAATTCCATCCAGAGCTTGGGTAAACACGTCTATCAAATAAGATCATGCTGATTTTTAACTGAAGAGAGAAGAGACGGGGAGAAAAAAAAAAACAAATATGGGAGAGCAATGACTAACCGTGAACATTTTTCCGTGCCAAAACGACTGAGGTCGCGCTAAGGACTTGGAAGAGAGACGGTTCTATAATGGCAGCAATTTACTGCTGAAAGGAGAGAGAATCTGTTTGTTGCAGTGCTATTATTTTGCTAAACTGAACACCCGTATGAATTAATTTATGTTAGCACATTATCTTGTCCAGGATGCAAAAATGATCAGTCCGGTTATGTTATGTACTGTTCACTCTTTTGAATCAGAAGTTGCGATCGTAGTTTCAGCAAACAGCGGCACGGGGATGTAAATCGAGTAATGCTGGCTGCATGCTCTCGTAGCCATTTAGCAGTACGCCATCTTCACTGTGTGTTCATAGTGCCTGCCCAAATGTCTGCAGACAGATGTTCCACAATAAATATGATCAAATACAGCAAAAAAGAAAATAAGATATGATCACAAGAGGATGAGGATTGCAATAATATATATTATTATGATATTGAGCATTTTAACAGCAGTATGACAGTGTGTTTTGTTTTGTTTTTTGGTGCATTGCAGTAGCCAGCGTGAATGGAGAGCACCAGTATATCCTAAGAAAATGAAAACATCAGCAATTGAATTTGCACGTGTGGCTTTTAAGAATAGAATTAGTTGTGTTTTCTTGTAGTTCAGGCGTTTAATCAAAAAGGATGCTGTTGATAGGAGAATTGCATCTCATGTGAAACAGGCGTGGTTCGTTTTTTTGACCACTGTTTGTTTGTGCGTAGTATGTGTGAGTAAAGTCCATAAATTGTTGATGAGGGTTCCTGCAGATGGCAGGAACGCCAAGGAAAAAGGATGGCGAGGGAGTCACTATGAATGTGAGAGGATGGTGCATAAGTCTTGCATAAGTCTACGCAGCTAATAATTATTAACATGAAAAACATCATGTTTGAGCTTAAATAAAAGTAGTAAATTGTATGTTTGTGGGTTTATGTTGAAGAATAGTTGATTGAGTAAGATCTGAACTGAAAACAAAAAAGAATGACAGTGTTCATGTCTCACGAGCTGGTTGATTGGCCACCAAGCTGCCTGTCCCGTGGTGCTATTCACTCCAAGAAGGTGGCCACTTTGAACCGATTTACCATGGTGCTACACAGGTTATTATTATGACACACTCCATCAGTTTAAGAAGCTCATTGCTTATCTTGGCTCTGAATGTTGTTTACTGGAGGATTTGAGCGACCTACGAGACGCGACTGTTTACTTTGGGTTGCCATTGTCATTCTCTACCCATGCTTGACAGTTGGGCCTGGGCAATTTGTGCTTGGCATCCTTGAATAGGTTCCCCCTAATGAGGCTGATAGAATGACCATTCATCCACAGGGGGCTCTTGATGTGCCACAGTTCAAATGTTAATCACCCAAGCTACTTTGGCAAATTGACAGAGCTCCATTCACTGCTCGCTCTGTGAATGTGTTCCCTCTAAAAGCCAGGCTTGTGTGTCTTCTCTCATTTCTTGATGTGGGACTAGACAGAGGGAGTCCCCACTGACCCTGTTTTACAGTCCTCAGCTCACCTCTCCCTCATTTTTTTCTATGTTAACGGACAGAGCGGTGGCACCCTCATCCGCTGTGGCGCTGCTCTGGGGGATGGCGCTGTGGCCCGCTGACAAGGCCCCATCCGGACGCCCTCCATCATCATGTCAGCGTTCACTGGGAGTTCAGTCTCCCGAACAAAAGGGGGCTTGTTTACACTTACAACTCAGCTAGCCGCCATGGCTCGGGTGTTCATGACCCCCTTCAGTTAGTCTGGATAACCAAACAATCTTATTCAAGCTCCATTGAAAGCAAATTTAATGCTAATATTATGATAGATTATTATGATAATTGTGATAATTCCACTGATTTAAATAAAAAATATTAAACAGTGACAACAACGTTTAGAGAATCATTCATTCTGACAACTGAATTTTAAAGAAGTAACTACAAAAAAATATAAAACTGATAATTTACTAGGATGATATCACTGTATAATTCCACTGAAAGTCAGTAAAGGATAATATTGGATTATCACCAAGCCATAAACCCTAAGCTCCTCATATTTCTTCTTTTCTTACACCACTCAGGGAAATTACTGCGTGCATTTTTAGGCCCAACAATTCCTCAAGTACAAGCGAAATACAGTGTTCACTCATACACCTCTTAAACCAGACAGACAGAAGTGGAACAACTGTCAGCCAGCTGCAGTCTGCTGCGGTGTACATCCACAAACCCTCCGCTGAACCTTCTCAAAAGCACACACGCACACTTGTTTTATCCACTGAGGTTACGTTTCTTCATAGATTGTCCTGTTTGCCTTCAGCAAACAAAACTGGCCTCGGCCATATGTTAGGCCAAGATCAAAGCCTCCCAGGTCATGGTTATGGATTTTGCCCCAGTGAGAGCTGAAGAATCTATATTTATATTGCCCTTCAACAGCATGCCGTCCAAATGATCCAAGGCTGGCCAGCTCAGAGGTTCAGTGAAGTCTGGGTACTCCATCACTGAGCGCACAACCTGCTCATTCAGATCCACACGATTACACTCAAGTAGTTTATGACTACAACTCATTGCCGGGCTGTGGTTAAACCCTCAGTGGTCCTAATGGCCGGCAGCAGTGCACCTCCCTTGAAACAGATGATGAATTACAGCAAGTCTTGCATTTCTAGCTGGGGATCTGGTGGTAAATGGGTTCCTTCCTTGTCGGAGGCATTTTTTTTTTTTTTTTGACACCGAAATTGAGTCAGATATCAAGGGGACGCTTGCTGAGAGTGATACAGTTACTGCTGTACAAACACATATCGCTGGATCGATATTCTTTACAGAATAATGCACAGCAATGAATTCTTTCTCCCCTTGCCGCGAAAGGCTCGTCTGCAGCAGCTCGGGATGGTAGGAGGGGGATCGCGGCATCTGTCGCTGACTGTGATGAAACAACCGTTTAACGCAAGGCGACAACCAACACGTGTAGAATCATCACTTTCTCAAGGTGTGGAAGTGGCACTGTCACATTCTTAATCATAATATTCATCCCAGCTCTGAGGCCAGATTAAACAGCCCATTACCCCGACTCTCATTAAGGTGCAGGCACACACCGTCGTAGGTGGGACCAGTTGTGCAGTGACATGCAGATGGTATAATTCTGTCGTATAGCTAAATGTGTGATGAACTCTATCATAACTGCATTTTCATGTATATCAGTAGTCTATGTTCTTATAGACAATTTCTATACTCAATTGAAAACAGTACAAAGACAATATATTTGATGTTTTACCTCATCAGCTTCATTGATTTTTGTAAACATCTCTGGATTTGGAAGCAGCAACGTGTTTCAGACAAGTTGGGACAGGAGCAACTAAAGGCTGGGAAAGTTGTGGAACGCTCCAAAAACACCTGTTTGGAACATTCCACAGGTCAACAGGTTGATTGGTAACAGGTGATAGCATCGCGAGGTTCACCACTTTGTGAAACACAGATGTTGCTGCATAGGCTCAGGAACGCTTCTTCACATCTCAGCGCTTTGCCGGTGCAGCAGCTAGCTGACAACATGTGGCGTTACTATAGCAACCCTGCATCGACTCAACCTGCTGGAAACACTGTGGAGTTATAACGACAAGTTCAGGGATAATTCGACACCTTGCATACTCAAATCTTTGTTTGTGCTCACAGTAGATGCCAAAATAAATGTAAACGTGTAAACAGGGTTACAAACTTGAATGTTTTTTTATTTCTGGAGGGCAGCTTCCATTGGTTAGAATGTAGGATGGGCATTTTCAAGCGTTTTGCTTCAGCTTGAGCCTCAATCTTCAGTTCCTAGATAATACACAGACTGTTGACTTTGTTTATTGTGTCTACACTGTTTCTACTTACTGCATTATGTGTGATGACTGAATGAAATAGTACTACCGCAGGTCCTTTGTTCCAACAGCCGTCGGGTTATTCAACTCAAGCATTGTATAATGTGGCACTGTGTCCACATACATACTGTTGTTTCTTTGCACTACTGTAAAACATCCTTCTCTCTCATACATGCTATACCCTGTGCAATATTGCATTCCTTTTCCTTAAATACTACACTATACATATATATTTTTATTTCCATTGTGACACACACACATCTACTGTCTACTGTGCAATAAAGCAAATACTGTACTTAATTTATCCATGACCATGTGCAGTTCTTTTTCAATATTTCTCAAGTACTTTCCTTTGGCAACATATTTTCTATAGTTTTTTGTATAAAATGTACATAGACATAGTCAACTTCTTATTTTGTATATATTTAGGGACACGGGGCAACGTCCCGAGTCACTGGCTCCTACAGCTATGAAATAGCTGCAGGAGCCAGTGACTCGGGGCGTAGCCCCGAGTCACTTATTACTATCCCGCGCGTTTCTTCTTCTTCTTCTTCTTATTAGGGACACGGGGCAACGTCCCGAGTCACTGGCTCCTACAGCTATGAAATAGCTGCAGGAGCCAGTGACTCGGGGCGTAGCCCCGAGTCACTTATTACTATCCCGCGCGTTTCTTCTTCTTCTTCTTCTTATTATTTTTCATCTTCCTCCAAGTTTTCGTCCTCAAACTCGCCCCGCAGCTTTGAGAAAACCCTCGCAAATTATATATCAAAACGTGCGTATTGTTCGGGATCGGTGTGCTATTACTTTTCTCAAATTTATCGCAGTTTTTCGCGTCGTAAGACGCGAAAAACTGCGATAAATTTCCCATAAGAAATGAATGGGACGGGCGAAAAAAACAAGATTGAAATTGGAGTTTTTCAAACATCTGTAGCTCAGGCATACATTCACCGAGAGACTTCATTTCAACTTTAAAATGTAGACCCAAGTCTGGTCTATTGGTGTGTTCATCCACATTTTGATTGGTCCTATAGTTTTTGATCAGTCACTGTTCAATGACAGTGATCGTTTGGCGGGAAATTTTGAGATTATAATGGGTGTGTATTGCGCGGAATGTTCGTGCTAGAGTGCGTGCTAGAGTGGCACAGAGTCTAAAAACGATCTGAAAATCTTCTCTTTTTCTCGTCGCTACGGCCACAAATTACACTCTACACGCATAATTTTGGGCTCATTTTGTAGACAAACTTGTCCTCTTTCGTGTGATGTCCTCGAAAAAGCCGAGAGACTTACTGAATTTAAATAGTGAGACGTTTTGTGCAGCCAGCGCCCTCCTGTTCTCCCATTAAGTCCCATGTTAAAATTCAGAGCTGTTTTGTGAGCAAAGCAGAAATGCCTCCTGTCTTTAGATCGCCATAAAACGAAAAGTTGTTGTGTCAGGAATAAAACGAGGAGATGGCCGGACTCAGGAAGTTCTCGGGAGTCCGATGATCTATAGTACACTCTGATACGAGGTACGGTTCTCTCACCAGAGGATTTAGTTCAGGAGGTTCGCCGAACCCAAATCTCACTGCATACAATACAAACTCCTGTTCTCTGAGTCGCAGAGTCTTTTTAAGTCGACCATTTTGTCATTTTTCTAAAGAATATCTGGACATAAAACACACGTACATCTGGCCCAGACTTGTCCGCATCTCACAGTGTAATCGGTTTTTTGATAGCAGCTACGGTTTTGACACAATCGCAAGTTGTTCGGAAGAAACCGACAGCGAAAAAGCCGCTTTTCAAGGGAGGAGTTTAACAGGTGCAACTGTCATTTACACACACACCGGTCAATAACCCACGCACACACATCTGCAGGACAACAAGCCTGAGAATGATTATCTTAACGAGCTCAGTCAAAACAAGGGCATTGTTTGAAAACAATCTCCATCCAACAAACAGTTAAACTCAGCTTCACCAAGCGCTTTGCCAAAAAGGTTGAGAAAGTAGTCACACAAACACACACACAAGCAGGGCTAACCAACAGCTAAAAAGTGATTAAAAACAAGCACGTCAAAACTGAACAGGAACAGGTAAAAAGTGGGAGAGGTAGAGAGGTAATTATCAGCAGGTGGGGCAGAAGTTACACACGCACACAAACAAACACACACACACACACACATTCAGACACACATATACCAGACACATCTCCATGTAGGAGCTGGTTGGGCTGCTTGTGTAGTTCAAGCAGACACACACACACAAACAGACGAAGACACACACATACGCAGTCACACACAACGACAGATACATAAACACACACACACAGACAAATGCATAATGAAAACCCCATCCCCCCGCCCCCTTGTTAACGCCGTTAGCTCTGTTAGCTCTGTTAGCACAGTTAGCTCTGTTAGCGCTAGCGCCGTTAGCTATATTCGCACCTTTAGCTGTTAGCTCAGTTAGTGTTAGCTCTGTTAGCTCCGTTAGCATTAGCTCCATTCATGTTTATTGATTCAGTTCATTAATTCATGTTAACAGAGACATGAAGCAGAGGAGAGAAGCAGACACAGACAGCTGAGGTGATCAACAGAGACAGACAAGGAGAAAGCCACAGAAACACAGCTGAGAGCAATTCATTAATCAGGGACTGACTGCCTCTGAAATCTGCCGTTTTCTCACATTGCAGCCTTTTTCAATTGTCCGCACATTTTGATATCTCTTACGGTTTTCGAGCTATGACCATCGAAGGCCGACGTAAGACGCGAACAACTGCGATAAATTTCCCATAAGAATGAATGGGACGGGCGAAAAAAAAAAGATGGAAATTGGAGTTTTTCAAACGTCTGTAGCTCAGGCATACATTCACCGAGAGACTTCATTTGAACTTTAAAACGTAGATAATTTTGTCGGCTCCAAATGACCCTCGGCACATTTTGATATCTCTTACGGTTTTCGAACTATGACCATCGAAGGCCGACGTAAGACGCGAACAACTGCGAAGACTTTCCCATAAGAAATGAATGGGGAAATTTCCTCAAATTTCAGCCTTTTTCAATTGTCCGCAGCTCGGCCATACTTTGTCCTAGAGACTTCATTCAAAGTTTAAAACGTAGATAAATTTGTCAGCTCAAAATTAATACCGGCACATTTTTTGATATCTCTTACGGTTTTCGAGCTATGACCATCTGAAGACCATCAAGTTTCTCACAAAAATGCTCAGAATCTCTCCCTCTACAGTGGGTGATGTCATAAGTTAGAGTGAGACAGCCGGTGAAAAATCGCCTGAAATGTGTTTCTAAAATTGCCGTAAAATACAAACGGTGAATAGGAGACACATAATTTTGGGATCTTTTGTAGACAAACTTGTCCTCTTTCATGTGATGTCCTCGAAAAAGCCGAGAGACTTACTGAATTTAAATAGTGAGGCTTTTTGTGTAGCCACCTCCCTCTAGCTCTCCCATTGACTCCAATGTAAAAATTCAGAGCTGTTTTGTGAGAAAAGCATAAATGCCTCCTGTCTTTACATCGCCATAAAACGAAAAGTTGTTGTCTCAGGAATAAAACGAGATGATATTCGGACTCAGGAAGTTCTCGGGAGTCCGATGATCTATAGTACACTCTGATACGAGGTACGGTTCTCTCACCAGAGGATTTAGTTCAGGAGGTTCGCCGAACCCAAATCTCACTGCATACAATACAAACTCCTGTTCTCTGAGAGTCTTTTTAAGTCGACCATTTTGTCATTTTTCTAAAGAATATCTGGACATAAAACACACGTACATCTGGCCCAGACTTGTCCGCATCTCACAGTGTAATCGGTTTTTTGATAGCAGCTACGGTTTTGACACAATCGCAAGTTGTTCGGAAGAAACCGACAGCGAAAAAGCCGCTTTTCAGTTAACAGGTGTGTCATTAACTGTCATTTACACACACACCGGTCAATAACCCACGCACACACATCTGCAGGACAACAAGCCTGAGAATGATTATCTTAACGAGCTCAGTCAAAACAAGGGCATTGTTTGAAAACAATCTCCATCCAACAAACAGTTAAACTCAGCTTCACCAAGCGCTTTGCCAAAAAGGTTGAGACAGTAGTCACACAAACACACACACAAGCAGGGCTAACCAACAGCTAAAAAGTGATTAAAAACAGCACGTCAAAACTGAACAGGAACAGGTAAAAAGTGGGAGAGGTAGAGAGGTAATTATCAGCAGGTGGGGCAGAAGTTACACAGGCACACACGCACACACACACACACACACACACATTCAGACACATATATACTATACACATCTCCATGTAGGAGCTGGTTGGGCTGCTTGTGTAGTTCAAGCAGACACACACACACAAACAGACGAAGACACACACATACGCAGTCACACACAATGACAGATACATAAACACACATACACAGACAAATGCATAATGAAAACCCCATCCCCCCGCCCCCTTGTTAACACCGTTAGCTCTATTAGCTCTGTTAGCACAGTTAGCTCTGTTAGCGTTAGCGCCGTTAGCTCTATTCGCGCCGTTAGCTGTTAGCTCCGTTAGCTGTTAGCTCCGTTAGTGTTAGCTCCGTTAGTGTTAGCTCTGTTAGCTCTGTTAGCATTAACTCCATTCATGCTTATTGATTCAGTTCATTAATTCATGTTAACAGAGACATGAAGCAGAGGAGAGAAGCAGACACAGACAGCTGAGGTGATCAACAGAGGCAGACAAGGAGAAAGCCACAGAAACAGACGAAGACACACACATACGCAGTCACACACAACGACAGATACATAAACACACACACACAGACAAATGCATAATGAAAACCCCATCCCCCCGCCCCCTTGTTAACGCCGCTAGCTCTATTAGCTCTGTTAGCACAGTTAGCTCTGTTTGCGTTAGCGCCGTTAGCTCTATTCGCACCGTTAGCTGTTCGCTCCATTAGTGTTAGCTCTGTTAGCTCCGTTAGCATTAGCTCCATTCATGTTTATTGATTCAGTTCATTAATTCATGTTAACAGAGACATGAAGCAGAGGAGAGAAGCAGACACAGACAGCTGAGGTGATCAACAGAGACAGACAAGGAGAAAGCCACAGAAACACAGCTGAGAGCAATTCATTAATCAGGGACTGACTGCCTCTGATATCTGCCGTTTTCTCACATTGCAGCCTTTTTCAATTGTCCGCTGCTTCGCCATAGTTTCTCCTAGAGACTTCATTCAAACTTTAAAACGTAGATAATTTTGTCGGCTCCAAATGACCCTCGGCACATTTTGATATCTCTTACGGTTTTCGAGCTATGACCATCGAAGGCCGACGTAAGAAGCGAACAACTGCGATAAATTTCCCATAAGAAATGAATGGGGAAATTTCCTCAAATTTCAGCCTTTTTCAATTGTCCGCTGCTCGGCCATACTTTGTCCTAGAGACTTCATTCAAACTTTAAAACGTAGATAATTTTGTCGGCTCGAACACACCCCGTGTCCCTTTCAAAATTTCCCAGGGGGAATTTTCTAGTTATTATTATTTTTCATCTTCCTCCAAGTTTTCGTCCTCAAACTCGTCCCACAGCTTTGAGAAAACCCTCGCAAATTATATATCAAAACGTGCGTATTGTTCGGGATCGGTGTGCTATTACTTTTCTCAAATTTATCGCAGTTTTTCGCGTCGTAAGACGCGAAAAACTGCGATAAATTTCCCATAAGAAATGAATGGGACGGGCGAAAAAAACAAGATTGAAATTGGAGTTTTTCAAACATCTGTAGCTCAGGCATACATTCACCGAGAGACTTCATTTCAACTTTAAAATGTAGACCCAAGTCTGGTCTATTGGTGTGTTCATCCACATTTTGATTGGTCCTATAGTTTTTGATCAGTCACTGTTCAATGACAGTGATCGTTTGGCGGGAAATTTTGAGATTATAATGGGTGTGTATTGCGCGGAATGTTCGTGCTAGAGTGCGTGCTAGAGTGGCACAGAGTCTAAAAACGATCTGAAAATCTTCTCTTTTTCTCGTCGCTACGGCCACAAATTACACTCTACACGCATAATTTTGGGCTCATTTTGTAGACAAACTTGTCCTCTTTCGTGTGATGTCCTCGAAAAAGCCGAGAGACTTACTGAATTTAAATAGTGAGACGTTTTGTGCAGCCAGCGCCCTCCTGTTCTCCCATTAAGTCCCATGTTAAAATTCAGAGCTGTTTTGTGAGCAAAGCAGAAATGCCTCCTGTCTTTAGATCGCCATAAAACGAAAAGTTGTTGTGTCAGGAATAAAACGAGGAGATGGCCGGACTCAGGAAGTTCTCGGGAGTCCGATGATCTATAGTACACTCTGATACGAGGTACGGTTCTCTCACCAGAGGATTTAGTTCAGGAGGTTCGCCGAACCCAAATCTCACTGCATACAATACAAACTCCTGTTCTCTGAGTCGCAGAGTCTTTTTAAGTCGACCATTTTGTCATTTTTCTAAAGAATATCTGGACATAAAACACACGTACATCTGGCCCAGACTTGTCCGCATCTCACAGTGTAATCGGTTTTTTGATAGCAGCTACGGTTTTGACACAATCGCAAGTTGTTCGGAAGAAACCGACAGCGAAAAAGCCGCTTTTCAAGGGAAGAGTTTAACAGGTGCAACTGTCATTTACACACACACCGGTCAATAACCCACGCACACACATCTGCAGGACAACAAGCCTGAGAATGATTATCTTAACGAGCTCAGTCAAAACAAGGGCATTGTTTGAAAACAATCTCCATCCAACAAACAGTTAAACTCAGCTTCACCAAGCGCTTTGCCAAAAAGGTTGAGACAGTAGTCACACAAACACACACACAAGCAGGGCTAACCAACAGCTAAAAAGTGATTAAAAACAAGCACGTCAAAACTGAACAGGAACAGGTAAAAAGTGGGAGAGGTAGAGAGGTAATTATCAGCAGGTGGGGCAGAAGTTACACACGCACACAAACAAACACACACACACACACACATTCAGACACACATATACCAGACACATCTCCATGTAGGAGCTGGTTGGGCTGCTTGTGTAGTTCAAGCAGACACACACACACAAACAGACGAAGACACACACATACGCAGTCACACACAACGACAGATACATAAACACACACACACAGACAAATGCATAATGAAAACCCCATCCCCCCGCCCCCTTGTTAACGCCGCTAGCTCTATTAGCTCTGTTAGCACAGTTAACTCTGGTTGCGTTAGCGCCGTTAGCTCTATTCGCACCGTTAGCTGTTCGCTCCATTAGTGTTAGCTCTGTTAGCTCCGTTAGCATTAGCTCCATTCATGTTTATTGATTCAGTTCATTAATTCATGTTAACAGAGACATGAAGCAGAGGAGAGAAGCAGACACAGACAGCTGAGGTGATCAACAGAGACAGACAAGGAGAAAGCCACAGAAACACAGCTGAGAGCAATTCATTAATCAGGGACTGACTACCTCTGATATCTGCCGTTTTCTCAATTTGCAGCCTTTTTCAATTGTCCGCTGCTTCGCCATAGTTTCTCCTAGAGACTTCATTCAAACTTTAAAACGTAGATAATTTTGTCGGCTCAAAATGACCCTCGGCACATTTTGATATCTCTTACGGTTTTCGAGCTATGACCATCGAAGGCCGACGTAAGACGCAAACAACTGCGATAAATTTCCCATAAGAAATGAATGGGGAAATTTCCTCAAATTTCAGCCTTTTTCAATTGTCCGCTGCTCGGCCATACTTTGTCCTAGAGACTTCATTCAAACTTCAAAACGTAGATAATTTTGTCGGCTCGAACGCACCCCGTGTCCCTTTCAAAATTTCCCAGGGGGAATTTTCTAGTTTTTTTTATTTTCTATTACCTTTGCTATTTACTGTTTTTATCGATGCTGCCTGTAACAGCAAATTTCCCCAGCTGGGGATTAACAAAGTTGATCTGATCTTATCTTATCTTATCTTATCTTATCTTATTTACTGTTACAAAATGTAACACAAAGCTGGTAGATGCTCTACCATTGCATTTACTTCATTTGTCGCACACAAGCAGTTTCAGTCATCCTTTGTGCACGAACAAAACCTAGCACTTGTTTGGTCACGCTGTACAGTTCGACTGACCGGTCAGAAGGTGGGAGCTCACTCTGAATGGAAACACCCTGGTCGGGTTGTCCAGTCGAACGGGCGGAAATTCAGCCTGATTCCAAAAGCAGTTTAGAGAACCAGTTTATCTAAAATTGGGTGTAATCCATGTAACGTCTGCAGCTTCACAATCCTCATGAATCAGTAATCACTGGCTATGAATTTTTTATTTTATGCCAAACACTGAAGACATGTATGTTTAAGTCAGTAAGTTTGGTGACCTGAACATACCTTCACAATCATTACAAATCACTGATGACTGATTCTTTTTTTTTTTTTTTTTTTTAGCATCGACTGAGAAGTTGCATATCTGGATTTAAAAGAACACCTGTTTCGACAGAAAGGCTCCTGACATATACCCAAACACTGATGTGACGGGCTGAGCTATTACTCTCCACACAACGGAAGGCAGCGCTCTCAGTGTAAACATGGTTAGACCTTGGGAAATAACCAAGATTTATTGCCTGACAGCTTGTGTCTTCTTAACCCAGCCTCAGATATACAAGTGTCAAAAGGCAGGGTAGATAACACGCTTTAATCACTGTTGTTTACACTACATCCCACCTCACTGGGAATGTTATACTGCTGACATAACAGAGGAGGTTATCAACCAAATTATAAGAGTTCATTCAGTACGTTACGTGGGTGGAATATCCATGGTTATCCGGGCTGCGCATGTTCAAGTCGAGCCAAGCTGGAAGCAACAATGATGCAGAGGAAAATTGAAGAGAACATTAAAAAAACCAACAACTTTTCAGCAATGGTTTGCATATAACAAAATACATGTTTTCCCAAGAGGAGTGAATGGAAAAATCCATTTCATAGCATGATATAGTTACACTCTCCCACACAATTATGACATTTTGACCCCAAGTATCAAAATATTTTAATGTGGACTAGCTGTATTAATTTACACAGCATACTGTCACTGTTGACTAAGATTAAGACAAGGATTTAATCATGCTAAAATAGCATATTATAGTTATAGCAGTAGAAAATGTCATTTTTTTCACCCCAGGTATATAAGCAACAATTTTAATCCTAAACCAACCCTTCAGGTGGTAACTATTCCCCATTCATTTATTGCATCATATTTTTTAAATTCTTTTTTCCCCAATACTCTCATGTGCATGCAGTGGTCTGAAAACACAGCCTCCCTAATTCCAGCTACGAGGATAATTTTCTTCTACTGCAAATATGCTTTTATGTGTCGATCAGCAACACTTTGCTTCCGCTGTCTGCACAACATCCCACAGCGCTCTGTCCAGGATAATATATGGAATATTTTACTGCATCTAAATCCTTTGCAACTGCCAACATGATTTTCTGTGTCTTCCTGGGAAGGTCTGTTCAAGTAAGGGGGGGCGGGGGGTACATAGCGTATAATAGAAGCTCTAGCAAAGTCAAAAATAAGGCAGCAAACTGTGTGCAGTATACAGAACATGAACCGCAAAGCTCAGTTGGACTGTGTTTTCCAGTGTCTCATCCAGTTATATTTAGAATTTTGATCAATAGCCTTCATTAAGCTGATCATGGGTGTAACAGGACTTAATCGCTCCTTCAGTGCCCTCTGATTTTACTGATCAATTGCATGATTTTGACCGAAAGTAGCCAATTTATGGAGAATATATGACCCGGCTTTAATTCCCGAGTTTTTGCTTGATCAGATGCATCCAGAACCAAGTAATGGCAGCTGTTAAGAGCTTTAAAAAAAGGGGGATATATGCTACACAATACCGTCCACAGATATGAAAGTAAAAAGCAAAAACAGATAATGGGAAAAAAAAGAGTTTTCCTGGCAGACATTTGGACTGACAAGTGTCAGTGCCTCCCTCCAGATCCCAGAGTATTTCAGGAAATGAGAACACAAGCAATATGAGGGCAATATCCGGCAAACACCCATCAGTTTGTCGAGGTGAGAGCAGGATTGAGAGGTCTTCACTTCATCAGAAAGTAATGAGTGACTCTTTGCCTCCTACAGGCTGCCGGTGGTATGCTGTTTTGTAAGTGCCCCCTCTTAACATGATTACAGCTCATACATTTGCCTTTTAGCTTATTTTCATTAGAAATACTCCATTTTTTTTTTTGAAAAGGATGAGCTGCACATATCTAAAAGTTTTGCAAGAAGTTGTTGTAAATAGTTTCCAGTAAACAAGGTCTCCTTTGGATGAAAAAGAAAAACAGAAAAAGGCCTTCAGAAATAAAAAGTCGAAGATGTCATGTGGAGCTTCCTTGTGCAAAAACAAGCTATTTTGATATTCAGTAATACTCACCAAAACGCCTTGTGTGGATCTTTGAGGTCCATGTCCAGCGCATCCCACCTGATAAAATATTTGCAATGCTGGATTTGAAATAATTCTAAATCCAGCATTGTTTACAATCGTGTTTATGAGCTTGCGGTCTTCCTCTTAAGAAATTTTGTTGGTGCATGGCTGCATATGTTGGTGTCTTATCACCACCTGTATGTAGATCAGTGCAATAGTATGACACCATTGGTGGCATGGTGTATTCCATCACCCGCATTGTGTGCATGTGCTTCCTTGTGTGCTTACACAAAATAAACAAAAAGGACAAGTCCTGATGAATTATACTTAATGACCACCATATTGTCAAATTCAAGTGTAGCTTGTTTTCTGGAGAGAGTCAGTTTCACTAAACAGCAGATACAGCATGAATGCTGAAGAAGTGAAGGGGAAAATCAAGCCTTCCCCTTCCCCCTCGGGCACCTAAACTTTTAAGGCAAATCTGCCAGTGAGAGGAGAGGGAGGCTATGCTCTTCATGCTAGAGCTCACCTGGGAGACTGACAAGACCTTGCTTTATGGGTCTGCAATTCCCTTCATGTACAACATTTGAGTTAATAGAAGTCTTCATCCCTGACCAACCTCATCAGGAGCTTACTGCCAAGGAAATTATGGGGCTAAAAATGGCCGTACGGCAGCAGCAGGGTAACAGGGGGAGGGGGAGGGCTGCTGAGGCAGGGGGAGGGAATATCATTACAAGGTTAGATGAGATACGATATCACAAAATCGTAATCAGAGCTCAGTTCACACACACAGAGCAGAGGGGTGAGGCTGTCTATATTAGCACATTATAGACGGCAAAATTACCAACAAAGACGAGGCTGCCCTGCCTCTGCAACGACAACACATCTGAGGACTCACCTGGGAGCTTTCCACCCCGGTGAGGCAGCGGATGTCACCTGGACAACCGTCTGACCGCCTACTCAGCACACACAGGGTTAGTGCAGCTGTATGACACCACATGGGAAAATACTGTATGTCACACGGCTACTCAGCATCACATACGGGTTGCATTCAAATGGAGAACGACCCCCATCCCATATTATTAAGTAAAAGTACTTGTGTACAGGTGTACTTACTTCAATAAAAAGTGAAAGTAGGTCAGTTAAAATGTACTCTGAGTAAACGTTACTGGGTTATATTTTTTGTGTGTATTTTTTTGTGTATGTATTTCCGGTGCCACCGAGCCCTGATGTCCAAACCAACAATAAATTCCATCTGTAGAGGCAGATTTTGCAGCCTGCGCATACAACTGATTATCATTTATAAATACACAAACAGCCCTCATCTGTGTAGCCTCACTAGAATTAACCAGAGAACGGGACAAAACTCACACAATTAAACACAAATGACCAACAACAAACAAGAAGAGCTGCAACAAGCAATGTTAGGCTACAGAAATGACATAACTGCCTCTTCAACAGCAGAGTAAAGCATCAACAAAGCAGACAATATAGATACGTACAAACATTATAAACTCTACAGCGACTGCAGCCACAAACGCACATGTTAAAGCAAAGACAGCTGCACAGTTTCTCCACAAGGCGCAGCTCACTCTGCTGCATTGCCAGGCGTAGCATTGCGTCTGCAATGTACTCTCTGTCTGAGTGTTATTTTGTGAGCCTTCTGCATAACAAGTCCTCAACAGTCTGCTCTTGGTTCACCTTCTTTGTTTGACCATTGTCACTTAGCATGCTTCACGGGAGGCGCATTAAATTGGTGATTAAGGCTGATGCAACCATTTTAACGATGCCAAGGCACAGTACTGACTGACAGAATGACTAGCATTATGTTCAAACTGAAGCAGGTTACATAATATTGTTTATTTATATTCAAGCTGCATATTTACATGTAAAAACTGACCCAGCCTATTGCTATCAATGCGATAGCAATATATAATATGTTTCTGGCTATCACCAACTTGGTAGTGCCTGAATCTGCCTAATTCCTAGTAATCCCAAAAAGAAGTGGTGCGGAGGCGGGCCGAATGAAGCCTGGTTGTTGAAGCATAGCAGCTAGATATCAGTGAAAGTGGCTGTGTCCAAAATTCTGCATAACTTTAAGCCTTAACAAAATATAAACTAGTGAGTTGTATGACTGTCCTGTACAGTTGTCATTAACAAGGAAATTAGCTATAGAGACCAAAAGCATGCTTTGTACCGGGCTGTAAACATGTTTATTTCTGCTATAAAGCAATTTAATATGGGGGCTGTCTACGGGGACTGACTCGCTTTTGGAGCCAGCCTCAAGTGGCCGTTTGAATTGCGTTTTTTTAGCACTTCGCGTTGGCTTCATTTTTCAGCCCTGGAGGCTGCCACTTGCTGCCATCCCACAGGAATCCCACAGGAACCCCATGACTGACAGGATTTACAAAAACACGTCAGCCTCCACTGTGAAACACACTTAATACACTTTGGAATAAACTTAAGTACGGCAAGAACAGTACGTCACTGTTATCAACCATTAAGCTCTGTACCCCATACGCACCAAGTATTTGCAAAAATACTAATTTACTCTTCTTTTCTCTAAAATTGCCAGTTTTTACTCCCTTGTTAGCCATAGTCCCTTTATTTAGCAAATATTCCCAAAGTCACACCCCCTACGTTCACCATCCACCACGACCATCACACTACATATTTATGCATAGTACGTAGATGAAGCACTTCCCACACGGGAAAAAATCTTGCCAGAGGAGATCATTCAGGTATCAAGAAATATATTTGTAGCACATAAGGTTGGGCATACCTTCATACCTACTATTGATCTTTTGCATGTGATGCTCTGTACATACAGCACAACAAAGTAGAACCTCTGAGCGGATGTATTATTTAAGATATACAAAGTGGGTGGATAACAGTGATCTAACACCCAAATAAAAGCCCCAGTCCCTTTTCGTGCGTGGAGTCTGGGAAGTGACTGCCTAAATGAGCTTTTGGATTGATGCATTACGGGAAGGACAAGGGTAGTGCCAAAACCATGCCGTCAGTGCCACTTACAAGGGGAAAAGCTCCAGATAAACATATGGTGTATTCAATCTTGCTAAGCCTCAGGGGGTCCCAGCAATGAGCGATACAGTGAGGAGTTCCATTAAGGACCGTCTGCTTGTATTTGCACTTTATTATTGCAAATAGATGCTCTCCCCTTCTATTCCGTTGTTTCATGACTGCTCAATTTCTCTACTGATGTCCCTTTGACAAAGCGCTGGTTTGCAATTTTTATTTTTGCTTGTATTTGCCTTCAATTTTTGGTTGAGTGGGAAGCCTGTGCACCAATTGATCAAGTTGTCTGTTCAGAGCGGTCAAGTACGTCACACTGTTTTCCATTTAAGACAACGCCGCTAGACTAATAGATGTTTGTCTGACATCCGGTAATGGCGAGGCCCGAAATCAGTCATTCAGGATGGAGAGAACTACTACAGATGAAAGCAAACATTGCTCTTTTTGTCGAGGGCGCCTTAAGCAGTAGGCAGGCGTCTTTCTCTCTGCTGGTTCTCGAAACACTTTTGAACCCGGAACGCTTGCCAAGAGTTTTGATATATGACACAGCCGTTCACCCAGATTACAGACCACAAGCTTTGCCAAGTTAATGTCCCAACCCTCGCTAAAGATTGGTTAAAAGAGAAAGTAAACCTCTTCACATTTACTCCGACCTGCAAGGAGAGGCATCTGTCATAAGCATCGGAAGAATTGGGGTCATGCATTGTATTTGCCAGCAGTTCATTCACCCCAGTAGATGGCTGAAGAATCTTTAGTGCTCCTCATGTGGGAGCGATTCCTCCATAGAGCCACCTGCAGTATGTCTGTGGATTATAAATGACACCTGTCATGTTTTCTAGAGAATCAGAAATTATAACCTTCAAGTTTTCCAGCAGTCGTTGTCCAGCAGACATACATAGTGAAAGGTGTTTTGTCGACTCGCCCAGCGATTGTTTGATTGACAATGGAAACATGGATCGCCTGTGTCACAGCTCTGCATGGGAGGAGGCGGGGAAAAAAAAGTGCATCAAATCAGAGTAAGACAAAAACAAAACATCCTCTGCGCCCGATGTGGAAAATATTTGTAGTGACATCCAAAATACTTGGCACACGCGTACACTGAAGACACTGCTGGCTGTAAGCGGTGTCATTTTTAGCTACTTTGGGAATCAGCTTGGCAGGCCTGACATGTTGCCATTCCTCAATATGTATAACACGCTCTCCAGCCAAATGAAATGTTCCCTCGAAATTGAGGTCATTTCTATTCAAATATTTTGTTGTCCTGACAATCCAACAGGAGGGAAAAGATTTACAGGAAGAACTGCGATGACAAAGGAGAAATTCAGCCTAATGACAGCATTGTTAGACAGCGATCCGGGGAAGAAAAGTCTTTTTGTGCATCAAATTCTGTGAAGAACATGGAAAAATGGAGAATATAAACACATGCACACCTGACATTTCTTTTCTTCATGTAATGACAGTTAGGACACCAGTATTCAGATCCTTTACTTGAGTAAAAATACTAATACCACACTGTAAAAATACTCGACGGTGAGTAAAACTTCTAAGTAAAGTTCGAAGTAAAAGTATGTAAATATTGTTGACAAAATTATTGAGTACTCCACTCTGCAGAAAAAAAAAAAGTTCCCTGTCGGTGATTCACTGTTATATATGATGGGATTAATATTACTGCAGCATTAATGTGCATGTTGCATTTTACTGCCGTAGATGTTTATGGTTTTATTTTTACCTACTTTATGTACTCTTGGGTAGTTTAATCTACAGCAATGCATCATATTCTATAAGGTCATCATATGTTTGTTGCATCGCTGTCCTGTGAGATCCGCGTATCTCCAGAGAGTCAACTTTCCACAAGCTCAGAAAAACAGCCCTGTTTCCAGCTTTGTGACAGTGTAGCTTGTGGGTTTTTAAATAGTTTGTTTAGCTTTAGAAGTGGAAGGATTTCCTCAAGCCATAAAGGAACACTTGATTATTCAGTTTTTCAGACAAATTCAAAATCCCCAAATTCGAAGATACATGGTTTGCACTTAGAACGAAGAGTATGGAAGAAGAGCTGTGAGATAAATGAAAAAGAGTAAAACAGTACAATAATTCCCTCTGGAATAAAGAGGATTAGAACTATAAAGTGGTTTGAAACAGAAATATTCAAATAAAGTACAAGTACCTCGATTTTTACTTGAGCACAGTACTTGAGTAAATGCTCTTAATTATGTTCCACCACTGAAGTAGACATCTTTGGACAGGTCGGCCTTAAACTCCTGGCAGATGAAGGAACTCCTCTTCTCAGCGTGCAGCTCAGGGAGTTTCTGTAGAATAATATCTTTGCACATGAATGAAAAGCCCTGTGATTTGGAGGATTTGTAATGCAACATAATTTGGCTGAGCATCAGCCTTAATATTTTACTTGCTTAATCAAACTGTGAGAAAGGGTAATGCACACTGCTAATTGGATTGTGTCATTTAATTCAATAATGAACACAAGGGGGGAAAAAATAAACAAATGAGCTATCCTGCTCATTTATGCGATCATTCATTCTGTAAGTGTCAGTACATGGAGAGTTAGTAATATTAAAAGCTCACTCTTGAAATGCCTGGAATAGCGCAGTCGGCAGTGTGGTAAAGTAGCATTTAAATTTTCAGTTGCTCGTGCAGATGCACTGTATGATCTCCACCTAAATAGGTCTACTCTTTCAGTTTGCATCCAGATCAGGCCGCAGTGGAACGTATTTCATCTCAAACACTGATCTATCAAGCTTTACTCTGGGGCAGATGAGATGATTAGCTTGAAACTGTCTCATTCCAGACTCCCTAAATAGCAATGTTTGTTCAACTGAAGGTTTTATCTGATGAAAATTCTGCTTAGCACCTTCAGAATTAAAAATTAGTGACAGATTCTTCGTATTTGTACGACTTCAGAGCACAGTTGAAGTCCTACCATAATAGTAGCACTGCTGAGTGTACCACCATCAAAAGCATGGCTTTAGATGTCATGATGAATTTATTACGCTTTTAGCAAGGCAAGTCCAAGATGCTGCAATTCAGAGAGGAAGTTTTCAAAAGAACACCCTTCACAAGATTAATCAGAGAGACTTCACACTGTAATTATGGATTTTTATTCAGATTTGAAAGCAGAGTACCTCATCCTGATCCATCTTGGTGATACAACATGGCTGTCAGGCTTCTTTTGGCTGAAAGTGACAGCAAGGAAACGGGATCTGGGCAGCCGGAGGCATCTTCCCAAGGGAAACCAGGACATATGGCCGTTGCGATGCGGGGACTTGTTATTCTGCAGTAAAGGAGTCCCACTGGACCAGTTAAGTAGTAACGACAGTATGGAATGAATTGATGTGAGTCATATTTCCACAGGTGCTGCATTGAAGCCCCACTCATGGTTTTTGTGGCCATTTTAAATTGATACCTCGGCTCATCAAAGGGTGTCATTCCTTTTGAAAATAAAATGATATTTGTTGTGGTGGTTCTTGCACGGAGACGGCTTGTTGGGGTTGCTGTTATGGTGCTAGAGGCTATTGCTTACCTTCCCAAGGCTAATAAGACTCTGATCACATTTAGTACATCCTGATCTGGCAGGTCAACAAGCGTGTAAAAACCAGTGTTCTCATTAGAGCACGGAACATTGATTAAGATTAAAATTAAAATGCGCAACGGCGCAGTGAAGCCCAAGGACCATGCATAAGAACATCAGCAATGTTTCATGCACCACAGCCCCCGTTTGCTCCATGAAACTTTAAGTTTTGCTTTGCCAACTCGTCAAGTGGGATTTCTCACTAAGCTATAATAATAGAAAATTTCCTATACTTCCACTTCGCATCACATGATATCTAATGGGGACCTACGTTCCTATGCGTTCCATTATGCTCAATAAGACACACATGTTCAGCCATAAGCAAATTGTCGCTGTGTTATTATAATGGTGGGAGATTGTAGAGCAGTGCAGACAGAACCAGGCTGGACATGTGAGGCGTGCTGAGTGCTGCAGAGAAAGAGGTGAGCGGCTTCTCGACTGTCTTGGGTCCACTGATTATGATCAGCCAGCATCAAGCAGCTCCCAGCTGATATCAGCGCATTATCTCAGGTTTAGTACAGCCTCTTAATCACACCAGGCACAGAAATCCATTAGTCTCTGTCACTTTCTCCCCAACTCGGGAAACTAGATCCCAATCTGCCATTTGAATGTTATGGTCCTTCTCTTTCCATTTTCCCCCTCTGTTTTTTTTTTTTTTTTTTTTCATTTCCATCCCACAAGACCTTTCCAAACACTGCCTCACCGTTACCTTTTCTGCATCTGTTGCATACTGTGTATCTCCATTTGTGTCTGGGCAGCAATCTCCCTGTATATGATCTCACCCTTCTATCAGCTTCGTTCCTCCAAAAACAACAATTCCTCCTCATGCACTCGCCAACAAGATGTCTAGCACACGAGGCAATCTTGCAGTTGGAGAAGTGACACTCTCTCCAATGTCATGCCTGAAGCACAAGAAGTTGTGATGCGACAACTAGACTGCATACATTTTCCTGGAAAATGATGCGACATGATCAAAATCCGAAAAAAAAAATGTATAGATAGTGATTCACATTCAATTTCCCGTTTCCTTGTTCCTTGTTCCTCCTCCTTGTTTTTATGGCTCCTGCATGTACGGTATATACATTGTATATTCTAGAGTATATAAAGTTACATTGTCCCGCAACAAAACCAAAAAAAAAACCAATTTAAATATTGATCTTTATAAAGGCATGTGGACACAACCAATATTTTTTGTTTATGCCTCTGTGCAGACTATTTTTGCTTATAGAAAAATCAATAGAGCTTGAGTTATCAAATCCAACGTGTGTTGGAAGAGAGTGCCAAAGGGGAGAGCGAGCGGCAGCAAAATCGATTCTGAGATATTGCCTTATTTAACAGGTGCCATAAATAGCAGCATTATGATGTTAACTATTGCTGAAGTTACAGAGAGGACAAGGAGAGGTCAGACTGCATGTTACACTCACTTTTTGCCAACTCCAAAGGGTCCAGTGGCTTATCTGAGTACAGCATCCTCTCTTGCCTCACCTCAGTCCTGTAGGCAGGTGCAGTTTCTAAATACTGTTCCCTGCATCTAATGCCCCAATCATATAATGCACTCTGTACAGCTACTAAATTGCAAATAGCAAAATGGTGACCACTCGTCACTCTATGATAAGGTAATCTCCAGCAACTCAAGCCTTGCTGGAAGGGCCTGGGGACTGTTAATTTAACAGGTCTGACACACATGCATACACAAATGAATGTGCCGGCTAAATACAGGAGACATTTGCGACAAGATAGTGAAAATTAATCAGCAGGGACAATGAGGGGGAACACAAGCAGCTTACAGAAATCAGTCAATCAATAAGAGCAATACGTCATTTTGAAGGGGACTGGCAGGGCTAAGTAGATTCCATTAGGTAAATAAATGTATAATCAAGGTGATTAATTGACAGATGAGGTGCATTAATACAAGAAAACCATCATAATGAAAGGGAGAGAATGGAGGGCAGGAGAGTTTTAATGCTCTGCAAAAAACGGATTTATGTGTTGTATGAATGTACTTTAAGAGAATGCTGCATGCATTTATTTTAAAACCCTGTTTCATTCATTAACTCCACTTTGGATTTGTATTAGCATTGTGGCGAGGCTGCTGTCAGCTGCTGCCTTCCTTATAATTAGCCTCCACATCTAATCTGCGACTATGTGGCCATGCTCCAGCTGCATCTGCTGAACCTGTGTCGCCACCCTTAGTGTGCCCTACTGCAAGGGAGCCGCAGATATAACCTCTTCCTAATCCTTCCACCACCTCCCTACTCGCCTCTGCATGTGAGCCATCTTGGCAGAACTACAGAGAAAAAAGGGCTTATCAGAAATTTTATTCATGTTGCCCAACGTCACAGCGAGGCCTACTCGCCATTAAAGGATAAATCTTGCTCCTAGAGTCTGATCTTAAAAGTAACAGGATTAAAATGGGCAATGAAATGCATGTGTGCGCATAGTGCATTTTTCAAACTAGTGCAAGTAGCTTTGCATTAGCTGTATACTAAATGGAAATAATTACTACAGAAAACAATCTGATGGTAATCACACTACGACAACTGGTAGTGACTCCAACAGTTATCTCAATTACGTGACCCAAGAGTACACTCATACAACCCTGTTCTTGTAAATCGATGATTCAGCCAACAGTCTGGTCTGAACAGGGCTGTTGTGACTATGTTTGGTGCTTTTGTGGTCAGAGGTGTGAGGAACACCTGTGGCACAGAAACTTGGTGGGAGTTATCAGTGGGCGTGATAGGAGCCGGCATTAGTCACGGCAAATCGAATCTCTCCTCTCTTTTTGTTTCAAAGCGCTGCACTCCCTGCCACGGTGCACCGACAGCTTCAGACTGGATAGCAGGTAAGAGTGGAGACCTGCTTCTGCACAGGTGAAACTTCTTTCGCGAGGAGTTGCAGAGGTGCAGGGTGCAAATATGTGGTGCCAGAAAATGAATGGAGGACACATAAAACACTATGCCAATCCCAAGCGTTGTCCATATTGTCCATTTGACATTAAACTGCATCTCTAGCAGTGAGTAAGTAAGTAGCGTCAACAACAAGATCACCATCAAGTTTAAGTTTCTCGGTCAGGAAGTTCACTGTTAATTTACCACACAGTTAATTTGCAGCCATTTGACCCATAAGGATGATTCCGCTTTCTCTAGACCAGGCATCTCAAACCGGTTCCATAAAGGGCCGCGTGGCTGCAAGTTTTCATTCCAACCAAGGAGGAACACACCAGGCTGGAATCAATTAATCAGCTGATCTCAGTCTTCAGCTGACAACTAAGTGATCCCTTGATGTTGATTGGTTGGCCTGATGTGCTCCTCCTGGGTTGGAATGAAAACCTGCAGCCACCCGGCCCTTTATGGAACCGGTTTGAGATGCCTGCTCTAGACAATTATTTTTCGGTCTACATACACACGTAACACATTAGTTGCACATACAATAATTCAAATACAGTTTGTTGCTTGGGGTCAGCACTCTGTTACCCATATTGTGACATATTTATGTGCTGAACAGTGTGACACTGAGATGCTATACTCTGGCAGAATTGCACAATTTTACTAACAACAAACTGAACTAAGAAAAGTAGAAAATCCGCCTTTTATTTGCAATGATAATGTACACCTCCTAATATTTACGTTAAGGATTAAGATGCACATAAAAATATCTCACAGGCATTTCTCCTGTATCTCACAAGTAAATATGTGCAGACTTATAGAAGTCTAAAAATCTTAAGGCATCTCAGCATGTATACTTGTGAATTGCACTGGGTGTACTCTGTCTGCAAGTTCAACCTCGGCATTCATGGAACTTGAACAGTGTTTCTTCGACTTTCTAAGTAGGCTGACAGACATTTTGTTACTGGCAAGCAGAGTTGCACCTGTTTTCTGTCTTAGTGTTGCTTTATCCAAGCCAGACTGAACTGTGGGCTAAATCCATAACAGTGAGGGAGAGAGATCTTGCTGTCTTTGCTCATGTTCCTCTGACAGCTACAGAGGCGTAAGAGGACTCCTCCAGGTTACAGGTGCCACGCTGCAAATGTCACACAAATATATGAGCTTGTGTTGTCTCCAACAGTGAGACGGTGAAGGGGTCAACCACGCAATAATGATGAAAACCAATACCATACAGCATGGCGCGAACAGCAAAAGCTTGACACTGACATGTTTCAGGGAAGGAAATTGAGGATCAGAAGTCATTCATCCCAATATCAAAACCAGAAGGTCACTTTGGCCTTTTCATGAAGCTAGCACCAAGACACCATGAACCAACTACTTCCTCTAGCCTGGCACACTATTGCTCTTCCCTGTGATGAATTACGGCAAAGGTTATGGATCGGCCCTCATTTATCCTTCTTCTAATATATAGGACACATAAACCTAAAACAAAACAGCTGATTACGGCATACTTTTGTGTTTCATTCATGTTTCCAATGATGTGTCATCTTTCAGGTAGATGTCCATCCTGCATGTTCTCAGAATGAGCACCTGTCTGTACTTTCTCGCTGCAGAGCCTTTTGTCTTTATCTCCTCACCTCCACAGGTTAATATCGGGTTAGTTGCTGCTCTGTGTGAACAAGATTACACAGACATTCCACTCAAAAATCAAACAAAAATAAAAAATAAAACAAAAATAAAACAATAAAACTTGTTGTTTCTGCATAAATGCACCTGTGCATGCACAAAAAACATGAACCCTCACTCTCACTTTGGACTAATTAAAGTGAAGAAATACTGAATGCTAGTTTATGCTTTTTCTGCAGCCTTCGTTTTGCTATAGACAATTATGTTTAGCAGCTCCTCTAAAATATATAAACATATACTCAGTATACTACATATACTGTATATACAAACATGTATATACATTTATCCTTCAAACTGACCATATTTTATACACTTGAACCATATTAGAATAAGGCATTGACGAACACTTGAAAGGAATGTTATTTTATTTATCAGAGATTATTTAAAAAGGAATTATATTTCCACTGTGTTTCATTCTGGCCAGCAGGGGGACTGCAGCCCCTGAAGCACCCCCTACCTGCGCTAATGGGTCTGTCTGCATCCGTCCATCTGTAATGTGGCAGAAAATAACTGAAATATATGTGTGAAATTGCTGAATCATTGTTAAATCACATGTTGAATAACTCAAAAAGGGCATTGCAACCTTTTTAGTTATTCAACAGGAGAGAGGGTACAGACTGTCCATTTGTGAAGATTAGAAGACTTTGGGGTGCCTCAGTTTCTTCAGATATGCTTGTTGGAAGTTGATGTTTAGAGAAAAAGACAAGATAGTGGAGAAGATGCATGCATGCCACTTATTATGATCCTATTCTCTTCTTATAAAGGCTATACAGGCATGAGATGTGTGGATTCTGTTTCCTGGTACCAGTGCCGTAGTTAAAATAGCTATAATTTTAAGACAGCCGAGACTGGCCAGACTGTTTTTTATTCATTACGTAATGAAAGTTAGGTCTAATGTTGCTTTTGAGCACTTGAGAATGACGAATGTCATTGCTTTAGGACCACATTTTCAAAACTGCACTTAACAAGTGGGAGCATTGGGACCTTAATTCATTGCACATAATGCACAATGCCTTAGATGCTGCTAATTGCATTTTCTTCAAGTGCACCAAAATGATGTGTCCCATGGCTGCGATTGTGAATATATGTATGCAGCTGGGGTTGAAAGCAGGAGGAAAAGAATAAACAAAAAAAGGGTGAGTTTTGTTATTTTTAAAAAATCCACATGCTTGTGGGCGAAGCGGCAAAGTTTGTTTACTCGTTCCTGATTGGCCCAAAGTGGGACCGCATCCTTTGTAGAGGGTGACATGTTTACTGTCGACTCGTTTTGAGAGGCTCATTCTCCTGAAGTATCACAGTGGACTAAGTGACGCTTCCTGAGGGGTTTACTCATTCACTGTCACTGCTGTCACTTTTTAAATCTGCTGCAGCTCCACCAATTAATGGTTCATAGTCAAGTAATGCTGCGTGTTCCATAGAATACCTCTCATTATTTTTGGACCTGTTTGTTCAGTTACAGCAGAGTCACTGGTGGCTAGAGCTTAACAGATGAGGTCTCTCTCTCTGAGCAGCTGTTTCAGGTTATTGATGACCTCATTAGAATGCTGCCTGCGGCACGGAGGCTGACTTTGAAGGACTTCCCATATGCAATGGCACAAACCGCCAACGAAAGCCGCGCCACTCGCTTGATGCCAAACAACATTTCCTAACGGTCTTTTAGTCCGGGAAGTCAATGGCGAGGCATTGTAATGCTCTGGATTCGTTGTGGGGGTCCCAGATCTTCTCTCAGTACTGGAGGCTTTTTATTGCAAAGTATGACCTGAGCATTTGGAGGAGATCCAGGAAGCAGCTTTCCAGGTTCCTTTTCCTCACACATATTAATTCTGATCCCCTTCATTTGATGGATCCACAATACCCACAAAATTTACTTTTTCATCAAATTCATTGAACAATAGTTATAGATTACACACTTCCAAATTCACTCCTGAGAATGAACTCAGCATTATGAAATTGTGTTTTATATATATTCATATTCCATGTAACCAAAAAAGGTAATACGCTGTCACATTTATGCTCGGCTACAGGTGCTGTCTCTTTATCTTTTATATCTGAGACACGGGCTTGCATTAACAAAGCCTCATTGAGCAATAATGTGCTGTAATTAAATATGACTTTACATTTGGCCTTGCTCATAAACACAGGCAACAATGAGCCACAAAAATAAAACACAATGGGGGACATAAATTGTAATTTTCAATGGCTGCACATTAACATTTTTTGTAGCTTTGTGTGGATATTAAAACAAGTCTAGCACAACGGAAGTCATTCGCCGTAAATACTGAAAGCAAGACACACGTTTTAATCATGCACTTTACTGCAACAGTGCGTGGCTTTGTTTGCAACTCCTTATTTCATGTGTGCCATAAGGCGATGTTGGTTATCCGTCTGAAACAAGGGAAGCCCTGCCAAGATCTGTCCCAGAAGCCAGATCCAAAAGACTTAAAATCAATTGTGAATGGGTATTTATCAGAGTATCATTTAAAAGACTGACCATGAACAAATCAATATCAGTAAAGAAATTAAAATCCTCGTCATTCAGATGTCCAGACCCTGTTGAATATTCAGGATAACACATGTTGCATTTGTCACCACCAAAATAGGACTTTGACTTGTCTAAATGAATGAAGAAAGAGTTGCAATACCATAATAAATCTAAAATAAAAGTAGTCTGACCACATTATCTCGACACTGCCAAGCACCACCACGGTCTTAGGAGTCCAAAGCAGCTGTTCTTTCACTTAACCACCACATATTGGGTTAAACAAAGCACCCAGCCATCACTTGCAATCTCGCTTGAGGTGCCAAGAGCGCGTGCCAAGTCCCTCCAACTGTCACTTCCTTATTTAATATTAATGAGCAGTTTACGGCACACAAATCCATGCCGTTGCCACTCAAAAACAGTTTTGAACGAGAGTATGGTTTCCTTGGTGATCGTGGCTTTTCTTTTTTTCCCTTCGATGTTATATTTGAGAGCGTTAGAGGGAGGAAGGTGACATGGCGGTTTTGGACTCCATCTGCAGGCTGCTCAAATTGGCCTTCACAGCCCATAAACTTTCCCCTAGCCAGCCAGACACCCTCTAGCACCTTCCCTGTGGACAGGCCATATAATGTCCTCTTATAGAAGGGAGACATGAGAGAGAAGAGAGACTGTCTGGCTTCCGTTCACTGAGGATTTTTCATGTTTTGCTAAGGAGGCAAAGAGAGCAAAAGACATGCTTGAATATAGTTTCTGGTATAATTACTTCCTCTGTGCAGTAGTAAAGCAAAATTGGCCTCACCCTCTTGTAGTAAAAGAAAGCCTCCATTAAACTTATCATCATGATCAAATCATTAAAGTGGATGTGCCAAGCTGGGGTAGCTGCTGCTAGCTAATTCCGAAAATGCACTTTTAGCCCACAACTGACAGAGGCTGTGCAGAAAAGCCAGCACATGCCCATTCACCCATAATATTCAAGGCGAAGAGAAACCAATAGTGGTAAACGTTGCCTTTGTACAATCTTGATGTTTTTTCATAACCACTCTTTGTGTGATGTAAGGACATTTTACAGAGGTTTACATGCTGAGCGCGTTGGCAGCTTCCCAGGCTGAAGAATGGAAATGTAGGGATGGAGTTTGACAGAGAATAGCAAATCATCTGCTGGTGAACTTCATCCCCCCCTGGAACCGAATGAAGTCTGGTCCTGGGCCAACATCAAACAGCCCCGCTGTAGGCTGCAAGAAACCTTGGGATAAAACACTGACAGTATATCCTCAGGTACTGTGAGCAAAGAGGTTTGGAGTTCCTGTTTGATGATGACAAACACCTTCCTTACACAACAAATCCAAACCTTAGAAAACATACTCAGTGGCCATTGTTTGGGAAAAACCTAGCTCGGACCAATTAGGCAGGTCCAGCTGTCGTGTTATAGATGCAAAGCAACTCAAAATACTGGCTAGTTATTCAGAGTCGCTCACAAACATTATCATATTTTGCAGACTTCCACAAGAGGCAGTTGTTCAGTCATTGCTAGAGGAACTGAGAGCAACAGCACCTGCAGCTTAATCCTGCAGATGCAGGTATGGGGATGACACCTCCCACGAGCAAGGAAAGTATAGCTGTTGCAATTTTAACTCGAATGTCCCCTGCAGACACAATTGGACAAAGCTTGCTTTTAGGAGCAAGTTTCATTCGACGGTAATTTGCATCACTGTCATTGATGTAATTGCATCAATGACATTGATACAAAGCCGTCCCTCTTTTGTCAAGAACACTGAATTCTTCTGCGGATGGACTCAACAAGATGCAAGAAGCTTTCAAAGGAATCTCGGCCTTTGATGAGCGGATCACATCTGGCATTTTCTGAAGTGACTTCAGTGAAACATTCCTGCTGCTAACATTTCATCCGGCTCATCTCAAAGGTGCTTTGCAGGTTTGCAATCCTTTGTTTGGGCTGATAGATAGTAAGTCTAAAAGTAATAGTAAGTCTTCTGACAGCAGAAAACAACGATTTCTGGATTATGGCGACACACAATCTGGGTGGAAATCACTTCAAATGAGCACACTTAGACAAATCTGGTTCTTTTGGTGACAATTGATCAAGATAATGAGTGGACTGCTCAATCATCTAGGGGACAGACGGCATCTTCATCTTAAGATTATACACATGCAAAAATAGAACAAACAAAAGCATAATTGTTTTTATGAAATGTAATGTGTTCCACTACAAAGTTCTGCTCACAGTCTCTGGCTAAGATTGAAGCGATTCCCTAAAGCTTTCAAATATAATTCTACATAAATATCAATGCAATACTTATGAGTATAAAAATGCATATCTATGTCATATGTGAGTCTATCTATGTTCCATGATGCCTGACATTAGGCTTGAATGTTGATCTTCAATGTGCACATCTACACAAATAGTCAAACATCAATTTAAAGCCACGCATAGTAAGCACTGATGTGTAGGAATAGTTTGACATTCAAATGATATTATTTTTTTTTATTGCTATGAAATGGTAGAATGAAAACAATTCAGTATCAATACACCACCACCACTGCTACTAAAACCCTGATTCCAACAAAGTGAGGATGCTGTGGTGAACAAACTGTGCTTAAAGACAATGGTTTTACAGAGTTCCCGAGTCCATGCAGTAATCCTTTATGCAGTCGTGTCACAATGTGGTGATCCTCACTCCATCCTCGCTTGTGAGCGACTGAGCCTTTCCATGATGCTCCTTTCATACCCAATCATTATACTGTCACCTGTTACCAATCAACCTGTTTACCTGTGGAATGATCCAAACAGGTTTTTTGAGAGCGTTCCACATCTTTCCCAGTCTTTTGTTGCTCCTGTACCAACTTGTTTGTAACATGTTGCTGCATCAAATTCAGACTAAGCAGATATTTACAAAACTAAATCAATTGATGAGGTAGAACTGTAGGCTACCTGCATAATTGTGTTTACCGGTGGCATGAGTGAGATGTCTCACTATGGGATATCCCTCGGAAGCATTTATCTCATCAGTCCCAAATGGCTGGTGATAGCAATGTCTGTGTCAGGTGGATCCACCTACCCTCAGTGGTGAATGCTGGTGAAGTGGTAAAGGTGTTTAAAGCCTGGGGTAATTTCTTCCATTCATAATGTGACCTTGTGGTCTCTGTTACTACTGCAGGCCAGGGCATATTTTGCCTGGATGCAGCATGTTTGCACACGGCTTGCATATCCATGCTGGGAGCGGGGGACGCTGGCATGCTCTCGTCCTCGCCCTGGGAGGCAGTCACAGCACCAGGCTAAGCAGCCTGGGTGGAAGGGATGAAGACTTTGTCATCATCCTTGTTTTCCTCAGATATGAAGAGCTCCAGGGAGTCCTCCTTGTTGTCCTAATAACCCAACTCCAGTACACATTTCATAGGTGTAGCCACCATGACTAGGTCCAGCTGTGAGCCCCAGGTGCAAACAGTGTTGAAGGTGCAATTAAGAACAGTGCAATAATATAATATAACTATGGCAAATGAAAATAAAAATAAAAATAAAAATAAAATAAAAATATCTTCTAGTGCAATCACAGAGGTTAGGCTCCATTGTCGCTGGTTAGTGCTAACTGAGAGGAACGCCATATTAGTGCCATATGGTGTGCTTATACTTGAAACAAACCACCAATTTGAATGAAAACATCAAATATATTGTCTTTGTGCTGTTTTCAATTGAGTATACATTCTGTTTTATTTATGTTCTACACAGTGTTGCAACTTCTTTGGAATGGGGATGAACTACCATCAGATGGAGTCATACTGCTCACATCACGTTCTTCTCATTAGTATGTTGCAGTAGAAACCCATGCAGCATTTTCCCGTTTCTCAATCATACTATAGCGTAACCTACTTTTCTGGCTTAACCTGCCAAGATCAAGACATTACTGTTGCACCTTAGTGTTGTTTGTGTACTTGTGGCCCATCTGTCAGCTTGAATGGGTCTTATCATTCTCCGACACCTCTCATGAACAAGGTGTTTTTGCCCTCAGCATTGCAGCTGATTGCATGTGTTTTGTCTGCGGCACAAATTCTTGGTAAGGTCTCAGATGCCGGCACAAACCATGTTCATTTTTCAAAGTACACAACATGTAAGTATTGCATCACGTGCATTCTAACATTTAGCTTAACTGCGTGTAAGCTCCACAGTACGCTTAGGCTTCATTTGCATGTGACTCGCTCTCTAGAGGAGTGAGTGATTTACATAAATGAACAGTTGTACCTAATAGAGTGGCCACTGAGCGATGTTAAGCTGCAGAAGCACAGTACCTTCTTGACAAATACTACTCCATATTAAATGTTCAAGAGTGTTATTTTATGCACTGTGGAGAAAATTGCCTTTCATCCAGTTGTATATTTATATTCATGAAAAGCCTCTATTCCAGTCATTATCGGGGTCAAAGACAGAGAACAGACAGAGCAAGTCACCAAGGCATTTTGTGGGCAATGTCTCTATCAGGCTATTTCACCTAAAGCCAAATGGATAATTCAATATGATGGTGTGAAGATAAAGCTCTGATACTGGCGGTGCCAGTGATTTGCAATAAAAGAGATGGGGTCTGGAGTAAACAATGGTTTTCTCTCATTCCGATATGCCACCATATGGTGTCCCCTTGTACAAATATGATACATGTAATGCCAAACTCATTATAGAAGGTAGAATATGCATGAGTGTTCCCACTGTGGTACCACTTCATTACAGCATAATGGTGTGCTGTAATTACACACTCATTAATTGTTCATCATTTTTAATGTTATTGGGATGGACAGTGCTATCGACCTTCTATTAGTCTTGTAATCCAGCTTTGGCACAGCGCCCACATGTGAAGCTGAAAATGTGTGCACGTCAATACAATCTTGCAGTTTGACTTGTATCTCTTCAAAACATGTGATTGTACTCAAGGGTTTGCTTTGGCCTGTTGGCTAAATCAGGATTTTGACTCTATTCTGGAATGTCAGTGACACAAAACGTTTGCTTTTTCTTGATCGATAACTGTAAAATACACTTTCAGGCATGCAGTTTGTCTCCTGTAACTCTTCATCCAACAGCTAACTGTAAATCTGTAAACTTGCAAAAATCCAAATTGACTCACTGATGGAAAAAAAAAAAAGCTTTTTGGGGCTTTTTGTCTTTTTAATGACCACAGTTTAGCACGGCCGCGTCTTTCACAAATGTGACTTTAATTGTGGAGCAGCAACAGCAGTAAGAAACACTGGGTTTGCATTAGCAGTAACATAACACAGCTCTGACACAGTGTTAGAAGAGTGACACACAGTGAGCATGAGCTCATTGAAATTAAACTACAATGTGAATCAGTTGTGCATGCGAACATAATCTGAATTTAATGCAGCAATGGCAGACTCGCCACTAACAATGAAAGGTACTACACTGAGAAGTAATTACTGAATGTAAATGCATTGAAGGGCTATTGCTGAAAAAGTGCTGACCATAGTGTCAAAAACAGAGTTTTATTTTATGAAAATCGGAAGGATTATAACTTTGAAGTTAACTTCCCTTCTCTGGTTTGTAACACCCTCTGCTTTTTGTCGAAGGTGATATCTACCTTCATTCCTCTCGTACAATTTTTATTCAGCTGCATCCTTTACAGCTACTGTCCTGTGCTTCCTGGAGGGAATTCAGTTTTCTGGGTTGATGACAGTGCCCATAATAAGGTTCAGCGCACACTGGCCCTCCTATCAAGCCAAACCTCTGTTGCAGCTTCAGCTAAGATGGGTCTCTCACCCAGTGGGTCCACAGAGATGGGCATAGCAAGGGCCGGGCACTCATTCACCCCCCGAGTGGGTCGATGATGCACAGCCATCGGGCTCCAGCGCATCGCCCCGGAGTGTCAAGCAGAACATCACCCACTGTCGGTCCTGTCAAGGTCATCAAAAATAGCACTGGTCTGGACACGAGCCATCAGAGTGAGAGAACTGCCACGAGCGTGCATGAGCAGCAGACCGAGGCAGTCTCCATAATGGCAAAGATGCTAGAGGTCAGCTTTTGGTTGTACTTTCTCCATGCACAACTTCCCTTGTAGTGATTGGTGCAGTACAGTGACATATGTGAGAATGCACTTGAAGACTGTAAAGGCGCCGCAAAGGCCTATTGCCATTCATTGCCTCCGCTATTCACAACACGAGGAACGCTATGTAAAACCACTCCAGATAAATAGTTTATGGTTCTAGACCGGGCTGCAGCCCATTAACATTAAATCAAACATAGACTTGCCATCATAAAAAGAAGAAAAATGTCCCGTTTCTTAAAAGCCACTCTAACATAATTGAGCACCGCCACATATAACTGCATGTGAATGGAATAATCCTTTTCATTAAAAGCCATTTAGTAACTGTGTAGTTTATTTTCAAAAAGGCCCATTTCTTAAAATACTCCATATATGCACTGACCTACTTCCCAAGATTGTTATCTATATTATTACACCACCAGTCCAGTGTAGAGTTTTCAAGCTGAACATGCAGCTAATCTTTAAAAGCATGTGCACAAAGTAGCTCGTAGTGTTGTGTCAGTCTTCCAGATTCTGTTTTATGTTCCCTGAGTCTCCCATAGACGTCTCGGCTGCTCTTTGTTTCACTCTTTTTTTTCCTCCTTTTTATTCCTATCTCATCTAATTCCTGCATTGTCTTCCCTCACTTATATCTTATTACCAACTATACCTCTTTCTTGACTTTGTCATTAACCCGTTGTTCTCCACCCTTCACTCTCTGCATGGCTCTCAGATCTTTATGGGTATTATCTTCAAATCATTCCCTCATTCCCTCGGCTTGTTCCTATTCTCACTCCATCTTTTTTCATTTCACCCCGCAGCTCCTGCGCCCTCCACCCTCCACCTCTCTTGTCCTTTCACATCTCTTTCTCTTCATTTGGCTGGCTCCCGTCCTCCCTCGGTCTCCCTCTCTCTCTTTTACATACTCCTGATGCGCTCCTGCTGGCCCCGGTCTGTCCGAAGGGATTAATTGATAGTGAGAGATAATAAATCTTCCCATTAGGCGCAAGACCCCTGCCCATCGCTCATTATGCGCCCGCTGCTCCTCAACGCCATGGCGTGGGGTTTCCCCTGCTTTTTTTTAACACGCATGTCTGCCAATCCCGACACCAGCAAGGTCAATCTCTGCCTATCACAGTCGATTGGCTACCTCACGTCACGACACATGTTCACTCATGCATGAACGCCACTTGAAGCACATGTGTTTATGCCTTCCCCCTCTCGGGTTTTGCAGTACTCCGTGTTTTACACGATAGACCTGAGAAGCCTTACCATGCAGCAGCTGTTGCTTGCAAGTGTAACACTATTATGAATTTGTGGACCAACATACAAATCCTGGCCTTTTTCTGTCTTTCTTATCAGTATAAGACAAGAGATAAGAAAAATGGAGCCTATTCCATCTGAAAGGTTTAATGGTACTGAATAATTCCTATTACCTTGAGTCACTTTTGAAGGATTTTCAGATGTTTAGTCTTCAAAGGTTTTCTTGTTTCAGCACACTGAGCTGCCACATGCATAAGCCAGTTACTGACCTGCATCTTGCTAACTATCCAGGCAGCTGTTTTCTCATCTATCCTCTAATAGCTATCTCATTTTGAGATAGATCTTATTTTTATAGTGCTACGTTTGGTTTGACCCGAATTGCAGCTGTGAAAATCCTTAAATGCTGGCTGTTCAGTCCTTGGAGCTGCAGGATATTTGGAACCAGAATGATCTGTCACTGATCTTCAGTCAAATTCTTACATAATTGTATGAGATGTTTGGCTTAAAACACAGCTGAAACCTCTCTGCAACCTTTTTTGGGGGAAATAATAATGTTGGATTGCAATTTCAGGAAGATTCTTGCACACATTAAAGTCTAAGGGACATCATACAGTCTTCGTGGCAGGTGGGTAAGATTCTTTGTTTCCCTCTAAGGAAATGATAATTTGAGAATTGCTCATGCAAATGGATTCATTTCATTGAGTGATATATACATATTTGCATGCAGGGAAACATCTGTTTGTTCTCCCATCTGGCATCTGGTGAAGTAGCGTAATAATGATTATGGTATATTCTTATTTCTATTTGCTTAAATTATTTTTTTCATATGTTGTTTATGTCACTTATTCACTGTACTTTTGATATTGGTCATATCATCTTCTTATATAGTGCTGTGATCCCCCAGTGGGATCCTAAAAAATCGAATCTATTGCCATCTAATCTAATTATGTCGCTGGGACTTTGGAAAAAACATCAGAAAAAATACTGGGTTGCTACTGGGTTTTAGAATTGAGTCAGTGCCAATATTTTACTTCGTGTGAACTTTCAAAATGGCTATACTGAACTTTTCCTTACTATTCCATACAGGCGTTAGCAGCTCGTTACCAAGGAACCACCACAGTATTGCAAATAACATGTTTTTATCAATCAACCAGTAGCTCAACAGCAGATATAAATAGTTTGTATTTTTTATTTAAAACTTCATATAACCCATACAGCAAACTGTACAATTGAATTATTCACAATGTGTTAAAAAGAAAATAATTCAATAGCTTTTCTATAACATTTCATTGAATTTCCCCATGTTTTACTCGGATGTCGGTTATTCTAATGTTCTCTTGACACATACAGTTACTAGGAAAACAAAATCTTTTTTTTTTCCTTTTTTTTTTACAAAACCTTACAAAAACTATATTCATAGAAATTCTGCATGTCCACAAAGAAAACCCTGGTTGGCACCAACATATTTTTCGTATTGTTTGAAAGGTTTTCTGCCAAATGATAGAAGCTGTGCAACTCAAAAGAAAGGTATACATAAAAAGGCATACCGTTGTGACTGCTGGAAAATCAAAACTCATATCACACACTGCTAATGGAACACAGGTTATGTAGCTTACATTTTGCATTACTTTTCTCTCACATTTCATACAATTTTGTGTAAAATGACATTATTATTCACATTAATTTATAAAAAAGATGTATATATTCAGTAACCAAATCAGAAACCTTGTTGAAATTCCAACTAATTTTGATTATGATGAAATTTTCAATTATTTTCACATATTACAGAGGTGAAATACAAGCAAACTTGAGTCTTTGAATCACCTGCATGGAAAGCTACAGTACATGTGAGGGTAACAGTAATACAGTATAACCACGTATCAGCCGCGGCCATACTTTAGACCAGGTCCTAATTGGGATTTCAAGAGCAGTAAAGGTCCAGGTACACAAGATAAACTCTACTCTCGCCACTCTAAGCTCAACACTTCCATTTCATGTTCACCTTTTAGAAATATATTAGCCATCATAAAAGAAAATTTACATACATTTTCCCATCTGGATGATAGCAATCCAATATACCATAATATAATTAATTTCCATTAAATAAATAAACAAGGTTTGGGGATGTGGAACTGGGGTAAAGTGTGGAAGTAGGTTAAAGTGACCTCTCTAATGAAATAAATAGCATCTAACATATTTGACTGTGAACAGAATTCATTTCGTATAAATTTAGCAAAATACATTTTCTCCTGCTGATCTTATCTACATACTCTACTTTGCAGAAGGGAATTGATAAACAATTATACAGTGAATCTCTACCAAACCAACGCTAAGTTTTACAGATTGGAGTTTCCTTGAATTAGATAGTTACGTTTTTTTTTTTTTTTTTCTTGTGTCTCGACCTATCGACAACGTAAACCTCACAGAGGTTTGCTGTTTGTTCAGCTCCCCCAGGTGACAGCAGCTCACAGACTCTTCGAATCTTCCCACGGCGTGACACTCGCTGAAGATGTACACTTACGCAACAGGCATCAAAGTCAACACGAACACACAAAATCATCGTCTGTCTCCTGCTGTCTCTGTTCACCACATTATCTTTCGGCATGTTCACACTCTGTCCACATTGGGTAATCAAACAGAAAAAAAAAAAAAGCTTGTGGCTTTCAAGTCTGAGATGACCTTCGAAAACTTTTCACATTTCCAAATCAAACCCTTGCCCGGTTTTCATGACGCTCATAATGCAAAACAATCAGGTTTCCTGCCAAAAAGCCTCTAGATCACAACTGATGAATGAAGTGACTGTTCAAACACGTGTTCAGAAGTACTTGGGACATTCAATGGTCCTGTAGCCTCGCATGGAATAAGTCCAGCTTGTGGTGCGATGGATAAAATTAAAAGCACTCAAAAATGCATTTTAGTTTGGAGGTCACAGTCTCTTTGAGTGTGTGACGTACAGTTGTTTGTTAAAGTAAGATAGAGACAGAGAGACGTTTCATCAGGAAATCCATCAGTTCTTTTTTCCTATTCTTCTAATTCAGTGATTGTTTTCCATTAATGTGGTGATAACAATATTTTGAGGTGAAATGGTTCACAAAACCAGTAAAATCAATGCTGTGACTTCGCCGAACACGATTAACTTTGAATACACGTTACCCTGCGTGGTTGGAAAAACTGTTATAGCAAGATCCTTTAATAGTCCCATATAAACCATTCCAATTGACTTTGCATTGAACACAAAATAAGTGCCAAGTGAGCAGGAACTGGCTGTACTGTTCTGTATATAGTTCTGTTAAATGGTCATATCTTTGGCAATTTAACTGATTAAAATTCAATCACGTACAAAATGATTTGGACATAAAACGTACTTCTGCTCAAATAAATCGAATCCCATAACAGCATGATATAATGGTCCACAAAGACGTCCCTACATCCCAGCCTCGCTTCCGTGTAGCAGTTTAGTTAATTTCACACGACTTCCACAAACGCATATTTACTGTTGAACAGCTGCATCTCGCTACGGGTTTCCACCAACAACAACGCTGCCGATACTGAACGAGCATTCGTGCAGGTTACCATGGCGTGTGTCCCTTGAACCATGCTGTCATAACATCCCGCAGCTCATCACTCAGAGATAACCACTCGAGCCCAGACAACATGTTTGAGGTAACATTATTTTCTGCTGTCAAAGGCCATTTAGGAGTTTGTGTAAATCTACAGGACAAAGGTAAGAACTTGATATAATTTTAATGTGTGGCAAAGCTGATCTCCAATGAAAACTGCTCTTCCTTTTCCTTTTCCTCCTTGTATATCTGCCATTTATTGCCATTCTTAACAAAGCGTTTCTTCTTGCTGAAGTCCTTTTTTTCCAATAAAATTCTCAGTCTTTTCACTGATTGAGGGTTTCTTGAACGATGTATATTTTCTTGTGTTTTTGTGTTGCGCACGTAAACATCAGACTTGAAACTGATTATTTGGGTATACTGTTTTCCCAGAACCTCCCCCAAATATTTCTTTTACCTCTTGTGGTTTGGAATACAGTGGTGAATGCTGTCATACCTGTGTGGCTGATGCTGCCATTTTGAGTTGCCCATGTTTTGTTAGTGTCCCCATGTCACTGTGGTTAATGGTGAATCTGGTGAGTCCGTCTATGCCATTGTCTCTAGTCTCTGGCACCACCCCTGACACGTTGCTCAGGAGGTTCTTGCCCTGGGGGGAACACATTGTCATGGGAACACGGGAGTCATCCCAGTGCTGCAGCTCATGTTGTCCTTTCCTGGGAGTCGTCGGTCGTTGTAGGCGTGCATGTTGATCACTGCATCCGTCTTCACCATGACTGGAGGCTGAGGCTTGTGCTTCACCCGCCTCTCGCAGGTGAACGACAGTCTGATCTCGTCCACCATGGCACTGCACAAAGACCTCTGGGCGAAAAGGGAGGATGCGGGGAGGGGAGCAAGAAGGAGAAGAGGGGAAAAGGGACGGGGGGTAAATGCCTTAGCTTTAAATTGTTCTGACAGCAGAGAGTGTCGACAGTCTAAAGAGCACAAAATGCATTAGAACATAATATTCATGCTGTGTTACTGCTTGTGTGTGTGTGTGTGTGTGTGTGTGCACGTGCATCCATGGCTGTCAGCAATGTCAAATCGCACCAACGCCACATGTAGCCTGCACGCGGTTCATTATTGCTGCTGTGTCAGAGAGAGTGAGCAAGTATGGCGCATGAGCATGCATGCAACTACTCACTTAGCATGACTCAAATTAGTGATTTACAGCAGTAAAGGGTTCATGCTATTCTGACATCTCCAATGACTAATAATGGATTAATTCTCTATGCTCCAATTTGCAATTATGCCTGTTAAAATAAGTAAATGTTGTGGTGTTATGGCCAAGTACTCCTAGGGATTAGCCGAAGGCATGCAAATCCTTTTATAAGATGTTTGAACTAAAAGCCATGAATTGAGCACAGCTTTGATTTAGATGCTCTATGTAACACAACAAAATAGGCATGGTTAGCAACTTCCTTGCTAAAATTGAGGGTGAAATAAACTGAAATCCTAGTGGGGTGTTAATTAAATTAATGTTTGATTCATTTTTTTTTTTCCATCCAATCCGAACCACAGAGCGAAGATCACATGAAGGAATTCTGGATGATTTATGGGGACACATACCTGCTCACGTTCTGCAGTCTTCCTTAGCTTGTAGATGAATTCAGCGATTGCCACAAAAACAGACAGCACTAGGCCAGATGCCAGCACAATGAATATACCACCCAGGTTCTGGATACCCATGGGGCCTGTCTCGCGACGGTCTTCATCCAAGCAGCTGCTCCCACTCCACCACTTCTCCTTCAGCATGTGTAGGCGCCCATCCTCCAAGATGCTTAGGATTGCTATGGTGATTTTGTCCCTGTACGGGGAGCCTGGAAGCAACATAAGGCCTGTTTTACTTTGGAAGAAACGCCAGCTGGATTCTGTGATAATAAGGTTCATAAACACGTTGTGGCATACTGTCTGACTGGTAGCTAAGAAAAACAAGTCTTGTGCTTCTGCGCTGTCTAAAAAGCAATCCCTGACCCTCATCCTTCAAAAGGCAACACACAAAAAAGGCTTGAATTTTTCATTACTTGGTGGTCGAAAATGTATTCTCTGGTCATTCGCAGGTCTTACCGAGGGGAGTGCCGATGCCGTAGCCTTTGCTGTCAATGAGTCCTCCCACCTGTGTCAGGTTACAGTTCCTCCTAGTGATGTAATCGATAGTTGTGGACTCCATAATGAGAGCATAGTCAGACTTCAGCACCCTCTGAATCCCATCTTCAATAGACTTCACCAGTGATGTGCTTGGCTTGCTGCTCATAAAAGCCCACATCTTCTCAAAAGTAGAAACCTTAGATTTCTGTAACGGATGGAAAGAGCCAGTTTAAAAAATGTGCCTTTGAACCTCATTTGAACAGTCTCCCTTGCTGCAGGTGAGGGGAAAAGTAGTTGAAAAATATACAATGCTTTTACCACAAAAAAACGTTGAGCTTGAACAAAATTACTTTCTAACATTACAGCCCAGGGCGCTAAAGCCGGAAATACAGCTAACCATGAAATCTTGCTCGTCCCTGTGATGAATGGCAGAATAACTTCACACCCGTGGGTTTTTTTTTTTTGGTAGGCTTGAACAGAAAATTTTAAAGACCACACACACATTAAGAATACAGATCCTTCAGCCAGTCGCCAAATAGATTTATATGATTAGCCCTACAGATCTCCATTGTCACAGGATTAAAGGACAGTAAATTGAAGCTTTGTGCACATCTATTCTCCTAAGTGCTACTGAAGCAGCAATAATAGAATGCCTCTCCATTAGTCTTGCATCAGGCTATGTGGTATTTCATGCAATTTCATATGAGGTCACATTTATGCCATGTCTAATCCCAGATAATTACTGTCTAAAGACTATAAGCCATTTCAAATTGTGAAAGATGCTATTTTAAGAAGCCCTCCATTATGTGTAACTACACTAGAAGCACAGTCCTGGTAGCTTCAAGTTGAGATATGATAGTCTGATATTAAAACTTAAAAACTACCAATTAGGATGTGTTGCAAATGTTGCCAAGGTGGGGCGTTTGTCACTTTTTATTTTGCAGATGAGTAGGTGAGGTCAGGGAGGAAAATGGACCATATGGCAACTAAGTACACAGCTCATGCTGGTCTCATGATAGAGAATGCTTCCCTATAGATCCTTTATCTCTGTTATGAGTGCAAAATGGCATTAAACCACATCCAGTTATTTCCTTCAACCTTTTAACAGCTGGTGAAAGCTACTTTCCTTAGAGGATGCTGATTTGCGTTTGTGTGCCCTTCAACGCTCTCGACGCGACGTGCAATTTAACAAAACAACAGCTCCTCATCAGACGGACGGCTTCCAGGTGACGTGACAAGCTCCTGGACAACAGTGGCTACAAACCTCTGATAAGCTTCTAATGCAATCTGTTTGTTTCAACAGTGTCGTAATGGCGGTCAGATAATGCCTTCCTGTTAGCTATCAGAGTACCTGGCCAGCTATTACTAAAACATTTGCTCGCTGATTAATTAATCCATGTCCCTGGTAAAAGTAACTGTTGACTGGGGGGGGGGCAAAACTTTTTTCCCTTGGAGGGCCTAAACTGAAAATTAACTGTCAGTCATGGGCAAAAGCAAACACCTATTGAATTGTATTATATCAAGATGCAAAATGGTACTCCGGTGCTAAGTGTCACTCTGCACATATTTGAGGAGTGTTTTTAACTCATAATAAGACATAAAACAACATAAACAGCCATTTGTATTACAATTTCTTGAAAGTTTTTTTTTTTTTTTTTTTTTACATATTTATGGCAACATCTGGCGGCCAGACCGAGCCTTATGGCTGCTGTATCCTGTATTAGTCTTTTGGGGCCAGGAGGTATATTTAGAGGTGTATGTGTGGGGACAGCTACAGTACACAGCAGTGGTTGTTGAGTAGAGGAAATGACAAACCAAGGAGAAGTTTCTACACCAATCCACTGCACTGTGAAGGTGCTAGGGCTCATGAATCAAATTAAAAACCACATCTGACTCTAAACTAACTGTGTGCTTGTCACCGTGACATAAGTTTAGGACACAATCCATCCAAAACAGAATAGATTCTTTATACAATCATGTGTTCACAAAGTGGTGAGCCTCCCTCTATCCTCGCTTGTGAACCACTGAGCCTTTCCAGGATGCTCCTTTCATACCCAATCATGATACTATCACCTGTTACCAATCAACCTGTTTACCTGTGGAATGTTCCAAACAGGTGTTTTTGGAGCGTTCCACATCTTTCCCAGTCTTTTCTGCTCCTGTCCCAACTTGTTTGAAACGTGTTGCTGCATCAATTTCAGAATAAGTTTATATTTAGAAAAAATCAGCGAAGCTGATGAGGTAAAACATTAAATATATTGTCTTTGCACTGTTTTTAATTGAGTATATATGATTTACGCAGCATCCAAATTTTTTTGGAATTGGCTTGTATATACATCTGCAAAGCCTTCATCTGCTCCCCTCTCTCCTCTGTATTTATCATGCTTCTCTGCCTCATTGAGTCGACATCATTAGGCCTTTCTGTAAGAGGAGGAGGGAGCAGAGGGCACTTGAGCTATGCAGCTCTGATGAGGTAATGAAACACCTGTGTCTCCTTCTATTTGTGATGCAACAATCACAACTAGGTTAATCAAAGTACACAGAATGATCCAGAATAAATTTCATTTACAAAATTATTCAGAGGAAGGTTGATTCAAGGGTCAAGGCGTTCAGCTGGATGCAGACACACTAATCATTATTACTGAACATTTCATATTCATGGGATGCAATGCAAAATCTTAAACTATTGTGTACTATATATATATATATATATATATATATATATATATATATATATATATATATATATATGATACATGATATCAGCAAAAACCCTGAAGCCAATCACATTATCAAAACTGGGGGATCCAGTATACAAACACCAGTTAGCAGATTCAACAATGAGGCATACAGCATTTATGAGCTCAACTGCCTTTTTTTTTTTTTTTTTTTTTTTTGAGGGGGGGCATAACTAGGGCAGACAGATGCCCTGGAAGACTCTTTTTTTCTTTCTTGCTACTGAATGACATAAACTTATGGAATAATAGAAATGTGCAGTGTTTTCATTTTCCCTCTTCGGAGAAACTGTAACTCTGTTACATGTGTTATTCAGCACCACAGCAGCAGCAGCAGCATCTAAAGCAAAGCTCAAAATAATAAAATAAAGTCAAAGACCCTGCAGGCAAAGGCTGAAACTTCGGAATAAAAAAATCATTATGGAGGAACACATCAAACAGTGTAGAGAAGCGGAGAAGCTGAAGAATTTGCCTTTGCTGTGGGAATTAAGATCTAACTGTAAAATATATATCTCTGTGTGTGTGTGTACTGTATATGCCTACTATATAGAAAAAAAAAGTTTTTAGAGAAGTTTATTTAAAAACTAAGGGTTCGACATCTTGCCTCATTTCTCAACACATCAAGTTTTTATCATAATTATTACTGCACATGTCTGCATTGCACTGTAAAATACATGAGTGAAATCAATTTCAGTCGCTCTATTGTGTAGCGCTGCAATGATTAGTCGATCAATCGATTAGTCCATCAAAAGAAGATTAATTCCCAATGTTTTTGATAAATGATGAATCATTTCATGAATTTTCCAAGCAATTTTCTTCTTCTTCTTCTATTCTTTTTTAACTGAAGAGTCTGTGGACTGAGAAGCAATCTGAAAGATGTCACTTTGGGATCTGGGAAACAATTTTTAATTCAGTGATTAATCCTGAAAATATCCTGCAGATTAATAGATAATGATAATCATTAGTTGCAGCTCTAAATTTGTGGTTTACATATTTTACTCTATATCTGTGTAGCACCTTCACTTATTCATTTCAGAATGATAAAATAGCTTGACCCAACCATGACGACTCTTTGTCGCGTGTGCTGTACCTTGAAGAAAGACATGGTTGCGCCATCTTTGACCACGCCGTACTCGATCTTGGTCTGCTTAGCGATGTCGTCGGCTGAGTCCACAGACGAGTCCATTCTCTCCACAGTGAGGAAAGCTGCTAAATTAGCCGTATAGGACGATATGATGATGAGTGTGAAGAACCACCAGATGCCACCGATGATCCTGGTCGAAAGGGCTTTGGGCATCAACTCCGAACCTGTATGCAAGAGGGAATATGAGAGAGCATTAAGCAGTTAACCAGATAAAATTGCATCTGCCAGCACTGTAACTGAATGAAACAAATTCAGTCGGCAGAAACATGATCGCTTGCATTTTTGTTAATTAGCCTGCAAATGTTTTTGGCAGTACGGCTGGTGTTGGTCAAGGTACTGTCAGTGAGGAAGCAGAAAACCAAGCCAGTTTGGCAGTTTACTCAAACTCTAAGCTACGAATTCAGAATCAGCAGATCAGACCACTAAACTCTATGTTCCTCAGGCTTCTCCGTTAGGTATAAAAGCCTTTCATGTAAGCCTTTAGAGTCGACAGCAACTTTCACTGTGGACAATCATTTCATGGTTGCTTTGAGATCTAACTTATATCAATAGCAAACCATGTTTTCATTGAAAATATAAGATGTGTCAAATGCTTTTAATGAAGGCATATAAACACTATCCCCACACCTAATTGCATTTTTCTAGTATGGTGTAGTCGCAGTATTTGAACAATACAACATGGAAGACAGCTTTCCTGTACCATTCAAACATCCTCTCTAACAGCCTGATTCATAATCTGCAATTAGGCAACTGTTCACCACTGTAATCACACTTAACAGCTTTCTACTGCTAAAGCACTGCAGGCATTAAGATACCAATTTAGATTTATCTAGTGAAGATTAATAGCATTTGCACTTGATCCTAGTCTGCTGCTGAATCTTTTGCCTGACATGAGTTTTGGTGGACCAGTTGGCAAACAAGTCGATCTGCAAACGCAGCATCAGTGAGATGCCAGTTCAAATATAATTAAGCAAAATCAAAACATTGCATTGGTCAGTTAATCAAACAATGCAATGTCACTGGACGTCTTTTTTTATGACGTATCACGTGTAATTCACACAGCTTTGATTCAGACAGTTGTGTGTCATTTTAATAGCTTTTCAGATTTACCGCATGCAGACACTAATGTATTTTGCAAACAAATCATCACAGTCTGTACGAGAAATTGAAAAAGAAAAATCAAGATATAGTACCTATCCAGACTGACAGGACACCTCTGCATCAGCCTTGACTTTGAGTGGTCCTCTGCTGAGTAATACTATGTTTACAATGGCTCACTGACTGGTGTTAAAGTTACTTTATATCTCATCTCTGACAACCTTTAAAATACCCTTGTGCTTTGTACACTCTGTTACTTTACTGAGAAGATTTATGAGGGCAATTCTAAAGAGTAACAAGCCCACAGAAGGGGGGGACAGAGTGGTCAGCTCTTTAACCTCTCCTCCCAAATTTGATTGGATTTGTCCTTTGTGGTTTGACAAAGACTCTACATGGTTACAAACAAAGGAAGACAGTAGCATTCTTTAATTCACTATGACTTCAGAGAGGGACGATCCAGATGCATTCTCTGGTTGCACTAGAAATGAAGTGAAGCAACGGGTAACTCAATTGAATTCCACACTATAAAGTGCTGTTGTCAGCAGGGAACAGTATACGACGCTGCATCAGAACACTCTAATAAATACAAAAAGCAGATCAGTCATAGGGTGCCAGGGAAATAAAATGGTGTCAATATGCCATACATTTCCTTGAGGAAGGACTCATATCTTGTAAACCAAGGAAATATAAATGTTCTTTCAGGGAGGACGATGCTATTTCAGTAGCCAAAACATTGCATCTATCTCACTGACTGCTGCACTGCTCATTCACATGAACGCTATAAATAGTCGCCTAACGCGACACTGTTACAGAGCACTGAAGTGCCAATGGTGGGATTTGTGTTATGGCAAAAAAGACATTTTTTTAATTTGTTGCAATCAAAAATGACGCCCTTTTGTGCCATATTGTTTGAATTACGAGTGTTTGTACTGTAAGGTGAACAAAAGAGCTTTAAATGAGTTTACAGTCATCATAGAGGGAGTCAGGCTAACTGTGTCCCCCTGCTTTCAGCCTAAGCTAGGCTAATTGCCTGGCTAGCTCCATACTTAGCATTAACTGACAGATATGTGAGCGGTTCATCGTCTCAGCTAACTCTCGGACAGACAGTGAATAAGACTATTTCCTGAAATTCTGAGCTACTTTGTTTTGAGCTATAGAGCTTACAATGTCTTATTTATTGGGCTAGTAGCTAAGTAGCTAATGTTAGCTACATAAGCTAATGCAGCCTTGCAAACATTAGCCCTGCACAGTTAACAAGTGCCAACATTTTATAAACTTACAGTAGTAACAAAAAATCCTTAAACAAAACAAAAGTGTGTATTTGTCACTAGAAAAACAGACAAATAAAATGTTGGATATGAGATATGCTAACTTTTAGCCTTTACTCTATACTCAGCAGAGGACATTTTGTTGTTTTTATAAGAAAACACCAGATTTCACTGATGGCGCATACTGATAATATTTGTTTGCTATTATTTATTTTAAAAATTCTCAAGAAACAGTTCAAATGCACTTTGACAAAGAAAAATCTTAACTCAAGGTCCACTTTTTAGCTTTAACAGTGGCTTTAGGGATCTTATTTGTTAATAATATCAAAAAGTGGACTTTAATTTAGTAATTTGAAGATTCTTTTAGTTGAGGTCTGAGGGAAAAAACAACTTTACTCTTGCATTTTTAACTCCTTTTTAGATTTGTTTTATCATCCAGTCTTATGATTTATATATCAAAGTGAACATGGAGTTCTCCAGGATCTCCTTTTCCATTCTATGTTTCAACAGTTTCTCTGTAGTGCATAAATATTCTTAGCCAGCACTCAGGGAAACTGTCTGTGCTTTTAGACTTAATGTTGACTGATGTTGAAATAATTCCAGTAGCCCATTCATTGCTTGTGTGTGAGCTGCTTCTTGCGACATCCGTGAATACTATAAACAATGGAGGAATTCATGGATACGCTGTGTTTATAGCCACGACTAACACGACAGCACATGTATTCCTCATGAAGTCACCCTGACACTGCATGTCTCCTTTGAATAAATGAACCGAATGTTTTGTCTGTAATGATGCTTTTTGAAATGTCAGTCTGGGGGGAAAAAAAAAAAAAAGCTGTTCTCTGTGGACTCGGTGGTGCATCGTGCTAAACATGATGCCCCGGTTTTCTGGAGTGTTTCTTCCAACCAGCAGAGCCTCAACTTAACATGAGTGAACTAGGCTTTCCCATGAGAATGATTACCTGCACTCTGCATTCTCTCAGTGGAGTCATCGCACAAAAACTCCCGTTCAGGGCTTCAGGCTTTACCCGTAGTTAATTGCTTTTAAATAATGACACTTGTGAATGGAAATGTTTATTCTATTTCAAGTAAATCTTGATCTGAATTTCAAGAAGGGGCAAAGCAGCAACTTTGGTCTCTTAATCGCAGACAAAATGCCACTGCAGATTATTTCTTGCATAAAGAAGTCATCTTCATGCAGGAAATAAACAAAATAATGCAATAACCTAGGCTTAAAACCTTGCATCTTGGTAATATTTAGAGTAGAAACTTGAGAAAATCAAGGAAAAATGTCAGTAAGAGTGAGAGAATTGGGAATAAGCCGACTCAAAAATCAAACATACTTTCAAAAATGATTTTATGTGGGGAAAACAATTTACGGGAAATGATCAGACATATGTTTGTTGTGAGCAAAAGCCTACTGAGACCCCCAAGAACGCTTCTGAAGTGCACAAAGTGTTTGCTTTTGCACCTCCTCACATTTTGTGTTCTTTGTGTTGTCTATGACACCTCCCTCCCACAGACAAGCTGGTGGATTTTTTTCTTTTTTTTTTTTTTTTGGATCTCCTCAAACACGTCCATTTGCATTTTAAACATGTCAAGGAAATGGCTTCCGTCTCAGCTGCTGTCACTGTGTTTGGCAGACAAGCAGGGGATGTCTGTTTATGTGACACAGACAAAATATACCTCGCTGCAGATAGCACCATGCAGCATGTGTTACAAGGTACTGTAGCACAAGCGGGTGTCACGGAAAGCCAGAAACAGCCTGTCTCAATTTTCAACTCACACAAATTATACCTTCAAGATCACTGTCAAGATATTTTTGACAACACTCAATTGAAAAATCAATCAATTATGCATCATATGTTCATATTCCGATAAAGAAAAAAACCTGTTAGAAAACACAATATACTGCGACATGACGACGTGAAAAACTGTATTCAGGGAGGTATGAATAAAAACTAATTGGCAGCAGCAGAAGCAGCAGCTTCCGTTCACCACTGTAAATACGAGAAACACTGGAGCTCAGGCACTGACAGACACTGTGAGCCACAATACGAATTATAATGGGGAATTCTCCCCTGTTTAGTTTAATAATATAGGAAACTAACTAGCTCATTCTGTTGTGATTCTCTCTCTCTCCTCTCCCTCCCGGCATGCTGGTTCTGCACTCGTAACCCTCTGCCTGCACCGGCAAATTGGCAGAGCTGCTATGCAGTTTCACAAGAGTGCTGCCGAGCTTCTGTGCTTAATGAATTGCTGAATGTGTTTGCTATCCTTACGGGCAAAGATCCACTGCCGAGTCTCACTAAGCCTCCTTGATTTGTCTTGTTACATTGAGGTTAAACATTTTATTACTCGGGTCTTTTTACGCTGCATTTTTTTTTTTTCCTGGGCCCTCATTTGCTTTTAGGTCCCTTTTAAGGGACACCAAGCAAGTGTGAACCCTTTTGTTTCCCTTTGGTTTGTCTGTCAAAAGGTAGAATTAAATCTGCCGTGTGAGGTTTAGTCATACGTGTTGAGTTCATGTGCTGAAAAAAGGAATGGCTCAGGTTGTTCTGACTGGTTTCAAAGTCGCAGTGGCATTTAATTGGTAGGCTACATGTTGGACAGTTAGGAGTAAGACATATGGATCCTCTACAGCGGGTCACTCTCAGTGCAAGTCGCACGTCACACCAGCCAGTTTGAGCATGGCTGACAGCTTGTATTTGTCAGACATGTTCCTCAGCTTACCCTTTTCGTCCCAATGCTCAGAAAGCTCTTGAGCAGGGCCAGCGCCTGCGTTATGGGGATATAAATGCAGCAATGTTTCCCATCCTTAGCTGACAATCTCTGACAAGTGCCAGGCACCTATACTATTCCCTTTTTAAACAGCAGGTAGGTGACAACAGCCTTCCTTTGTCATGTAAGACTGAGCTCTGCAGTTGTTCTTGACAGGTAGATGTCTTATGAAACTGTCACGGAATGGAAATCATGGAGCTTGTCAGGTAAAGAGGCAGAAAGTGGGAGCTAGCGGTGCACAGGAAAAGAGGGGCTGTGTGATAGTATTGTTTTTGACAGGAAAGAGGGTGCGTGTGCCGCCACACCTTGTTGCATTAAAGAGCCGACTCCAAACCAGAAGCTGTTGAGGAGGGTGAAGTTGTTCTCCACCACGTCTGATCCGGGGTTACAAGGATGGGCGTCATACCATTCATATGGGCTGAACCTGGAGATGAGACAGGAAGTCGGAAAGTCATGAGATCTGAGACAATCTTTTGCATCCCTCTTGAACACCGCTCCCTTCTCAAGAAGATTCTCAGAAACTATTCTGAGAGTTACATCTATTTCAGAGTTCCACCTTTGGTTTGGAGTAAAAAAAAAACTACTGATCACTGCACCAGTCGCAGCTCTACATAGCAGTAGTTGAAGCAGCATTTTTTTGGCCACTTGGGGGCAGCAGAACAAACTGTTAACCTTATAAAGTTGTTTTGCAAAAATGTTAACACACAGTTGCCTAACCAGCAAATATATATATATATCATGCATATACAGAGCAGCACTAATCTCGTCCTCTCCGCTGTTTTGGTATCCAAATACAGTACTTATCTGTGAAACATCTAAATATTACATGGTTTATCAGAGATTTTCCACTAAAATATAAGCCCGCTGTTGCTGGAAAATAGATTGATGAGTTATTCCATCAATCATTGTTTTCACTGCTATACAGTAGGGGGCACTGCTATGGATCTTGTGAAATAATACAGCCCTTCTGGGTCCAGGATAGTGTTTTTCCACACAAGTAACATTGGTGTCAAAAAGCGAAGAGATACACGGCTATGCAAGTCTTCTGAATCTGATCTGGATGTAGCAGCAAACAGGACGACATTTACTTGTGCATGTGATTTTGTGTGTGGTCATAACACGTAGAGAGTAATGTAACCACCCCACAATGTGTTTGTCATATCACATCAAAACCTTTTAAAATCCACTGATCTTGCTTTAGCCTTCCCTTCAGATATCCTCACAACTATTTCTCATATGCTCTGTACTTAAAGGTGGCCGATGAGGCACAAGCATCTAATTCTTCAAAGGATGTTTATAAAATGTCATGTTTGAGAACGTCAGGCATGAAGGATCCTCTTAAAGTCACATGAAACCATAAAGCATGCATCTTTCCATATCTCTGCCATTTAGTTTGACACCTGCTGAAAATGCTGCAACACCTTTATTGTGCAAGTCGTTTTCGGAGGCAGATGTTGAGATAAAACATGCTAAATGTCACTACTTTCCTCTTTTAAAACGCATTTATATAATGATTATTCCAGGTGTTGTGCTGAGCAGAATTGGATCCCTTAGACTCTAGATAGCATCTCCTCAAAATGTGGCATATCAGTTACTTTGATGAGATACGAGAGACTAAGGGCAGAAAACCTTTTTCTTCAAAAACCAAATAAGTAGCTAAGAGGGTCCAGTGGAACCCACAATGGTGAAACCTGAAGTGCATATTCTCGGCTCAGAAGGACCACAGTGAGAATAACACAGAAAGATTTAATTGCCTGAAATTTATATTGTTCTAGAGATAGATACACTTCAATCTAATTATATGCTGCAGAAATATTTTCTAATATGTCAGCAGTCTATTTTAATCAGACACTGAACAGGACTGATGGTTAATCAAGAAGCGGCTCTATAATGGAGTCTTATCCAGCCATGATTCAAGTATTTCTCTTCTTCATTAAGCAATCAGACATCTGAACTGATGGACAATAAGAGGGTGTTTTTGCCTAATGTTGGCTTGCCTAGCCTTTGTTTCTTGTGCATTAAAATAACTACTGTCAAATACACTCATCTCAGCGTGCTTCTCTTAATATTTTTAAATCATGTGAGGCCTTGGGCAGCTGTTGTAAAAATGTCGTCCCCCCCTACCATTTCTATTAATTCCTTCAGTCTCATTTTGTTTCGCTTTAATGTTAAATTGAAAGTCATGGTCAAATAATATGTGATAGCGAAGAGGCATGGGGGAAAAAAAGGAGAGGCTTCATCCAAACTACACATGAACTCGACTTAAACAGGCCACAAATGAAGAAAAGTGAGTGCAGTTTCTACGCAGACAACGCGACAGCGCTGATTCAATTCCCCTGCTAATTTCTTAAAAGGTTGTGCCGGCAAGTGGAGCCATAAGCTTGCTTCAGAAGGCGCGCCGAACAACCATATACAAAACTGCATGCAAAACAACATTATTAGCTGTCGGCCAAGTACATCCTGCACATTAAAGGAGTTTGGCGTGCAGACATAACATGAAGCAAATATCGTAGTGCATTTGAACCTCCTTCAGCCCTGTGATGTATCATGTTCTTTCATCTAATGTTGAAGTCCCTCCAATCATTAGCAGTTGACATTTATTGTCACACATGGATAACGCTGTAACTGTTCTGTCTATTATGAAGAATTTCAAGTCACCAATACATTACAGAAACACAGAGTTAAAGTTATTTCAAATAACAATGGCTGAAACGAGCTATAGATGGGCATAAAAGCAATATATCTTGGTCCCCTGAACTGATTTAATGTGTTATAGTTATTTGAAGAGCAACACCTATTTTCTCCAACAAAACAGTGTACCTGCTTTTATATCTCTGCACATTATTACAGTCAAACACTTGAAATTATTATTTAGCACTTTGAAAAACTACATACATCAAATCACTCAGAGAATAACTAAACAAAAAATACTGCAAATCCACACACTGTATTGCAAATTGCACACTGTATTGAGAATACACACACATCTTACAGTCATAGACAGACTGAACTCTATGAAAACTGAAACCAGGTCCCTGTGTTTCAACTGTAGAAAATAAACATGCACATGAAGAAACCTCCATCATTACAAACTATGTGGAACGTAAATTCTTATCCGCATCGACACATTCAGGAAATCTTCCCATAATTTGTGCTCAGCAGCTATGTATTTTTTAATTTTTTTTAATGCATTTTGAGTCAAGAATTGAATGAAAAGGCAAATATACCCTTTCCTTACATCCTCTTAAATCATCCTTAGCTTTACGGTACAGGTTGATTTATGAAAATAATGGGCAGCGGTTTGTTTTCACAGGCAAATAAGCATTACAGTATATTTTACATGTAATTTATCTACAGCTGTGGACTAAAATGTACCTTTGTGCAAATAAATATAGGGTACCCTGCAACATACTCCAATTATTACAGTGCAGCAGAGCATTTGAAAGCCAAAGAGCTTCCTGCCTAATATTGTTGGTAATGCCTTGACACCTCTGTCCAGCTTTTAAAATTACCTACTTGTGCTGAAGTGGCCCTCTTATTGTTCACCGCTGTCTGTTTTATGCTCACATGATGTACTTTAAGGGATGCAGCTTTTCCAGCTATCTAGGCCTGCCTCCCACAAAAAAAAAAAAAAAAAAAAAATCCAATGCAACAATTTAAGATGATTTTGTACTTGTGTGAAGCCACTCCAGAATTAGTTTGGTCTCAGAACAACCAATGAGGATAGAGGAGTGCAGCTGTTTGCTCTCAAGCCTCATAACTCCTCTCGAAGCTCTCTTTTCTAGAACTTCCTCAAGCACCACTTTGCATGAGAAGCTGCAGGAAATACTGACAATGATGCTAACAGGATATTCATCATATTCATGACCAAAAAAAAAAAAAAAACAGCTAATCAAACAGATCATCTCCATCCGTAATAATTTTAGGACTTATTACTGCCAGCAATTTCATTTTCTATGTAAATGCTGTTGATCGACTATAAATAGCATCACATCAGGTGTGTATATTTTTTCCTCTTTGCACTGCTAAGGGTGATAATTAGAGAACTTATCATTTTTCGCCTCAGCAAGTATTCATTCTTTTCAAACGACCGTTTTAAGGTAGATCATTTAAAGCTGCACTGCCACTTTCAAAGACATCACACAGGAAAGAAGAAATTGCACACTGAATGGGACTTTGCAACTCAACTGAAGGCTTTTTTTCTATTCCTCCTCCCATTGCTGGGCTGTTGAGAGCCCATGTAGACATAAACTGCCTTGATCACTACCCAGCAGCAAACACAGTGTGAGAAACTGTCTGGTGTACTATAACACAGTAAATTACTATGTCTATTGAAAGACCTAATGGAAAATGTATGAAGGACTGACAGGACGAATGGTATGGAACATGTCGACTCACCTGGCAATGACAAAAAGGACACAGCTAACGCCCAGGTAGGCCAAGAGGATGTAGACCCAGATGTCGGGAGTCATGGGGTTCAGGAAGGAGAAGAAGCCGTTGTTGGTGGCGTTGGGTTTGCGGTACAGGATGCTGATGCCCATGCTCATGAAGGGCTTGGAGAAGTCGATGACCTTTTCACGCATGTAGGTGATGGTCAGAGGAGCCACTGCCAGGTCTGCTCTCTGTAATAAAAGAACATTATTACTTTGAATCCTTTTTTCATATTGGCAGTTTTTTTTTGGTTTTTTTTTTTGTAAAGCTAGCAGCTGGGCTCTCGAGGTAACATCGTCCAGCTGTTGATTGGCTGTCGATCCACCACCTTGGTTCAGAATGAAATATCTCTGCAACTTTTGGAAGGACTGCCACAAAGTCCCCGAAGATGAATCGAAATGAGTTTGGTGACACCCTGACTTTTCCTCCAGCGCCACCATGACAGTGCCCTTTGAATCTGATTTAATGTTGTGTTGTGTTTGCTGGGTTTTTTCTTTCTGAATTCTGTGTCGTACGATGTAAGCACACTTCATCAGAAAGAGTGTCAAATCATGTGGCGGATGAATAAAACTTGGAGTGGATGTCAGTTAATTTCATGTAACATTGCACTATTTTTTATCAAATGGATCTTGAGCAGCCTCCATATGCAGCTCGAACACAGCAGGGTAAGTGGGTCTGACGCAGGCTACTCTCACGTCCGAGCAACTCTTCCTCGTTTACAATGCTTGTTTACGTGCGTAGCTTCTTCAGTTCTTCCGACAATTTGCCAATTTCTGTGATATTCCACATTTTACAGTTGGTTACATTATCAAGTTTCACGATTGCGGCTGGGTTTTCTGCACAGTTGAAATCAGAAGGCCCTTCCATGAGGCGGACATTTGTGGCTTTGAGTAAAATGTCTCAACTGTTGGATGAATTACCATGTAGTCTGGTATATACATTAATGTTCCCTACCTTACTTTTCATCCAGCACCACCATCAGATCAAATACTAAACTATAACTGTACTCTACTCTACTATAACTACTACAATTCCAACTAATATTTTACCAAATACCTGAAAAATGAACGACATTCCAATCAGCCTCCACTGTTCTTTGTTTTTATGGCTAATTAGCAAATGTCAACATCCTAACATGCTAATATAACATGGTGAAGATGGTAAATATTAACATTTATTAACGTTTTGAGTGTGTTGACATCGGCATTTAGCTCAAAGCTCATGTTACATCGTTGATACTGTGAATCAACTGCAACAGGACTATATAACATTTGCCTTTATTTAAAGTTTGGAGACACACAATAATGTATGGCTGTGACATTCTCTGTAAAACTTAATATGTGTGTATTTGATAATGCGAACATGAAATATGTTTCTGTCTCTTTGATGATGTCTATTGGAAATAGTAGAGACATGGTTCCAGAGTATGAGATGCATCTCCATCTATAAAACCATTATGTAGTGTCACTAGAATGACATATGACACCGTGCAGCTTTATGCATCGGACACGGCTGAGCATGACAGATACGTTGCAGTCCCCTATTATTTGCGTATGACTGCATATTCATAAGGTTACCATTTATATTGGCGGCCCCCACAACTCCCCTGCACCATGGCCGGACAGGAGGTTAATGAAACCAGCTGCCTGGTTCACGCTCGGATACCTCTTTCCTCCAAGAAACGACACAACTCACAAAGCAAGGCTTTTTTTTTTTTCTTCTTCCGACGTACAGAGCGGTGAGAGGAGAACAGGGATTGTTCATACAGCAATTCACCATTACAGCATTCTCACCGAGTTAAATGAGATCTCATGTTTGTTTTGGAACTTTATACAAAGACAAAGACATGACCCCACAGTCAGCTGGTTCCAGAAACACACACAATCTTAATAAGATCAAGGGAAATTCAGCTGAATGATGCAGCCATGTCCTGTACTCTTCCTGTGAACTGCAAACTATTTGTTTTTTTACACCTTAATACATTTGTGTTTTGTTTTTTTGTTTTTTTTCTTTAGCAAAAAATAATCTAGAGCCTGAGGCGACTCTTAACAGAAATGTAACTCTCCCTGTGGTTTGGACAGCTTTTCCCCCAGATTCACACGATAACAACTACATAGCAGTAAACAAAGGTCAGAAAAACACATTTCCACTTTGAGTGCGGCACTGCGGATTAAGTACTCCTGTGGTCAGCACCATGGTGGCTAAATACACGGTGGCCTCGGAAGGGATGGAAATATGGGAAAACCAATGCATCCTGCGGTGCATCTGCTGTCTCTCGTAAGCTATTCAAATCTGTACATCACATACTGCTCCCTCTGTTCTCTGCTGCCAACTGCAGCTTTGAACCAACCTGCCACTCAGCCGGAAGATCAACCAGCATGCGATTCCAGACATCCCTTCGGAGGACTAATATACATGCTGCATGTCCTTGTTCTGCTCACTGCTTAGGCACACAAACTGGGCACAAGCAAGATAACCTGATAGTGCCCCGCTGCGTGCCACATGGCTCAGTGTTATCTGGGTTTGCAGATGGTGGGCTTAGTGGTGTTCTCCCTCCGGACCTCCTCACCTGATGACAGCCTGGAGGATTCACAAAGTTACAACGCCCGTCGTCCACGCATATCTACTGACTGTATGCTGAACACTTTTCTACCTGTGAGCTGTGTTTTATTCTTTTTCTGTGAAATGGTTGAAGACAGCATAGGACATTAATGCACTGGCTCCAGCTCCAAACATACATTAATTACATACTGCTTACACCTAAGGCTTTTTATCCCTCAACAAATATTTACACACTCTGCTATACAGTTCACTATGTATACGCATTTTACAGCTTTCAATCTCAATGCTGATATAAGACTTTTATAGCACTTGCAGATAGTGCTGTTGAGTTCCTTTTTATGAACATTTAAAGCAGATACAAAAGCAAAATTTGCTTCAGTGGAATGTGTTACAATTGCAGGAATACACTTTGCTGAACTATGCAATGGCCACTGCAGATAACAAACAGCAATTTTTACTGTAGGGATGCTGAGGGAATATAAAAACGTCTGATTGCCCGGTTGTCGGTTTTACAAAGCCCAGAGTGAGGAATGAACGCACAGCGTGACCCTTCCCTGCACAACAGTATAGGCATGCATGAACCCTCATATATAATGCAGTTGCACGTTAAGAAATGTAAAGGGCTAATGATGAAGCATACGCTATGTAATCAAGAAATTGTTGTTTTGCATAAGCAGCATGTTCAGAGCCTGGTTTACTCAAGGGGGCTTTGGCAGGCGAGACAGACATGTTTGCTGCTGAGGCAGTTGAACTTTTGGCCTTGCAGCTATGGGTCAGCCACTTTCACCACCAGGTCATCCTGCTGTCTCTGAAAAAAAAAATACACTTGTCCAACCACTTGCAGTCACGCACTTCCCTCAATTAAAAAAAAAAAAAAAACACCTTAGATGAGCATAAAAACACAAAACATGTAGTAAAAGTAGTATAGCTTTTCATTCAGAGGATATAGGCTAGCTACAACCTTCCTGTGTATCTGTCAGACCAAATATTAATTGCCATGACAGAAACAAATGATGTGCTAAGCATGCTATTAACATTTGCATCACAGCATGATTAAAGTGATCATCTGTTGTGACTAAATCAAGTTTAACAAGGCCTGTTGCATCATTTAGCACCTACCAAACAATGCCCTTTGGCACTGCAGTGAGCTTTGTGACTGCACAGAGGAAAATAAAGGGCGGTATGTTCCACAATGCTAAATCATTGAACTTGGCATTGTTGCAGCTTCTCCATCAGAAGCGTCGGTTACATGGGGAGTAAGTCGCACAATAGTATCATATTCATCCAACAATATATAAGAAGGCAAACTGCTTTTTGTGTCACGGCACCTTCTCGGTGCGACAATAAGATAAATGAAGCTGGCAAGTGATTTCTAAAAACTCAAGTCTTGTCCTCTTAAAACAATGTCTGTCAAACGGTTTTGTGTGATTCTGCAATGCAACTATGATTTATGAGGCTGCACTATGTGAGCTGATAGCATAAATGCATGAGCCATGTGTTTCAGCAGCAGTTTATCAGCTAAAACCAACCGCTTCCCCCCGTTTTTTACCTCAGACCTTATCTAACTCTGTGACCCTTTCTTTTATTGAAAGCGCTGATCCCCAGTCAGCTGTTATACATCTTATCTATCTGTATTACAATGAGACGGCAATGGGTTTTTAAGAGGTTAATAAAAGTAGTCATGAACACAAACTGAGCAGATAACAACTATGACAGCAACCACTTACTCTTCCTTCTTTATTTCTTCGGTGTACATAATGACTGCAATTCACGCATACAGCACGTTTCATTAAGAGCATCTTGTATAGAATAGATATATAAGAAAGTAGGACTTTGCAGTACATATAACAGTTCTTGTTAGAGTTGGAAAGAAATACAGTCCAAACTTATTACCTCAGTGAAGGAGATGTGGCAGTTGGAGGTTTACTCTCAAGAAATATGTTGCCAAACCGGCCCCTCATATCATTCCAGGGTCAGATCTCTTGAGCTTGCCTTAAAGTTTACGTTTCAGGTCTGCTGAATCACGATCAGCTTATCCATACGGACAGGGGTAAGGAAAGCACTAGACCACAAAATAGAACCAACTAAAAATCCACAAAGATGACTTCGTGCACCCTTGGTCATGCGATAAGGAGCAGTAAAAGCAATAACTAGCAATATAGATTCTAATCTTCCCTCCTGCTGCTATTCACAAAGGCAATAGACCTAAAAAAAAAAAAAAAAAAAGCTCAAATAAATGCCCACATTCTAAAACTCATGCTTAAATGCATGCTTTAACTGTATTTATCGAATTTATAATAGCACTTCTACAAAACACAAGCAAATGGAGCTACTCGTGTGTGCGTATGTTCAACAGCTTACATTCATATGGACCTCACTCCAAAGGTCTCCTTCACTAGATGCTAGAGCTTCACAAAACACATGTAAACCTTATGCCACAATCAACAACAACACTTTTTTTATTTGGCTGTAAGATAATGAAAAGACTCTCTGTGGCCACCTGCACATTCTCCTTTAAACCAAGAAGGGACTAATACAAAGAGCATGTGCTGTTTAATGAAGGAGTCATGCATCTCCATTTCGTGCCAGCATTCTCTGCCTTTAGTAATCCATTTGTTCCCCTCAAGGTTATTGGTATTAACATGGATCTAGCAAAAAGCTTGGATGGAGAAATAAAGTGCTGCAGTGGGAGCCCACCTTTCCCAACCCTTTCAGCACCGAGCCATTGACTCCTGCCATACGATTCCCTGCACTAAATGCCACTTAAGCTATTACAAGTTTTCAGCTGAGTACAGCGCTGACCCGATGGGGCTGAGGACAAAGAGAGAGCAGTGACAGGGACACTTATGAAATGCCAGGAGAGAATTGCCACCATCACTTGGATGTGAGGCTGTTTCATGGCTGCTGAAGCTTTGACTTGGACACAGACAGCTGCGATTGCCCGCCATGCCTAAGCAAGATGATTGCCGGTGTGTCCCCCTGCACCCTTACAATACATGCAGGTATCACATGTTCCACCTGGATGTCTGGTTCATCCAGCTAAAGGAAGTGGTTTGTCTCGCTGAATGGCATCAACACACTTGTAACTTTTAGGCAACCTTGACATAATTGTGCCATAAATGTAACTGACAGCTTTGCAGGCTCTTCCTGACTTGTACTCAATCATAACTATATCACCACCCGCACAGAGGATGCCACCTGCATTCAGTTCAATGACATGCCTTTGTTGTTGTTTTAGTTGCGTGACGCTGTAAAACACTTACAGTATATGTAGCTGCATAATTGTACAGTCGCATCAGATAATAAATGAATAAATGACATGTTGGGATATACACTCATTCACTTTATTGCTAAGGAGTTAGATCAGAGGATTGATAACACTCTCATATTTATTTGCACAATAAATATGGAGCTGGAGCCAGCAGTCGATTAGCTTAGCTTAGCACACAGACTGGAAACAGGGGGAAACAGCTTTCCTGGCTCTGTCCAAAGCTAACAAAATCCTCTTACCAGCACCTCTGCAGCTCACTAAATAACACGTTATACCTCATTTGTTTAATCACTGCATTAACAAAAATTCGCCTTTATCAGGGGGTTATTTCTGTTCAGGGGAACTGTTCCTTAGCTGGGATCTGTTGCCTGGCAACTGCTAAGCTAAGCTAACCAGCTGGCTCCAGCAGCTACATATTTAGCGTACAGACATGAGAGTGGCATTGATCTCAGCTAATGCTTGACAAGAAAGTAAGCTTCTCATGATGTTGTGAAGCAGACAATATGAAGCACGACTTACGTGTTCAATGAGTTCCCTGATCATGCCATTCCACTGGCCCTTCTCGTCCTGGGAGCCGTATTTCCCATCAGGCACAAGACGGATCTCGTACGTGAAGCCCAGGATGTTCGCCAGCTCTTTGAGTAAGTCGATGCAGAATCCTTCAAAACGGTCGTTCCCGACCAGCGCCTTGTCAGACTTCTTAAGCATGACATATGGCTCCTCCTGCACAGACCCAAAAGATCAAATGAGAAGCAATGGTGAGGTCAGCTTTTTCAATTTGTTTCAGCACATGCATCTAATTGAAGCAAAGTGATCTGAGCTGATGAGTCGCTGTTGCGTTTAACAGGCACTGACAGCAGATTCAAGTTCAGTGTGCGGATACAGGGAGTGTTTAAATATGAAAGAAGGCTGGGCTTTTTCCTGCATTGATGTCTTAACGATAGGAGACCTGAGCTGATTAAAAACCGCATTGTAAGTAAATGTCTTGTAAATTGCAAAGCTGTGACCAGTGATGGTACCACACACAGAAAGAATGTTTATGCTATGCAGTGTGCCTGTAATCTTGAGCTAACTAAACCTTCTGTCTCCCCCACGCTGCTGTGCATTGACCTATATAGCTGGTGCACAGGTCGGTTCATTTTATGGTCAGGTGGCTGACACTCTTTACTGGCCTGTAATATCCTGCCTGGCTGCTCATAATTTGGGCTCTATAAAAGCTTGATTAGGAACAGAATACCGCAGTGAAATGGAACATGCCCACAACGTTGCCTTCATCAATTGACACCAACCTCCAAGGGAGAGCAACTGAGCTCATGCCTGCAGTGACAATGACTAACACAGAATAGCTCATAAATGATTTCCTTTATTTAGTGCATGTTACCATTTCCCTGCCAGATAGACTTGCATATCCCGCTGTGCATTTCAAAACATGGTGCTCCATTTATGCAAGGGCTGTAATACAATTTATTGCCTCCAATAGCCAGATGTATAATTTACAAACTGAGCTCAGAAGCACGGTAATTGATTCTCTAGTGAAGGTGACACCTTGTTTTGTGTGTTTTTTCAACTGTAGCTTGCACGACACTAAGTAAACATACAGTCATAGAGTAGAAAATAGGCTGTCAAAGCACTATTTATTCCCTCAGGAAATTGTTTCTCATGGGGGAAGTGGAAGTGACAGGGATGGAGGTGGGGGCAACAAAAAATAGCATCATGTGCTGGTGGCATGTGGACGCAGTTACACTTTTTGTTAAGCTGCCTGTAAAGAAAAGCCCAGTAAACCAAACTAACATCAAGCAGGGCGCAAATTATTCCATAAATTCAAATGCATAGAAAAAGATACAGTAAATGTAGTAATACAGTAATTGTTTGCTATCAAAAATATGAATCCACTTGCACATTACAATTAAGATGGCCTCTTAAATAAATAATAAGTTATGAATACTTGATGACAATGCATTTAGGGAGCAAGTACATAGTCATGAAGTTTGCTCAAGTTGTCCAATTAACTTGATCAAAAAGTTTGCATGTTAAGGGAAAAAGTCATTACCATCTGTTTCTAGCCTTCCAATTCTTGCTATTCCCTAAGGTTTGGACTCAAATCAAAGTGTTTATACCAGTTCTACCCTCACAGTCGCAGCATGGGCGTGCATAACAGAAAGAGGAGGGAGGTGGGCTTGCGCAGAGACATCACAGGCAATGGAGTGCAAACAATTAATGTAAGTGGGAAAACACATTAAGTGCCTTAATCTCTTCGACAAAGTTATCACTATAAAGCTGTCAGACGTCTTGTTCATGCATCACTGGAATCAGTTTGATGCAATGTCATTACACTAAGAGGGGCGATTGATATTAAAGTTGAAACTGTCTTCAGCAAATTTGAAAGTAGGCAGTTTTATCATCTTAAACTAATGATTCCCAACAAAATAGCAAATCAAGGAACACGTCAGAAATATTCAAATGCACTTCAAGGCGATAATTATCCAAAAAAAAAAAAATGTTTTTAATGTAAAATGCAACTGAAATACTTGAACTCCTTGGTAAGAAACTCCTCTCCATTAATACCACTTTAGCTACAACATAAAATCGGCAAATAGTGGCCCTTCCTAGTGCAGTGGTTAAACATTACACCACTTAAATCCTTGTTCCATTTCTCCTCTTTGAGACAGAATTAACATAAATGGCACCTGATAGACATTAATTATGTCTCGCCTTGACCTCACTTGTCATAATTACAGTCTCGTGGTCCAATATAGGCGTAATGATAGTGTTTATCGTTGTAGCTTGTGTATCTGTCCTGAAAAGGGAGCACGGGCGGACGTTTTGTCAGCGCCTCTGTGATAGCTCCACAAAGACACCCAAGCATCCAGTGACAGTGTTAAGTACATACAACTGTGCATCTGCGAATGAATGCAACGTGGAGCTGGAGGATGCTTCTTTCTATCTGCACATGCAATTAATGCATTCTCAGCAACAATCTTAACACTGTATTCTCATTGCACTCACAATGACGATCATGATGCAATGTTAAAATCTCATCTGAATCACTGATAGCTGACTGTTTGCTAACCCCTGCCCTTCATTTGCCGTGAATAAGCTTCCCCTCCTCATGCAGCACTCATACATTATGCAGTTTATAAAGATGGCGGCAGATTTAACATGTTAAATATTTTTTTTTAAACAATGGGCCCTTCATTTTAGACAGTAGCAGAGAAAAGATGGCTTATCATCTCTAACCGGTGTTTAGCTAAAACGGTAACCGTCTCTGGATTTTGTCAGTTCTATCTAGCTAGCTAGCTACCTACAACTGACAAAAGTTATTATTTATTAGCTAGCTAGCTAGCGAATAAAGCTAACGTTAGCGGCATGAGGTGGTTGAAACACTGTCTCCGTCTGTGACTTCTGAGGTTTCCAAAAAAAAAAGAGTTCTTAAATATGCACAAGATGGCTACATGCTAAAAGACTGAGGTTAAAACACATAGTTCATCCTAAGTATGAGGAAATATGTAATGTTAGCTGACAGGCTTGGACAAGACAGGGTTAGATATACACTTTATAGGTCATGTTCCAAATCACCAGCTTATTTTTCACTTTTAAACATTACAAGAAAAACCTCCATTCAGGATTAGGTAGTAAATTTAGATGAGTATAAAGCTATCTTTGGAGTATAAACCCCTGAAAACACAATAAAGAGGAGAACAGAGCCACAAGCATTAGCCTAAACTCTAATATAGCCGCTTCCCTACAGGGGGAAAAAAGGTAAGCTAGCTAGGCATTAGTCGCTTGTTGTCAGAAACATCTCACCCTCTTTTGGGAGAAAACAAGCGTTCACCAAACTAAAAAAAAAAAAAAAAAAATAGTGGCACCATGTCTAAAAGCTGTCGCATGTCAAACAGTAAAAAAAATGAAAGTTTGCTTAAACAATCTGTCACCTTGAAAGGGCGCTGGGAACAGATGGTATTTAAACGTTAATAATTCACAAAAATTGACCTGACCTCCCTTTTAATCATGGACCTTGCAAACAGCATGAAGTAAACAAGATACTCCCAGCTTTTCTCCGCTCGTAGCAAAAAGTCACATGAAAAGCACAAAAGGCTATCAAAATAGAATAGACGAAATAGCCACAGTGATATAAATAGTTTACGATAAAGTCACATTGGACCGACGACCAAAACAGTAAAATAAAGACTCCAGAAAAAGTCACAGAAATACATTCCCCTAAGTTTCAATAAGGTAGTTTTGTGTGTCAGGTTTGTCTAATTTGATGGAGGCAGACTGAAATAACAATGCTGACTATCACTCATACCATGGAACATGTGCACCACTTCAATATGTGGGGAAATGCAAAACTTGACAGGCCTGCTGTGTATATTTTGCTGAACTAACAGTCAATTATAATACAGTATCTAAAGTGAAATCTATCTAGTTTTGCACTATGTTTACATTTTGCAAATATCTTGTCAGTCACAGAGAAATGAAATGCAAACTGCACACACAAATTTGGAATAAAACGCGGCTGATGCTTTCTAGGCTGCAGTAAATATCAGTGCCGGACAGAGCTGAGTGTAAGACCCTATTGTCATGCTTGAATTTCAGTGCATTATCTGGACAGAAAACCGAGGAGACGCGAAGGGTAGGACGTCTTTTCCGCCAGGCTACACAGGTGACCTACCAGGATGGTGGAGATGACGAGGGAGCGGTTAGCCAGAGAATCAGTGATGTTCATCCCTTTTCGCTTCGGCACTTCTGTGATGTTAAGACCTCCTGACGCACTCCACTTCCCCACCTGCGGAAGATGAAAAGCATGTAGCTAAGTGTTCTGTGTGTGTGTTGGTGGGCCGTGACCTCAGCAGACTCCCCCGCCAACCAGTCTCCCACATTAGTGCCAGGTTGAACACATCTCCGGCAGCATTAGATGATTGGCTGAGGCACCTTTGTATCTGCAGGCCAGGGCGTTTGGGAAAGCACGGGGTGGTTCAAGCACGACAGACAAATCAAAGAATCTGGAACACTTGATGAATTGCATGTCAAAACAATGGACATACTCTATATTTCTGAGTATCAGACTAACACTTTTCAAAAGATGTAAACCCTTTTGTATCACCTTTAAACTAAGCTATGGCAAAAACAGTGAAAACAGGTGCAAGAGAATGTAGAAATAATAAATTCTGTTTAAATCGTCTATCCCACAGATGACAAAAAAAAAATGGAATGATTCATTCTATTATATTGGTATATTGTTGCTGTGAACTTTAACAGTGTGTGTTAATGCACATGCTAAATAATCGGGCTAAAATGAACAGATCATTATTAAAAACAGCAAATACTGCAAACAGGTTACAGTTCATTTGAATGATTTCACTGTGAAAGTAATTTTTCTCTGCAGTCTCAGTGAGATAAGCCAAGAGATTTGAACAAATAAAAGGAGTTATACATGCGAGAAGCCCTCAGGCAAAAAGCTCTGCATATTGTAGAGACACACTCTGGAACATATCATTAGCACAAATAGTCCTGTGGCTGTCGGTAACAATCTCTGTTTGCAAGTCGGGCCCTCCACCAAACCCTCCTCCCATCACTCGTGCTTTCTCTGTTACAACAGAGACAGCTTTCAATATTCACTGGGGTTTGTGCTTGAGGTGGATCCATTTAAAGACATACAGCCCCCCACAAAAGGCATGAAAAACGTCTGTTAATGTCCTCCCTGCCTAATCCAGAGAGAGGCATATGCTCTAATTTGAAAAGCACATTAGTTACAGCTTGTCACACAACCAAGGAAGACTCCAGGAGAGAGATTTAAAAATATCTGTGAATACTTTCCGCTTTGCAAAATTCTTTCTAATTGTACCCAATTACAATTAGCTCAATTCATTAAACATGATTAGCAAAAGGCTTGATTCAAAAGTTATTTACTCCTGCAACCACACGGAGAGCATTACATTTATTCCACCCTCGCGAGCATGCAGACGTTGAGTGAAAATGGCACGGTGAGAACCTGTTCATAATTCCAGCGCAAGCTCAAACTTGGGCTAATATTCAATTACAGTGGATTAGTTGAGAAAAGTCCACATCTTAACCGGCTCAAACAGTTAAAGCCGATTCCATGGATATACAAGGAAAGAGAGAGAGAAAAAAAAACAAACCCTAGCAATCCGGATCAACGTTAACATGCTTGAGCGCAGGATTTGACGGCTCACACAATGAGAAGATGCTAATATGGCATCAAATAGTTTTGCAAGATGAGTGTGCTTCGACTTAATTGACCACACGCAGGACGAGATGCCAGTGAAAGGGAGAGGAGGGCTCATTTCAAAGCAGTAGTGTTAGAAGCTCCATTCTTGAACAGAAGGGTTAGAAGCTGAAAAGCCCCCGCTATTACATGTATAGTGTTCAGCCTTTAGGGAGTACTTGAGGAAGTCATAATGGGACTTATCCCTATTTGATGTATTCATAATGTATGAAAGCCCTCTAGTAGAGAAAAGCTGTTATAGTCCAGAGGGTACTTTGCCTTCCAGTATAATAAAATAAGTTCCACATTACCAACCTTTTAGTTGTTTTTTCCTTTTTTTTTTATATCGTGTTTATACAGCTCATTACCACCAAACAGCATTTTGGGCATCACCTCAAATTATCATTAAGAGAGGCTGCAATTAACACCCTAATGTGTACCCTAATCCAATTTGCTTTATGATCCACTAACTTATGCTTATGTTGAAACAGCCAATTTGCTTCCTTGTTAGGAGGTAAATGATACTGTCAAATCTGCATTATCTGTTCCACATCAAGAGGATATTGTGAAACTTATTTCCGAAATCAATACTCCTTTAAATTATTTTTTATGGTATAGTCATCACGGAAGTTCAAATTTTATGATCTTTTTTGTGTGTGTGTGCTTTCATTGCATCTCAGCAAAGAACACACTGAAAAGAAAGAGTTACCTTTTCAAGTCCATCCTCCTTCAGACTGATGATGTCCAGGTCGAAGTCTGTGCGTAGACCGCTTGTCTTGTTGAATGACAGTCTCCCCGTCAAACCGTCCCAGTGGGACTGAAAGATAACACATCTACCTATTTATGCTCACATTCAAACACATTTCATGTAGTAAGTTTACATTACCAGCCCTATTTAGCTTGTAAATACTGCATATTAAACCCCTGTACAATCTAATGCAATCAATAATCCTGTGAGAAATACTCTCTTTTTAGGGGAGTGTAATGTCCAATAAGTGTTGAGACTGCAGTTAACATTGCAGTATATCATGTACCCAATATTTGGTCACACATATTGTGTGGCACGTAACTAAATATTTGGTACGCATTGCAATATGACAACCGTAATGAACAAATAAGCACAGAGAAATGGCTGTCGACAATACGTGCACACACACACGCACCAAACACTCCAACACCCTCTATGTTTCACTGAGTAAATTCACACCCACACACACACACACACACACACAGACCAAAAGTCCAAACACACACCATACAGGCTGCATTTCCTTTTTTTTTTTTTTATTACATTTTACATCTCAACGCCTCCGACGCATTTTCCCTCCAGACTGCGGAGTTAATTAACAACCGTCTCCTTTTGCTTGATTCCCCATGAGGGGGAAAAACACATAACTGCCCCCTATTATGATTCCCCGATACCCGCCACCTCCACAAACGTGGTTATAGGCAACAAACTCTGCTACAGTCTTCTTCTTCTCACACTTGGGGCTTACCATCTTTCAGCACTCATAATGCTAACTCTTCTTACCTGTCTTTGTCCTTGTCTATTTAGCTTAATCTTCCTATGTATGTAATGGCATGCTCAGCCATTGTGGGGGGTCCTTTTCTAAAATACCAGGGTGGGATTTATTGTATTTATTTACTCTGTGTCTGCAAAAACAGATTTTAAATTGTCTATTGGTGTCACTTTCATTCAGCGACAGCCTGATGCAGGCACTAGATCTTAGGTGCAGCACTTTTCTTATATTTAAAACTGAAGCAACCCTGCAGGCTATAGCTCTCCCCTGTCTTCCCTGTAGCTTGCCAGAACTTGTGAGAAGATCGAAGCTTCAAGGGGAAATTTGTGGCACTCTCCTTTTCTAAACCCCCTCATGCCTCATTCCATCTGGCCTCTCGCCACCGAGGTGGGTGGCATGTTCAAACAGCTCTAATTCAGAGAGTGACATTAATGCCACAGCCACATCACACTCCGTAGGGTCAATTCGACCTTCAGAACATGTCAGACGCCTGTCTTGAAGCGAGTGTAAATCATGCCTGAGCAAGTGCTTTTATAACCGAACACTACAGTATGTTTGTATAAGGACAATGTGATAGTATTTCATTGGCTTTTGGTCACAATCATGACAAGTCACTAACATTGCTGCTGACGCTAGAGCTTGCTAGGATAGCTGACAATGATCACTGTTTCATTCAACTGATCCAATTTAACATAAACACGGACACAAAGAGAGACGCACTAGACATTGTTGGCTGCATTATAATGATATAGGCCTTTGCAATATTGTGTTTGTACATTTGGCAGACAGGCAGAAATTGTTACTACACCTCAGACACAAACAATAGTATCCATGGATGCTGCGCCAGTTGGGGATGTGTAGCTGACAGACATTATAATATGGGGCGTCAGATTTCAGAGCACATTTCACACTATCAGTTCTTGCTATTGTAGAAATGGTTGAAAACAGAGCGGAAGGAGATTAATTGCATTCTCTCAGCCAAGGTGAAACATATTGCTTCCAACAAAGCACTCACAATGACAATGTAGTAATCAGCGACGGATAACATTACGGATGGATGGTTACATATTGTAACTCTAGTTCTATAAATAGAGGCAGAGCACTCCAGCAGGCCTCTACACTGTATTTTTGCTAAACTACATACAAAGAATCAGATTACATGCACTTTTAATTCATTCCTATAGACACAGCCCCCAACAACTCCTTTAGTTCACCACTGAGTCTCTCCCTGATTTACCAAGAAACTAAAGAAAGGGTTCAAATAATCAATCAAGTGATTTCACACAGGTTCCTCTATCTAACAAGCCTGTAGACTTAATGGGCAATGCATGATAACTGTACCGCCTTCTTTGATGCTGACAAAACTCAGGTCAATTTGTCTCACTGGAGTGGCCAAGTGAGACCACTTTAGTGGGAGGTGATAAGACACGAGATACACAACTAATAAAACTGTAGATGGCGGTGGGTAAACATGCCAATACCTCGCTGGTCGTAGTGCATTGACTGAAAACACAAGCACCAGTCTTTAATCCCGTAAGGTCCCTTTTTAGTGCAATGCAGAGACCTCATGAAAGTCCTTAATACACATTGACTGTCATCCTCGCTGCTAAGCAAGAGGAGGAGGGAAACCAAGAGGGTTATTTTGCAGGAAAAAAAGAGGCTAGTCCCTACCTCATCACAGAAGTGAGCTGAGGATTCAGGCTGTGCGAATTGTGAGCGCCGTCTTTGAAAACCGGAGGAGAGAAAGAGCCTGATTCCATAAGGGAAGATCAGTCTTTGCTCTCTCAAGGACGCTGCCTGCTGGTGAAGAAAACCTTTGGAGGAGCCACAAGCGGTGGCCATTTCAAGCCTCCCACACAACCACACTTTCTTTCAAAGCAGATGCTTTCGGGGAAACAAAAGGTTATACTTTTTCTGCTTTTGAGTCCGTACTCTGCCCCTGCTTACTACTGAACTAAGCTGAAAGCCAGGTCAACAGTTACCCCTTACTTAGCTCCCCACATCCTGGTCCCCAAGACTGGAAGGACCACATGAGGAACCACACACACGTCTGGTTGATGGAACGACAGTTTACCTACTGCTCCTTTGCCTCTCTCATTGTATGCACAGTGAAGGCCAGGCAGCGGCACAGTATGACAAAGGCATTATGTTTTTGTGCCAGCCTCAGCCACAATGGCAGCCTACTCTGACTTTGGCCCTGGGGCCTCAGTGCTGGAGCAGTTTTGCTCATTTGTGTTTTTAATATCTTGATGGAGAAGGATGCTGTGGATGGGCAAGTCGGGCTCAACAGATCTATCCACACTCTCTCTCTCACTGTCATCACAGTAAAGCTGGAGAGAGGTCATCACTGGAAAATATTGCCAAACTGGCCAAAACGCATGCTTGAAACCAGTCACAAATGCTGTCAGGATGCTTAGCACTCTGGAGCATAAAGCACAGACAGTGTTGTCAACCACCTTGGCTGTGCTTGCAGAAAATCTTTGGATGAAAAGATTGGTACTGAACAGAAGTTGTCATCCATTTTGCTAATGAAAAGTGGATGAGGAAGGAGGTTTAGTTCTGCCCTTTTATATGGACAGCCCCCAGTAGCCATCATTCTGATTGCTCTGTGGGTATATGCAAATTTATTGGGCAGTTACCACAGATGAGGGATCCTGGTTAGAGGGCGAAGCCTGTGTAAAATACAGTCGATCCAGGAGGTTAATGCTTTAATTTACCAATAATGGGGGCAATTATGAGATGGGAAAAAATAAATGGAATCCCTGCAATTTTAAACATTTCAAAACCACACCCCGGACAAATACAAACGATTTTGTTGTTTGAACAAATCAGGATACAAATAGTAGCATCTCTGCACACCCTTAATTTGCCATTTTCCACAGGCTTGTTTGTGTATTCTGAGGCCCTGTCAGACTCTCATGCTAGATTAAATAAGAGTCGATTACACTAGTTGTGTTTTCAAAAGGTTATGGTACGCGCTTTCCGGAAAATAGGTTATGAATACAGGGAATTTATAAAGCTGACAACAACGCTGCTTTGATGTGTCTATCAAGGCTTGGTTTGCTCTGCATGTGGATATGATTGATTTGCCGGGTAAATAGTCCCAAATGACTGCACAGTCCTCACTGCACTCCTATTGTCATAGTCGCCATTCAGTCAATACCCTCTAATATCAATAATACTCAGATCAAATAGCAACAGGCCAAAGGTGTGCCATCACCTCTTTGATGAAACTCATGAAGCGCCCTCCAAATCTCCAGGGTTTGTGGCGGTGGCACTGCAGCGAGTTCACCGTCATCTGTGGCGCGTGCTGGTACGACACGGATACAATGTGGACTGCATCATAGGTCAGAGCTGCATCTGTCTGGAATAAGGGGTGAACATTATTTCAGCTGAGGCCTGTGGAAAGACATAAATAGTTGGGTCACCATCAATCTAACCTTCGTTGACACGGAAAGATTCAAAGGACAAAAGCCCTCCGACAAATCCTTTTTGTTCTCAGATCTTTGCTTTGACACTCATAAATTTAGTATTTCATAAAATTTTATATGCACTTTTATTGTAGACATTCAATTTTCAGATCAATGATTCACATTCACTTTATGCACCCATTTACTGACAGTGGGGAAAGAAGGACTTAAATCTTTAAGTAAAAGTAGCAAGACCGCATGATAAAATACTTATATATAGTTATACTTAACTTATATAAAGTACAAAAGTATTTGCATCAAAATATACTTCAAGTACCAAAAGTGAAAGTGCCGAATGCCCCATTTCAGAATAATATACAATACTGGATTATAATGATTAATGCATTGACCTCAATGTTGCAGCTAGTAAAGGTGGGACTTATTTCTATAGCTGTATATACTGCTGCTAGCTTAATCTTTAATGACACATCAATTAAATTATTTGCTTATTTTATAATAATAATCTCAATCTGCAGAGTAACTATAGTTATCAAGTAAATGTAGTGGTTTAGAAAGTACAATATTTGCCTCGAAAATGTACTGGAGATTACAAAGTAGCTGAAAGTGGAAATACTCAAGTACTAGTACTTCAAAATACTTAAGAGGGGCACTTCAGTAAATGTACTTCGTTACATTCTACCACTGTTTACTGACAACACTACAGGAGATGCACAATCTGCGAATTCTCCTCCAGAACAGCCTGAAATATGGATTCAACATGGACTGGAAACCTTCCAGAGAGATCGTTCTGTCATGAGAGGGTTTCTGCTTATTTTTTGGTAGCACGTTCATGCTCTGAACGAGTTGCTCAATCGTATCTCAAACGTTTCACATCTGGACTGCCTGGCCCATTGGAGAAAGCCAAAGTCTCTATCATTGTTCTATAAACATACTGAGACAATGGTGCATTGTCCATTATAAACTATCCATTTCAGAAAGATTGGCTGTAAAGGGATGCACCTGGTCAGAAACAATGTTTAGGGAGACTGGCGCGTTCAAGGATAATTGGTGTGAAAGGGCTTAATGACTGTTCTCCGAACCATTATATCACCCCCATCTGCGCTGTTGAAAGCATAAGAGATAACCCAAGATAACCCTGTGCGTTTGCTATTCTTGCCAATATCTGACCCTGCCATCAACATGCGGGAACAGAACAGGGAATTTTTCTGACAAGGCGGCATTTTTCTCCTCTTCAGTCATTCAGGTTCAGAGATCTTAGCTCACACGGTGGCTTCAGCTTTTCGCTTGGATAATGGGTTTGAAGAGTGTACTTCATGGGTTCAATGCAAGACAGGTTGACTTTTCTGACACTTATTGTCTACCTGAATGCTTTACTTAGTTATTTACATACCTTGAATACTTACGTATGTGTAAGCTTGACTGATTTTTGTCTTCTAACCCCTCTAATTAAGAAATTAATAATTAAGAAATTGTTGAGTAAACAGGAGATTGAGCTTGATTGAGATTGATTGAGCTACACACAATCTCAGGACAATGGCCATTTATAAGAGGCTGGAAACACTCAGTAAATTGTCGCACCACGTTCAAAAACACTCAAAATATGCATATTTTCCACTCAACATTTAGTTGAACTGTAGCTGGGTCTCTAAAATCTGTTTAGATACTTCATACAGTATTTATGTTTTATTCATACATGAGAAACTGAAAGAGTCAGATCAGAAGGTGATAAAGTGATAACTGTATATAGTGATGGCTGCTGAGGTAAAATACAGTAGTTTTTATTGGTCACTATTTATAGTTAAAACCATTTCTTACCATGGTTAAAATCCACGATAGACAGACAGATAACCGTGGTACCTTTTTTTGACATTTTGATGACTGACCTTAAATGGAGCAACACAGAAGCAATAAAACATACCGTCATGATGCCCTCCAGCAGGCCTGAGTCAGGTTTAGGTGGTATCTGCCTTTCCATCGACCATTTCTCCACAATAGATGCGACCTGAGGATTATCCACATTGAGGATGCGGAAGCCGGTCATGTTGACACCACAGAAGCGATACGGCTCCAGGTCAATGGCCATCAAGTCCTGTTGAGAGACAACGGTATTGAAGGATGGATTCTCATTCAGTCTGCCAACACTGAGCATCTTTGTTTCAAGTATTCGTCCTGGATGCTTTCTCCTCACATGAAAAGGGGATGACGCAGCTGCTGATTAAAGAGATGCTATATTAAGACCAAAGAGGGTGAATAGAAGGAGGAATACAGTAGTTTTCAATGTCAAATCAGGAGATTTAAGCATGAGTCTGAAGCAGTGTCTGTGTAGTAAATTAAATCTAAAAAGGCTCCGGTTGCAGTCGCTTTTCTGCTGGCAAATCCTTTTAGAATTGACAAATTGTTATTGTTTTTGTACCTACAGTACATAATAATGAATTACACTGCACAGACTACAAGACTGTGATATATTTGTCTTTCTTAATCATGTTTACGTGAAAGAGTCTTTGTCGGTGCAAATTTCTTGTCTGGGAATATTCTAATTATTGTTTGGAGCGCAGAAAAATTTAAGAAAAACACCAATTCTGTTGGCTCATATTAATAATTCAAGACTTGCATTCCCAATGGCAACTTCTAAGCAAAAAGCAATTCAATTTGAGCCGCTGTAATTTCTGGGGCAGCCATTGTAGCTGAAGTGTGAAGTCACATGTTGACACATGTCGTGTCGGAATGGACCAGGGGGCTTGGAAAAGACATTTGGATGAACATAGATATTTCATTAGCACCCTGTGGGGTTAGTGCTGGGGGAACGAGAGCGTGTAAGACACTTACTAAAGAACAGTCGCCACCAGCCACTGAAATATTTCTCCTCCTTTTTTTTTCTTTCCCACTAGAATGCAGTACAGTACTCTCTTTTATGAACCGAGATCAAAGTAAATAACTGTTGTTCTATATGACATTCAAAATTGCTCGGAAAAGTAGATCGGGTTACAAGTTTCTTCGCTTTGAAGCTAAGAATACAAACTAACTGGGACAGGATTGTTTGTAAGAAAAAAATATAATTCATCTTTTGTGACATCCTCATTTCTATTAGGGCATTTGGGGATGTCAGAAAAGCAACTTGTTCCAATTATAAGTTTACTTTTTGCGGCGCTGCCGTGTACACACATCTAAAACACAAAATCAACATAATCCGACAGCAGCGTACGGCTGAAATCTTTACCTGGAGAACATGCTGCATGTGTCTGAGTGCATTTAGAAGTGTTATGGACGTGGCGAACATAACAAAGTTCTCAGCTTTAGACGGCTACGGCAAGGCGGGAGCTATGACAGACTCATTTCAAAGGACAAGGAAGTTATTACCCCATACCACTCTGCCGTTGCCTTTTCACGCTCTAATAAGTCGGCATTTCCTTCACCTCAGAAGATAAAACACAGACATCAGTGGTTTCCATCGAGAGGAAATTGTATTGCCGTGTATACTATGCAAGTATTCATCATTTTGGATCAAATCAAGCCGCCAGGTATAATCTTCTTAATGGTGTGTCTATCAATATGACAGCATATTGCAGCTTTAGATAGATACCACACTCTGATTCTATAAAGATGTCCCGCCTTGGTGTGAAAAAATATTGTTGCTGCGGAAAATCACATCAAATAAAAGTTTTTAACTTAATCCTCAAGTATATATTTTTCCATTCCGTCTGCCAGCAAACTGTTAGACTTAAACACATACAGCCGAACACTAGCGATGAAGAGGAGTTTTGGATTTCTCTATTAAAAGAATGCTGCGCGAACACGACGCGTGGCAGACCAATGTCATCGCCACGCCGTCAAGCGTGAAATATGACACACATCATGCCTGGACCTCGGTGTCAGATCACATTATCACAACAGGCCGGCCGAGTCCGGAGAGACAGGGAGTGTGTGTGTGTGTGTGTGTGTTTGCACAGGAGAGGCAGAAACAGAGACAATAACAGAGAGTGAAAGGAACAGCACAGATCATGCTGGTATTCATTCCCATTCAGTCTGTTTGTCACCAGATAGCCAGCGTCTCAGTGAAGAGCAGCCACGGCGCCCTGCTGGGTCTGCTTGTATTAGTCAGACGAGATCATTTCATCAGAGTGGGAACTGAGAGTGATCACGATGGGAACGAAACTGAAGCATACCCAGGTTATCTTAAACAAATCGGATACTGAAAGAAATGTTCGAGCCCAAATCATTCCCAAATTTAAAGGATATATATATATTTTAGTGTGAACAAATCTCATGAGAAGCCAAAAATATGTTAGATTCTCAATATTTTCTGTCCTCCCTATCCTGTCTGTGGCACTCAGCCCCAAGCTCATTTGTTCCTACACACTAAAAAAAACAATATAGCACAAAGACTGTAGTGGGTTGACATGACCCAGTCCCAATGGGGTGTTTTGACCCAGTGTTGGTGTAATTCTTACATTACTGTTGGGTTACTGGATCAAAACAATCCTTCTGCCTTTTCTACCAATTGATACTTGGTGAATTTAACCCAGTATTGTGTTATATGTGCTATATTGACCCCACACTAGGTCCATTTTTACCCAATATTTTCAATGTCTTGACCACACATAAAAAAAAGAGATAAAATTCTGTCCACATGACCTTTGATTTACAAAATATCTTCATACACACACAGGAACAAGAAACCACTTCCAACAAGCATGCCAGGCCTGCAGGTGGCCATGCATTCTGCATCAATAGAGCTAATATCAAAAAAGGATCATTCAGAACGTGCATAGTTAGCATATTCATGAGCGGATTTTTCTCTGGTAGCTAATTTTTTCATTTATTTGTAGTCACTTCACACCTTTCTGGCACGCGGCCTAGCAGTGCTAACCAGGTGTGAACTAACCGGTGGTCCGCCATTGTTGTTGTTTCAGTTTTGAAAACTCTTCGTTATAGTGACCTAACAGCTGTTTGCGTGTGAATGCAGAGGAAAATGCTAGTTTTGCGAAATGTCCACGCAAGTGTGGTCAAGGCCTAAGCGTCTACTGAAGACATGCACACACACGTATTAAGTACACCTACCTAAAAATTTAGATTTAATCTGTTTAACAGAAGCATTTAAAATGAATTGATGTGATATTGGATTATATTCAGAGGGGAGGGGTTTATAATGCTGGTGCTCACATTTTGATCATTTTCACCTCAAAAATATGTGGCATTTAGTTATATATCATTTAGCACACAGGAGCAACTTTACTCTTCTTCAAACTTGGAAGTCAGTCTCGAATCTCAAGCTGTTGTTTTTTTATGCTGCCACCTCAAAGACTTCTGTTGACTCTCCTATAAAGCCGAGTGTTTACTACAGCACACTGAAGACTCCATTATGCCTCCGGCTTGTCAAACAAAATTGATATTATGGACTGGATCCAAACCCCATTGGCAATTAGCCGCTATTCATCAAAAACTCAAGCGGTGGGGAGATGAGAACAAACGAGACTCTATTTGCATTAACAAGCATGGTACATTACCAGAGTGGTGAAGATATAGTGGTAGTACTCTGTCATCATCCCCATGGTCTGGGCCTGCAGGGAGACGGGAGATGGGAAAGAAAGGTGTGAATGAATAGAGACAGCGAAGAGAAAATGGTCATTCTGACATGTCAGGGCATTTCAGAATCAACAGCACAGTCTGAACAAACAAAGCTAAAGAGATGCACCAGAAGACCCTCGTCTGCGAATAAAAAAAAAAAAGTTTTTAACAAGCACATACTGATTAACCCGCTGTTCATTCTGCTGCTGCCATCGTTTGCTGGGATTTCTGAACCATACGTGGTCTGCAGAATCACAGAATAGCCACAGCGCTTGATGCCTTTCTATGCATTTAAATGGTTTGCAATGGCTCAGGGCATGTGACGTTATTCCAGCAGAGAAGAGAGGCTTCAGTCAAAAGAGCTCAGTAATTTTTGCCCCACATCCGAACACTCCATCACCGCCACTTGTTTCACTCAATCTACATTCAAAGGCACAGCATTCTCATGGCGGCTGTGCTTCCCGTTTAATTGTACCATCTGTCGTGGAAAAAAAAAAAGCCAAGGTTATGTAAATAAGATGCTATGCTTATGTGGAGGCAAACTCACTTCTCCATCTATAGACATCAAGCCAAATACATGACATTGAAACTTCGTGTCATATTTTCTACCGTGAGCGATGAGAGGTTTCATTAATTGAAGTTTTTTTTTTCCCCCCGCTGCTGCACGATGAATTTACACATAATATAAACCTGTTAGCATTCCTATTCTTCATCAGCCTCTTTATTTTTGTAAACCTCCATATGTTCATGTTCCCAGCCATACAGTCGGGTCACAGCTCAAAACTGAAAATAAAAGCATATGGCACGCAATTATTTTAAAAGACGCAAGGGACGCGCTTCCTATTTTCTCTCATCCAATTCGAGAGGGAGCATAACCTGACAGAGGCGCGCTGAATGCAGCTGAAGAAAGGACGGGCGGAAGGATGAGAGCCGTGACACAGTACAGCGCGGTACTTTAGAGGTGATATTTAAACCTTTTTAAAATAGTCGCGTCAGATCCTCCTTCATACACCTGCAGTCCAGTCACATTCCACATGAATTCCTCTCTCTTCCTCTTGGGAAGAGGACCAACCTTTCTGGAGCTGTAAATGGAGCATACTGCAAACCTTAAGATACTGTAGCGGGTACATTTTGTCGCCGCTGCCTGCAAATAAATCAAACTGATCATTCAACCATATTTAGTCCAAATTTGCCTTTGGAAAGAACGGCGTCAGACTGAATTTTCTTTCTTTGCATGCTGCAGTTTTAATAGACCTTGTAAGAATGTATTGTCCTGTATTTTAGTTTTTATTTTCTTATTTTAAGCAAAGAAATGACAAAAAATTGTCTATTTTTAGTCTCTCAAATGTGAATATTTACTGTTTTTCTGAGTGTTACGAATGGGTAATATGTCCCAGTTGCTTTCAAAACTACATTCCTGTCTGCACGATGTGTGGCACAACAAGACGATGCTGTACAGTATGAAGTAACATAGTTTTGTAGCCGATCGCAGTGGTTGTGGTATTCTTGGCATCACTCACATCGCCTGTTTTCCCATCTTTTAAGAGCTGTGGTCTGTGCTGTTGCACCCTGACAAGTTGGCCCTGGAAGGGGGGGGGGCTCGCAACCTTCTCCCACTTCATCTCTCCGGAGGACAGCGATTCCTCGGTGTGAGATGTGCAGACTGGCCACAAGCGGATATGTGTCACCTTAGATCAACATAACTCGGGAGGACTGAGTTATTTAAATAACTTGGGAGGAGATGATGCATTTGGTAAACATGTTAACAGAGGCTGACAGCTCATTGAATGGAGGGGGGGGTTACACCCGCCTGTTCCTGACAACTATAGAGCATCAGACCACCTACACGATCTCTACTCTGGGCATCACACTGACAGTTCTTTGTTGGCTGATGATCATTTATATCAAAACATGTGTATGTATAGTTTTGATCATGAAACATTCAGGATCTTATCCCAGCTTGTGGGATGTTTATTAAAGTCAAACCGGCCAACAATTCGTCCTTTAACTGTGTCTTTTTGAACAAGATCAGAATGTGCCAGACACTAAAAACAGAATCATTTTTGCGTTGTCTCCCATCTTCTCTATTTGATTTTATTGTCAAATATTTAAGTGGCAAACCCGAGACCAACGGATGGCGAATGCCCAAGCTCCATTGTAAGAGCTAAGCATTACATCAGTGGCTTTACAGTCTGCGATACAAAGCACGTTGTAACAGATGCAAAAATGAACATCTGCGCATCACAGCTGATCACAGCTCTAACATGTTTCTCTGCTTAAGATCATAAGACGATTGCTCACTCCAAGAAATATATCCAGCACAAGTTCTCAGCTTTAGATTTGATATCTACTGTCAGACGCTGTCGTCTCACTTTTAAGGTATTCTGAGGAGGCAGGTGGCAGGAGTGGAAATCCCATTCTCTCTGACATCCAAATTTCACTCCTGCTTAATTTTTACTGACACACCGTCTGCTGCTCTGGCCACAAAGCCACCGCCAAGTTCTGGGCAAGTCGAAGCCTCCGTATTTCCATTCGCAGCTAATCTGATGACATCAGCTGGCAGTGGTGACAGCTGTGTGGCAGACACACAGACATTAGGACGGGTGCGGGCTCTCTCACTGACCTGCTTGAGAACCTGTGCAGCCATGTGGTGGCTGCAGTCGAAGATGATGCGGAACTCCCGGCTTCTCTTCATTTCTTTGAGAAGGGGTCTCGTGTCCTGCGTGTCAAGAGGGAGCTGACGGATCTTTAGCCTGATGTTGTACCTGGAGGGGGCCATGATCAGCTCCTGTAGTCTTATAAGACCTGAAGAAGAAAAAAACAGCACTAATGAAGGCAGTGCCAACAGTATGACAGAAAATGCAGTGACAAAGAGGTGGATGGTTTAGGCTCCCACATCATATGATAGTCACCTGTGCTGTCGTCGTACACGACGGTGGCTGTTTTCCATTTGAGAAACTGCACCAGGTCCAGGATAGCATAGCTTAGTGAAGAATAATCCGGGTATAAATTGGCATAAAAGGTGTCCCGGTTGTCCATGGGGTGATGTTTCCACCGCACCTGGATGTGCGGCACCTCCAGCGCGTTGCAGATGGACTGCACAGCGTTCGACGATGAACTGTGCGAGGGCCCAAATATCGCGACCACACCTAAAGACAGCTGGTCACAAGCTGGAGAGGATCAAGAGAGGAAAGCTTGAGAAGACAGCGTACTGCCTCTTCAGTCACAGTTCATGTGGTAAGGATTCCCCTGAATACAAGATTTTGATTTGTGAGCCAAAAGAAATTATCATCGAATGACATTTTGTTTTGTTGTTTTTCACTGAGCTGATTCTTGCCTTCCTCCACACTGTAATCACAATCCTTGAATAAACACAGAACAAGCCACTCACCTTTCCTCGACGCCTCAAAACTGTCGTAGATATTAATCCTCTGTATGTCATATGTTAGTGTTGTGTTTGGCAACAAAGTCCTGTTTCTGTTAATGTTATTGACAGCAAACTTAAAGGCAAGCTCCTCGGCGCTAACGAGTGAAACAGGTCCATCTGTTTGTTCGAAAATCCCTCCTGAAAAACAAAAGAGAAGCAGACATAAGGCCCATGACAGTAGCTCTCAAACATAATCACAAGCAGAAGAAGAAACACGCACAAATCCAGGTAGGGCTAAATGGAGAAAAATATTGAGAAGCATTTGCACTCAGGACTAGCAGTGAGGGGAGCAGTGCACAGTACACGAGGTATTAAATTTACTCAGCAAACATGGAGCAACCCTCTCCATTTTCAGGGAATGCAGAAAAAAACCAATATCAGCTTTGAAGTCTAAAGCCATAATGGATTTAAAGAGTGTGTGTGTGTGTCTGCTCCACCACACACAATATCTCAGGCCCCTGTCTCTCCATTAAGATGTCCTTTTATTTCACAAGAACACCACATTGGTGGAGCAGATATCTTGACTTCGGCCGCCTCCTTTTACATGAAAATTCAAAGGATTTTCCTACTTTTTAGATGAGCTCGAACACTGCTCAAAACTAACAAAACATGTCTACATGCACATCAAAGTAGAGCATCGCTTGATGGTGTATCAGCCCAGCAGGGCACTGCAGAGGGTTTTTCATGATATACTGGGCCGACAGGACAGACAAATAAGCTTAAATAACCAAAATAATGTATTGTAAGTTCAATTTAGGTTGTTTAAGGGAATAGTGCAGATCTTATACACCAGTTTAGTTGTTATGGAGAGCACAACTCAATCTGTGAGCACAATTGTACGACATCCTCTGCAGCTATAAAAAGAGCTTTCTAAGGTCTGAGAAGAAAACCCCGATCATGGCAGAGCGATGGTCGCCTGGAGACTTCAAATTTATGACATTACAACAGAAAGCCTGTGTTACAAACTGCTGCCATGGAGCCCGAAAGGAGCACATATTGAACAGGCAGGGAGGGAGTGAATGAAACGATGCTGTAAGTTGCATTATAGGAAATGTTGATCCAGTGTTTTTGGAGCTTACACCATGCTAGGGGACCAAAACACAGGATATCTGGGCCTCCGCTGCTTCTGATTTTGACTTTCCTGAATCGATTCCTTGTCATGTCTCTTGTCGTGGATGTGCAACGCTAAATCGCTATGTCACCACTTCAAATGCTACAGAAAACTGTCCTTACAGGGGAAGCCCAGAGCAAAAAAGTTGCATGGTGTGAATGGACACTAATCTGTGTATGCAGGTTTACATGAGAGCCCTGAATAAGTGACATATGCATCCATATCTTCATGGACTCTAACATGTGATTAATCTTAATTATGTTACATTGTAACTTGGTGTGGTCTTCAAGCAATCTTACACACAAAAATCCAGTTATTTTTGCTTCATTTTAACACAAAATATTAAAAAGTCAGAGCACTTTCTTTGACATTGTTTCACTGTCATGTCCTCACATTAAAATAGTCTTAAGTTCCACTATTTGTGTGTAATTGGCAAAGCAACAAACATTACATGTACTGTCAAATGTAAGACAACAAAGTGTCTTTGTGGCTCAGCTGCAGCCTTTAAGAAGACAGTTTAGACAGCTTCTTAAAAGACGCCTGTAGGAGCATCGGCTTATGGAGAGACTGGCTCCTCCACCTCCACTCTCATCATACTATCCATTTCAATAACAAAGCAAAACGTCTCTGCCATTCTCCGTCAATTCTGCAATAAAAAAAAAAGTCCACTGTCATCAAAAGTTACAAATGTCTTTACTTAAGTTTAACTTTCAACAGCAGCTATAGAGACAACCTTTTCAAACCTGCTCTTTCTGCACTGAGATCACAACATTTCGAAACACTAAATCACCGCAGCAGGAGTCTTTAAAGTTATTTCTGCTGCCTGTTAAGGCTCGTTGAAGCTGATGCTTGAGTCAGATCTCTCTTTAGGATTTGATAATCAGTTCCACCCTCCAATTCCTTTCAGGGAAACTTAAAGACTTTATGGCAGTTTTTGTTTTTGGTTAAATTAAATTTATTAGTCAGGTTCCAGCCATTCCAGCCTTGACACTGAACAAGCTTTAATAAATCGCCTGCTTTTATGACTTTGTTTGTCATTTTTAAGGATTATTTACATGGTCTGTCCACTGGTTGATTATGTTTGCATTTTCCAAGATGACGTCTTCAAACTGCTTGTTTTGTCCAACACTTTCCAACCTACAGATGTTCAACTTAACAAACATAACAAAGAGCAGAGCAGAACATCCTCTCCTTTAAGAGGCTGGAACAATGACAGTGTTTGGCATTTTGACTTGATGATTGACATGAATGTGATCATTTATTGTTGCCAATCCATTTTCTGATGATCAACTAATCAATTATTCAGCTAATTCTGTTGTAGAAAAATCTGCTTTTGGTACATTTTACTGTAAGATTTCTATGTTTTAACTTCAGTTGTAAAATCTTTAAAAATGTTGATTTCGGTACATTTTACCAGCCAATACATTATCAAACAGTTACTGGTTTCATACACATGCTGTTACCATTATTATGTAATAAAGGGCACAACAAAAATCAAAAAGAATTTAATTGAATTTGGACCAATGGGATTTAAAGAGCACAAAGTGATTTTGTTTTATTTGCTTTCAGTGTTCTGGCGGCCTTGCACTCATATACTGCCTGCCACTCCGGTATTATTTGGCTAATCCGAGAGCATACCTGGTTGCAGAGAGCTGAGCTTCGAAATAGCGCCTGTGACCTGCTGATGCACCTGAACAGACCCTCAGTGCCTGGATCACAGAGTCACATATCTGCCGTTGCTGTGGGCAGAGTGGCAATTCTGGAAGCCAAGCTCATCTTGCTATTTATGACTCAAAGCCTCCCTGGATTGCAAAGGGGATGTGATGCATAAACCGCCCGGTGGAATGCGCCACATTAAAATAAATGAATCCTTCCATTTCATGGGGAAATCTCATTAGAGTACATTAAGTAATTGCTGGAGTGTATAGTAATTTGACTGTTAAGAGGATAAAATGTGCATTGCTCAGAAGCACTTTAACAAATTTAATAAACAGAGGGAGACCTGCTCCTCGGGAGGAAAATCCTGCAGATCCTGCATCGCCGTTTTCAGAATTCTGCCATAAGCAAAGTCGCAAAGCTTAATGTACAAGAGCTCCCGCACCTCCATCGAATAAGGGATAAGCAGTTCTTTTCAGCATCACACAAAATTCACTCTAATGATGGAGAGATAGGAATATCATGGAACATGTTTACAAGTTCCCATTTCAACAACTACACTGAATGTTCGTTATGGCGGCGGGCGGGTGCAAATTGAGATGCATGAATTTCAGACTTGTTCTTGTGAATCTCAGTCAAAAGGCTTCAATTAGCATGTCTCTAGTAGACAAGAACACAAAGGCCTTTAATTAGTCTCCAAGGTCCTACCACAATATATAAATCAGCCACTAATTGTAGCTGTTTCCATAATTTGTCCTTTGAGGAGTTTGTGGATCAGCTGCATTCAAAAGCCACAGACTGATGTATGTGAAGAGAGGACGATTCAAATACAAACCTGAAACTGCAGAAACCTGAACACCCAAACTGAGCAGAAATATTAACAGAGGCAGCAGGGACCACTAGTAGCAAGCAAATATGATGAAATATTACACTGTTATGCTGCATCGTGCAGAAGCAATTCCCAATTTTCTCACCAAATCTGCACTGCTGATTTAACTGGAAGGTTCGTGTACAGTTAACCAACTGTAGCTGAGTCTAAAGCTGATAAACCTCATCCCAACCAAAACATTTCAATCGCCCCCTGGTGGCTGCCTGCAGTACAGGTCATAAACCCTGCCTCCTCCATGTTACACATCAAATACATTTTTCCCAAAGATGGTTTCTGTAATTCTACGTAGTTCTTATCACATTGATATATGCTTAAGTGATAAGTGTGCTTTTTGTCAATTATTTGAGCCTATAAAAAAGGGGGTATGATGTCATGATTGGCAGCTCATGCATGCTCGCAATTGAGTTGGGTGGGACATCGGTACCGCAGCTCCACTCTCTGATCACTACTGCGCAGACTTGAAGTCCAAATGATGTCACCAGCACATGACGGCAGCGTTTGCATGTGGGATATTTTGGATCGATTTTTAGTGGAGACACATCGTCCGTCTATGATCATGTATGTTAAGATTCCTATATTTTGTCTAGTCGCACAAAGTAAGGCGTCATAAAAGTACACAGACAGGATATATGAGAGCAGTGAACCTAGCAACAAATGCCATACAAATTATATATCAAATGCCTTAATAATGATATTGGAACAAAAACACATTCAGAAAAATTTAAAAACAGTTCAACTAATGTGCCCAAAGTGCCAATTACAAGTGCAAAAGTGTTGTTATTTAAGATAATAAATTACACCTTAATAAAATATTTGGCCTGCATGTTAATGGCCGCCTTTAGTGATCTGTGGTGTGAATGACAATCAAGCTGAATTTTAGTCTTAAACAGAAGCTGCGAGTGCAGAGGGGTCTGCGAGGCCTCGAGGAGCCGACGGAGACGTGCTGCGCCGAGTCAAAATCAGAGGTTTCACATTTCAGCTCTGCGTGCCCTTGCAAAAATCCATGTTGTAGCATGAAAGCCCTACATGTTATGTACCCACTGACAACGTGGGCAAGTGCACAAGCATCAACACACCCTCTGCTGTTACGTGGTGGCAGACTGCCTGCCAGCCAGCTTCGTTGGTTCGGCTGCAATCATCAGGGTACCACTGGAAATACTTATTTTTAACATCTCCTGCATTTACTGACTTCAAAGAGTGTGATCTGAGTGACAGGATGACAGTCTGCCAAGACAAAGCAACGTTAAAATAGAATGACGCCAGGCTTGTTTTTGCTATTTCTGTTGTTTTGATTCGATGACTTTAACATTATGCTACACGTATACGTTGCCCAGCGTGGAAGTCAGACTGCGGTTAACGCTGCCAAGCTCTGCTTTGCCGCACACATACTGATTTTCTGATTTCCTGTTTTGCGAAAGAAGACGAGACAGTGAGGAGATTTAATCCCTGCTGTATGAGATGTGTGAAGTTCATTCAACAGTTGGAGAAACACATTGCATTTTCCTCTCATTGTCTGAATTAAGTCTTTATCCAAACTGAATGTAGGCAGTGTTGAATTGAACTTTAATTTAATTGAACTTAACTTTGACTCTCAAAGCGACTGTGTGGTCGGATCGAGGATGTTGTTTTTATAACCACGATTGTCACTGCCAACTGTGATTCTTTGGGCTTGAATCCAAGATTGAAGAAGTCTGTTTTTTTGCCATGTAATGTTGCTAAGAATGAAAGCTCACACTTTACATGCACACCATCAACTAGCTGCTTTATTAGCATCCATAAGTGCTTTATAATCACTAATTATTTATTAGCCATGATGAAGCACTTTTTAATGCCTTGTTCTGGGGGTTAAGGGGTTATTAAGGGTTATGTTCTTATGATGGTAAATCATGTACAATGACTTCCTTACTTACTATCAATAAGCAGTAATTAGGAGAGAATTGAAAGAAAACTCTTAATGCAGCATCATGCATTGTAGGTTAAGGTCCTGCAGAGTAAGGCATTAATAAGTGCTTTGTAATGACTAATAAAGAGCCGATATGCTACTAACATGCAAGCTAATAAGCAACTAGTTGATGGTGAAGATGTGTAACTTAATATCATGTGTTAATCACACAACATTAGCAGATAGGCATCGATTGTCTCAGGGAATGCATCAAGGTTTTGATTTTTAACTGAAAGATCCCTTCTCACGTCCTACTTTGCATTCCTCCTTCCCAAGTATATGCACGCTCAAAATAAATGCAGTACTTACAATTTAAAAGCAAAGCAAGGTCCTTTTTTTTTGGTATCGTCTCTCACTGAGGCAAGAACTGTGATTCCATTGCCCTTGTGGAACATGGAATTTGTACAGGAGACAGGTAAGATCAATGACCTCTCTGTTATTTTCTGCTAAGCAAGAACCTGACCTTGTAGTCGCGAACAGCTTCACAACAACACAGAATATGATTTCATTACTCGTCTGTCTTCACCTGTGTAACCCAATGTTTTGGGTGGCCTGTTTTAGTTGAAATCAGCAACAAATGGGACGTGCTGTTTAATGAAAATACTTTCCCATAGCACCAAGTGGTGTTGACTTCGTTTAACAAAAACTACTTTTTTTTTCCATCACTGAGACGACGGAGACGATGCAAAACAAATGCATTGCTTTTATTATTGGTTTTGGCTCGACCAGATTGACTGAAATATTCAATATAATCTGACTGAAAATGCTAAAATGTCAGCAGTTTAAATTGACTAAAACTAGACTAAAACAGCCACAGTTTTCTTTAAAGATCAAAATGCCCAAACTTTAAATCGACTAAAACCTGATTTAAAAAGAAAAAAAAAACAAACAAGATGTGATTGGCTAAATATGATAAAAACGACATTTCAAGCTCCAAAAAAGATAATAATTATCTGCATATAAATACAATATAGACCCATAACCCACCAGGTAGGTTGAGAGGTAGAAGGAGTACATGCATATTTTATTTTTATTGCCCTCCATCGTATGATACATTGAGCTTGTTAAAAAAAAGTCCTTGCTGCCAGACAAACCATTGCAGAAGCCCAACAATGAAAGTAGCTCATTATGCTCTTGGATACATGTGTGCTCGCCCACTGCATTTCTGAGCGTTGCTCTTTTGTACTTTCTTTTCACTGGTGGGATTCCCAATCTCCCTGTGAATAGCTTCCTGTCTCCCTGGATGTGCAACAGCACTCAGTTTCACAATGATGGCAGCAAACAATGACCTGCACAAAGCACACGCACAAACCACCATGAACATTCGGAAACGCAGCCAATTTCGGGAAGAATATGTTCCTCCATAATTACGGGTAACAACACAACACATGGGACTGTTATACAATACCGAGACCAGTGGTTAAGCTGGCCAATACTGCATTTTGTGCCACATGTAGCAAAAGAAGCAAGCCAGGAATCTGTTACATTTAATCAATGATAAGAATCATGGGAGGAAATTGACGGTGCGGCTTAATTAATGGTGTCTGGCAGCATGTTGGCTCATTAGTTAGCAAAGTCACCTCACAGCAAGAAGGTACTTGGTTTGATCTTAGCTGTGGTTCGTCTTCCCATATGCGCTTTGGTTCCCCACCGCTTGTTTCCTCAGTTCAAACACATGCAGGTCATGTGAATCTAAGCCTCTAGAATTCCCTGTAGGTGTTGGTGTGAATGTGTTTGTCTGCGTGTTGCTGTAGCTTCGCAGAGGATCGGCGACCTGCTCAGGCTGTTTCCATGTCTCTCTCCTATTGCTCCAATCAGCCTGTAACCCCGATCATGAAGAAAGGAGCATAGATGATTGGATAATTAATCACTCCGGTGAATAGTCTGCTAAACTAATGATCTAAAATCTTAACAGATTAATGTTTAAATCTCAGAAGAAGATTATAGTTGAACACATATGAGGCGTGCATGCAGAAATGAAACACCTACATATAGTTGTGTGTTGGGAACAGCTTCTGTTTTTTCCCATTTAGTATTCTCTCAACAATATCTTCAGTATTGCTTAACATAGGCTCCCCTCTATAATGCAACAATCGCAAAGGTTCATGTTATGGGCACCAGTTTTAATCATTCATTTTGGTATGATGGACAGGTCAAAGTACTACACTACCCATGAGCCTCAGCCTCCATCGCCATAGAGAAGAAGCCAGGCAGAGGCTTGAATCAAAGCGCCTCATCGTTGTAGTTTAGCTTCCTCGACACTGTCATCGTTAGCCTCTGTTAGCAATGCCCAGAGTCACAGAGTTTTGATCTAGCTGATTGGATGAATATTGCTGTAATGCACCTTGGGAGTTGTAGTTAACTTCTATCTCAAATGTACAGCCAGATGCTTTCCAACACAGCCGTTCAACCAGGAGAGCTCCTTAACTATCCACGCCTTGCACTGTCTGGGGGAAAAATGAATGGAAATTTAACTTATGTTGCCACTCAGGCCTGTAGGTTGTGTGATCAGCTGTATGTTAGTGTGGTATATGTACACACCCGGCTGTGTTTACTGGCTCGATCAAAGCGTTACCTGCTGGATTCTAAACGTCTCTGCTGCTGACACTGGTTGAAGGTGTGATGAGGGTGATAGCCGCTGACGGGTCCGTGCTCACGCTAATGTTTGCACACACGTTAATTGCAAAAAGCCACAAATGAATATTAAGAGTGTGAATGACCTTTTAAATGAAATGAATAATTACATTTTAATTTCATTTGTTTGTATGTGTGTTCTTCTTGCATTGCTGAAGTACTGAAAGCATGCACTGTTGGTTTATTTAGTTTAAGCCAAACAAAACACATCACATTAAGAAAAAAACTGTCAGCGATGACTTAATGTTCAGGTCTTATTAATGCTGTTTAATCCCTGTTAAAATAATTAAACCTTCATATCAAGCTCTAAACAGAGCTGTACATAGGAATTCTGCTTTAAAAGTGACACATTTAAAAGTCAGAGGGAACATGCTGTAACAGCACTGCTGGATTCTGCTCACAATATTAAATGTCAATAGCACTCTGCCATATAATTCTATAATACGTCTTTTTTTAATTTAAAATCGTCAGATATCACTTTCCACCAGTTTTCATTCAGCTTGTTAACTATTATCTGTTTACTTTAGTCGATTTAGATTTAATAAATGTGTTACTATTTACTGATACCTGGTAAATACAGTTAATATAGCAGCTGATTAATTCAATTGATACCAAAAGTCTCATTTAATTCATCTAAGATCCTATTTTTCATGGGCTAATGGTCAAATGGGCTAATGAAACCTGAACGGGAATATTAAAAGTCAAATTAGCCGTGACAAACGGCCCTTCATATTAGCAGCTTGAACCACGGCAGTGAGAAAAAGGGTTATAGGTTACTTTGGTTGTTATTATTATTCATAACCTTGACAGTGTATGGATCACTGAGGCCTACTGTACCAGAGATCTGCTGAGAAAAACAGGGTTTAGTTGTGACTCTGTGTAACCAGGGGTTGAGCAGTTGCTTTTACGGCTCCTCAATGACTGTTTGGGCAATTAAACTATGAAAAATGTGCATTTTGGTTTGTGTTATCTAATTGATCTTCACAATATCTAGTCTATACTTAAAGATTGGAGTGTAAAAACACTGAACAGTGGCCTGAACCTCATCTTTGATAGTGGCACAAACATTAAAAATCAAAACCATTTATAAATTACAACTCACAGCCTCAAATGATACAGAAAAACACTCTAAGTTTAGCTTTTTGACGCAAACACACGCAAATTTATCAAGATTTGTGGCATCTGGTCTTAATTTCCGAAGGTTGAAATGACTGGTGGTGCGCTCATAGTATGTGAAAAACTTATTCCAAATGCAAGATTCAGCACTTGAAAAAACATGACACCAACTGCTACCATCCTGCACACATGAAAGTGTCTCACAACAGATTATTATTGACGTTATTAGTGTGAGGACCATTGCACGATAACAGGTATGACCATCGTCATCTATTTGAAATCTCAAGCAATAAACATCAGGTAAAATAATAGTTCCCCGTAGATTTAGCACCTCGGGGAATAAAACCCCCTGTATATTTATTCACAGTGCAACACATCTGCAGCAGGTTCACACACACACTTGCGCGCACACACACACACACACACAACTGTATTTCTTCTTGGAGCTTACTGTAGATAAAGCTTGCCTCGGTGGCTTGTCTCTCACACACGCTGTCTCTCTGCTAAGCCGACTGGAATTAGAGCTTCCATTCATCATTCAGACTGATTCATTGTTCTCTTAATGATGTATTTAACTTACTATTTGTACCACCAGTAACATGGCAAGGAATTGTTTCCTTAAAAGCTCAGCCTCGTAGCAATCCATTACGTAGAATGGCTGTTTATGTTGATTACTCTGACGAGTTGTGCGTATAGTAAATGTATGTTTAAGGCGTCAGTGTATTTTCCTGGATACAAAGCAAAGAGATCCGTATCGATATCACGTAGCGGTAATTGATAGCAGCAGGAGCTTCTAGCAGTAGACGGGGCAGATAATGCAGGTTCAAGCCAACTTAGCATCAAGTATTTGTCCTGCAAAAGTGTCCTTGACCCGCTGTTTTGTTCCTGAAGCTTTACCATGTAAATATTACAGAAAATACCCATCGAGGAGAGAAATATTAGACATTAGAAAATGGTTATTCACAAACTGCAAAAGCTTTTCTCAAAACGTGAAATCAGCAACCAGTGACAGTGTTTTAAGTGTCATTGCATTTAGATAAATGTGTCGTAATGTGTACAGCTTTTACAGAGCATAATGTATTATCATATAAATTGAATTTGGGCTTCTAATGTTTGAGTCCATAATGAGAAAGGCTGTTTTAATTATGTTATTTCTCCCTCTAACTCACTGTCCACATTGAATCTCCATCCAGCTCGATCACAGCTGAGAGGCATTCTTATTTATTTGATACGATTAGTAGTACTCATGCAGCCCTATAATGTTGTGATATCTCCTCTGTCAGAGGACTGTCAGGTAACAACACATTTGTAAAATCTAATTTTATGCTCAAGTGGTTCTGCTTCTGCAATTTATCGCAGCTATCGCTCACCCTCTCCCCTGCACGCTTTGCCTCGCTCCCTCTCCCTCTCCAGTCTCCACCCTCTCTTCCCAGCTTAGTGAGGTGTTTTGATCTCATTATCATTCCCAAACATTCACACCGGATAATCTGTCAGGGCGGGAGCCTGTGCTCTGCACCATACAGGGCACCCCGGTCATGATTAGGGGTGTCGGGGCGTGCTTGCAATGAAAATACCCTTTTTTCCCCTTCTAAACTAAACTAGAAATAATGGGTATGTCTTTCTCCCTGTATGCTATAAAAACTGTGTCAATTAGATCCTCCAGAAAAGAGAAACTGCCTCCTACTGTATGAGGACAATTGTGGGACAACCCAGCGAGGACACAGAATTGATTAGCCGAACCAAGCAGCGGGACTCAGATGCCCTTTTACAAACCACAAATCCCTTTCCAGAAACCTTGCACAATGCACAGTGAACCTTCATTAGACAATCCTGTTTCACAATGCATGATACAAACAGCCACCTCCCCCGTCTGTAGCCTATTGTGATCACGGAGGTAAAACCCTCCCTATGCCAAATCCTCACCTCACCGCCAGTTCAATCACAGGCTGTGCCAGGAAAACAGGGAGCGAGACAATGGTGACTAATGCCAGGTGGACGGGGGCTCTGAGCTGTGCCAAGCTACCTGTGTCCATCACCATCCCCTCCCCATCTATCTCCTCACCCGCTGCCACCTTCTTTGTCCCCATATGGTGGCGGAGAATATGCAGACCTGCAGCCCTGGCACTTTGTCATAGTGGGACATAAAGGTGGCCAACGGCAGGGAAAAGCTCCACGCGGCACATAAATAACAGCCGAAGGTGCATCTTCACTAATGCGTGTGTGGACTATGAAGCGGACTTACATAAAAAAAAAAAAGACTAAAATATTTCTTGTTGGCTACATTTGTCAATAAGCTATTTGATTTGATTTGACCCCAAATAAGCTCACTCACAGCTACGCTATGACTGCCTCTTCTTTCTCTGGTTTCAAAATACAGTACACATACTTTGCTGTGCACGTTTTGTCTTATCAAAATGCAATACAATGCCTCTAAACTTGTGTACAAGTAAGCTAAATTGTGTTTAATGAGTATATATGTTGAACCCACATTCCCAACTTGGATATGTAATACAACTGAACATCTAATCAGGCTAATTAACTACAAAAAATCTCTTTTATCTCACTGCAGCATGATATTGTGCCTTGTTCACACATACCAGCTGTGGAGCCATGTATACCCTGTCCTGCTGTCTCAACACACCATAATACTGTCAGTAATATTCATGGCCAAAAATTGTAAAAGCCCTCGAACTTTTTTAAAAACCTGACCTTGCAACAGTTGACTTTTAAATGGTAACTCAGCACTAAATCACACAGCGCAGAAACCTGCTGGCTCTCTGTTGCATGTGTGGACACTTTCAAGCACCTCTGGCCACAATGGAAGTGATGTCACTGTTTTTCATCAGCTATGAATGGGGGGAAGAAAAAAAAACGCCAGTCAAATCAATAATTTATGCATGACAACATTATTTGTGCAACAACACTGAGAAAACCTTACATAACATGAAGAAAGAGTGACAGACCATTATTATGCTTGATAAGGCTAAATACAGTATGTTCTCAGAAACTGGCAGGACTATTTTAGCAAGCGACTAATGACTGAGGGCTTTCCCCTGGGCTTCTAAAGAAAACACAAATCGAAGCACGAAACATTTTATTCTTCACTCTGTGCACTCAAATCCTCACAATGTGCAAAAAAAACAACAACAAACCATCAAGCAGACGTTAAACAAACGATAGTCTTTGCAGGACAGTGCAGTATTATTTGTTTAAGATTGGTCTGAAAACACCATAAAACAAACGGCTGTGTCCCTCTTTCCCAGCCGACACCCCCAAAGCGGGCTCGATCTGCTGGGCAGGCGAAACGCCGAGATCTCGCTGAGCGTCTCAGCAGAGCGAGACCCTGCTCACACAGTCAACAGCGCTGTGTGGAAAAATGCAGCACCTTCCTTCATTCCAGCGAGACCACGGTGTTGTCACAGCGGGGGTGCCACCACAGAGGGCTTTGGCAAAAAAAAAAAACATAAGAATGAACAATAAAAACACACAGAGCTGCTGAGCAAAAAAGAAGAACGTGGCTCCACTTTTTTTTTGCATCGTAATATGACAAATATATGGAAACGTGCCACGCTGGCCAATTAAATACATGCAAGCTCAGCTTCCTGGTAGATTACACTGTAGCATGAACAGGGCATTTCCAAGGAACAGATGATAAAATGACTGTTGCTGTGGTAACTTTACATAGTTGTAACATCTTTATATATATATATATATATATATATATTTGCAGTGTTTTGGCGGTTGATAAGGACTCATATATAGATGGTAACCCTAGATTTGTGAAACTCCAGCCAGATTTGTACACATTTTTACATCATATTTTGAAGCATCTGCCTTCAGGCCTTCCTGCCAGAAAGATGCTGTTTGTGTCCCATGTGAAACCCTTAGCGAACGTTGACTTATCATTTTGACCCAAAACCACAATCTTTTCCTAAACTCAACCAAGTAATTTTGTTGCCTAAAGCTGCAACCGGAAACTGAAAATGATGAAACACCTCAAAATAATAAGTCAGCTTTCTCAAATCTAGAGTTTCCATGTAGACACGACCCAGTGCAACGCCTCTGCTAACTGGCCTGGGTTGCATCTCATCAAGCGCAGCCGCTTGTGTTTCTTAATGCAGGACAGTTTTCAACCTGTTCGCTGTTCTATGCAAAACACACTTATCAAACATTACTTTTTATTCTCAAACGTCCATCAGAGTTTAATATCTTTCCATCTTAGTTTGTCGTTCTGATCAGAAATAGCCGGTAATTAAAGCTTGAAGTCCCTGAAAAAGGAATTTATCCGAGGAACAATTTGAAGCATCACTTTGAAGTCTTTCATTCATTCTTTACGGCATCCTGCATTTTATGTCGCAATCAATACATTGTGATGAGTGTCAGTGAAACAGCGGCACTGACGGCTGAGTGGAATATTCTTCCACCGCGAGGCTTCACCGTAGAGTTTTATGTTCATAATCCTCGTGACGAGTCACTCGGGCGCTCCAGGGCTTCATTTTCATTAGTGGCACTTTGGAAGGGCCTTTTAATTTTACTGTCACAAACCTGTTGCCGAGCGATTGACTTATCCCGAGGGTGAAAGCGCCACAGTCGGATGTGAAAGGTTAGATAACGACTGCGTGTCACAAAAACCGCGCGGCGTAATTGACATCGATTTTACAACCAAAGGTGCAATTAATATCAAGGCTTGTGTTTACCCCTGCAAGCTGCTTCAAAGTCCATACTAAAATGGAAAGACGTTGTTTAATTTAGGCCACCTTATTACTGTGCAGTTTTGACAACCACTTAGTTGCTTTAATGCTTAACATAATTAGAACAAGAGTTTGAGTTCAGCTACGTATAAAACTCTTTGACAGTGCTATTATCGTCCCCCACCCACAGAAATTAGTGTCTTTTGCCAAAGGCGTAATGAAAACAGGACATAAGTATCTTTTATGATCTCTTGTCTTACTTTTGTAAAAGGCAGTAAACATCTAAGGCTGTTCTTGCAGTTTCGGCTGCAAGACGGAAACGCCACATGGAGCTCGACTGTAACCCAAATACTGACAAACAGGAAGATATTTCAAAATTTGCAATAAACTTGATCAATGTCAACAATAAAAATAGAGCTCAAATGTATGCTACAGAGAGGAAGAAGGACCTCGAGCTGAGGGGTCGATAAAGGTCTGAAGACAAGCGTCACCCTTTTTTTTCAAAGTCATTGCAGACGTGGCTAAATATAAATCTGCCCCACTTATTGTTGGACGGACCACACATGCAAAGTTAATGTAGACAAATGAGGGGGAGGTGCAGGTCGGATCATTTGGGACACCTCTGGCTACTTTCTGGAAGAGGAGGCACTCAAACGGAAATTTGCCGTGTCCGCGGGAGCGCTCCCATCCCCTGGAACAAGACCAATCTGAATTGAAGCCCTGGGCGGCCTGGTTTTTATCCACGTTCTCCAACTTTTCTGGTGGTATGAGGAGGGAGATTACTCCCCTCAGGGCACGTACAAGGGCCATGTACTCATGAGGATTAGCGGAGAGCGCGGAGCAATGAATGTCTGGGACCAGTCAACCGAGGGACATTAACTGATACCTTCTGAACGAAATTCGACATTCATAGAATCTAAATTTAAGTTACGACAGGGGGACTATTTTTTTTCATTTTAAGACACCGAAATCTGTCATATTTAAAGCCCCAGACTGCAAGAAAATAACCCTAATGATCAACTACAAAGCACGTTCCCTCATGAGCGCATGTAAATAAACACGTTTGACTGCATTAATGTGATTGACAGCCTACACTATAAACACCCATCCCGTGGCCGGTCATGTAGTTTCATGAAACAGATAAGGCGAGATAGGTCTGTATTTGAGTCACACAGATAGAGATGATCTCTTTTTCACATCCTACTTGTTAAAATAAACATCCCAGTCTACAGCTTCCAACACATCAGAGTCGTTCTGGGGGTTTGTTAAGACAAAATGAAACGATAAGACGAGAGACATTGTGTGATAAAACTGTTGCGTACGCGCCGTGTCCTGACTGAGAGCCATTTATTCTCAGTGTGGAGAACAAAATGCGCGCGGCTTATATTTTAGTTCTTTTTCAAACATGGCTCGACTATTGTAGGTTTATAATAAAAGCTGCCTGTTTTATCACAGAGCACAAGCATTATTCCTCAGCACTTTGCACCGTCTTTTCAAAGCCGATTAGAGCACGGAGAAGGAGGCCAGCTCATCCTCGCAAAGGCAGGATATTTACATTTCAGTGCCATGTGCAGTGAATTTTAATTCGGCCCCTACGATTTAACGCGCCGGCTTCCTCACACTTTCACACACGAGTGCTTAATGGCTTCGTTAACATCCTGTGGGACTTTCCTCATTACCTGATCTGGTCAACTCTGACAGGTGCAACGAGTCTCATCGCTGATCTTTGTTCGCGGTGCCAAGTTCCCTCGCGCCATCGATCGCGGTGGAATCGAAATCAAAGAAACACGTGTGAGTCAAAAAGCCAAAGCAGGAAAAGAAACGTCAGTCAGCGGCATAAGGGAATAATTCTAATGAGATCAGTGCCCTTGACAAAAATATACGGCCCAAAGTTAAATGTCTAAATTATTCCTGTATTGCCTTTCTGAGTATCTTTGGACACAGACCAAGAACACCATTAGGACATTTTAAACAAACCCATTAAGCATGTGTTTCATTACACAGGCACTGATAAAGTCCTAAAGCAATGCTGTGGAAAAAAGATTTTTCATTTGTTTTCCCGTATTAAATACACCAAAAATATCAGATTGTCAGCTGAGTGTGTCCTTGAAACCGAGATGCTGCACTATATGCTTTATAGCCTTTTAGCATCCCGTGTATTCATCTCTACTTCATATACACGGAAACCCCCTTACAAGTCATACTTCATTTTTTTTTTTTTTTTTTACTACATTACATATCCAGTTCTAGCCTGAAGGTCACTGAAGTTATCTGGAATTGAAGACAGTCCATCTTCCCAAAACAATAATTCAGGAGCCTTTTTCTCCGAGCAGCTCATGTGTCAAAACAACCTTGTGTGACATGTTTATGAAGGTCAGACTCTCTTGACAAACCTCTGTTTGTGTTGGATAACCTGAGAGATGAAATTGTAAAGCGTTTTCCTGTTGATGTCCATCCTTATCAGACCGAACTTTTGCAAATTAACACGGATGATGTTTGATTGGAAAGGCAGAGTCGAGGGCTGGAATCCCGACAGCGGCGCCGGGTCTTCGCAGACGTTTCCTGACCGCCGCAGCAGCTTTCTTTCCTCACATCGCTTCCTCCACCCTCGCCCTCCGAGCGATGGTCACACACGTTGCCCAGCATAACTTGTCTTCACTGCTTGCTTTGATCCCTGACATGGACACGGCACCCCGCTAAAGCAGCTCCGTGTGGAGCACTGACAATCAGCCAACGCTTTGCTGCTGAAAGAACACGTAACATGTGTGCAGCTTGTGAATCGCCTGTAAAACAGGCGGTGCATCATGTCTGGTCATTCGCCTGAAAAACGCAGGGGAAATACCAACCTGTCTGAAGAGAAATAATGATTTTCCATCAGACCTCAGAAAACTTTGAGCCTAGAAACTGTATGCTGAATACATTTACTATGATATATACATTTAGAATGGCTGTTTATTGTTGCGGCACCTCTAAATCTGAGGCCATGGTTCCCTGCAGGAAAACGGTGGATTGCTCCTCCCGGGTTTCGGAGTGAGCTGCTGCCCCATGCAAAGGAGTTCAAGTATCTTGGGGTCTTGGAGCATGATGGCGTGGCGTCAGAAGTCACGAGCAAGAATGCGTGGTGAAGAGAGAGCTGAGCCAGAAGGCAAAGCTGTCGATTTACCAGTCAATCAATATCCCAACCCTTACCGATGGGCAGTGACTGAAAGAGCAAGATCCGGATTCAAGCGGCTGAAATGAGTTCCCTCCACGGGGTGGCTGCGCTCACCCTTAGAGATAGGGTGAGGAGACATCCGGAGGGAGCTCGGAGCGCTGCTCCTTCGCATTGAAAGGAGCCGGTTGAGGTGGTTCAGGCATCCAATCGGGAGGCCTCCTTGGCGCTTCCCCTTGGAGGTTTTCCGGGCACGTCCAACTGGTACGACACCCCAGGGCAGCCCCAGAACATGCTGGAGGGATTATATATCGTATCTGGCCTGGGAACGCCGCAGGATCCCGCAGGAGGAGCTGGAAAATGTTTGCTGGGGAGAGGGAGGTCTGAACTGCCTTGCCCTTGGATGTTTATAAGGCATTTGAGCTCTACATATTCTCTTATAATTTTTGGAACATGAGTATGATAACTTTTAATAAACCTGATTCTGTACTATGATTTTTATTTTGCTCCAAAGCCGTTATTATGTTCATGACCTTGTCTAAGTGCTCACTTAGGGCTGTCCATCATTTCTGATCATAACGTTGCAACTGTTTCTCACCTGAGCCAGCGTTTTGTTTAATTCCATACACAGTAAATTTAGTTTGTTGTTGTTTAATAAGCAGGAAAGGTGATGTGAATGAAGTTGCAGCTAATAATTATTTTGCATTATTAAATTTAATTATTCTGTTGATTAATTTCTTATTCGTTGGGCCAATAAAATGTCGAAAAATAATGAAAAACTTCCATTACTAATCTCTGGAGCTACAGGTGATCATCAAATACCTTGTTGTGTCCAACCAACAGTCCAAAACCCAAATATATTCAGTTTAGAATGATACAACAATAAGGATGTGCCCTAAAAGAGTTAATTCAACTATTCTATTGATCATTAAAATATATGCTAATTAATAAGTCATGTAATAATAACAATAAACTCCATTTAGAAGCATGTACTGTACATACCTGCTCATGATATCTTTAATGTACTTTACATAATTACCATATTAGTCAGTATTATTAACAATGTTTTAATGGTGCCGTGTATTGTAGGTGTAATAGTGTTCCTTTATTTTCAGCCCCTTCAGAGTGAAATGGTAGTACATTGGGTTGTTTCTACATGATCGGGCACTTACAGTCACATAGGTGTCATGAAACTCCATCCCTCCCGCTGCAGAGCGATGTATGCTACCTGAGCCGATGGCATTTTCCTCAGCCAAATGAAAAAGGCACAAAATCTCAAATGAAGTGAAAAAGGACTGAGGCAAATCCATACCTCGTACTAACCTCACCTTCTTATGCAGTCAAGTCTCAGTGCTTTTATCTGGCAGGCCTAATACTATTGATGGGCTGTTGAAAAAGAATAGAAAATCCCCTCGCTACAACGGCATTTTGGCTGCTTAGCATTTGTGGGAATACACACTAGGAGCATTATGGGAGCAGATTATTTATTTTGAACGAGAGGCAATTCGATAGCTTGGGCCCAATGGGAGAAGCTAAAATGTGTTCCTGGTGCAAAACAAGCGGCCGAGCGGAGACTTGAGAAATCAGTCGGGAGGGAAGAGCGACCAAGGTGCTGAATTGAATAACAACAAAAAACGACAAAGCCAACAAACTCTTAAACCTCAGAGCTGACAAGTTCATTACCCGCTGAAACCACCTGGCTCGCAGCTTTTCCTTATGAGGCTCTTGCTAATAAAAGGTTTCAAAAATAACTGCACACGCTGCGATTTCTGTCTGGCCACCACAATCCTTGTGGCTTGGTGTCAAATCAAGGTCATGTTTTTAATCTCATACTTCCCCTTCTCACACTCAAGCTTTTCTATAGCTGCTGTTACTCGACAAACCGAGTATGTATTTGTGCCATTATTTGAACTGCAGAGGCTGCAGCTTGTCCAGGTCGTACAGAATGCATCACGATGAAAAGGAAGGAGAGCTTAATCCAGATATTTTTAATAATTACAAAGATTAGATAGAATAGAAATATTAATGCTACTAAGAGACAGGATGAAGTTACAGGAGCACGAGAGCAGACGCCACAGTAGCCCTCTTCCATGAAAATTACATTTATATGCACTAATGTGCAGCAGCAAATTCGTTTTCATGAAATGTGATGCAGCAACATTTTTTATCAGCCTGCAAAGTATCTGCCAAGTCACCGAAATCACCTGAAACATTTATCGTTTGTTTTGCGGCGGCAGAAATTAAAGGTTAATTCAACGTTTTGTGCTTACGTTTAGGCGCTCTAAGCGCTTGGTGAAGGTTAGGGAAGGATCTATGTTTCATTTAAATACTGAAAAAGTCAATAGTGACTTCAAGCACAAAACACGTGTTAATTAAAATCTAATCCAAACCGTAGTTTGCCACTAAACTTAAGGGTGTCCTGAGGAGTTTTCCTGTAAACAACTTCTATTTGTTTATCCTTGAGGTCTAAAGCTTTTCTTTCCTCATGAAAAAGGATTCTGTACATTGTTTGGCTCGTCGCCACCAAAAACTATATTGCATTCAACCAATGTGATACGCGCCGCCGGCGTGCTTGCATGTGTGCATTTGTGTCCTCGTGCACATGCACGACGCAAACAAGACGGTGGCTCCGTGGCGCTATCAGTGGTCAAAAACTCCCAGGATACAATCTAAGTGCTTTTGTTGCAGAAATCTAACCACAGGCAGGATTAATGTCTTGGCTTTACACGCCCACCATAAATGTAGCACCTCCTATATTAAAATAACGTTGCCAGGGAACTTAATCCAGGCACTATAACATTTCTCCTCAAAGCATGTTTGGCAACACGCATTAGTAGAATATAGAAGTCATTTCCAGAGCACAGGGTTGTACTGTGGGAGGATGGTGAATGCTGCTGGTATTTATTGCTGACACCCTTCAAACTTGGTGGGACCCTGCCCTATAGCCTGCAACACACAAAGAGAAAAGTGCAATTGTTTTCTTCTGCCAATCTAACACAGTATAATAAAGGCCATATGCCAGAAGGCAACTACTAAATCCGCCTAGCCAATCTCAAGGGTACTCATGGGATCAAGAGACCAAAGCAAGCATAACGCCAGGCCTAAAGAGAGCCAACAGTGTGGCGAGAAGAGAGACGAGCACACAGAGAAACAACCGTAATACACTTGCATCCTTAAAGACTTTCACGCGGCACTAGTTTAGTAACAGTCACTCCACCGGCAGTACTTGAAACGTGAAAGCGGAGATACTGTAAAGCCAGTGAGCGGATGCAGTCAAGGACCTATTTTGTCATTCAAAGCAGAGACAGCCCGAAGCGCTAAGATGTTTCAGGAAACTTAAATATGAACTGCTCTACCTTGTCCGTAATATCCTGTTACAGTTTTCTGAGGGGCCGTGGCAGACCGCAGAAAATCAAGTTGTACAGATGCGTAACTGCTGTGCATCACCGCGTCCAGATCCCAAACATCAAGGGAGCCTCACTGTCAACTTTTAAAGGACGCCGCTCTAAATCATTCCGGGCGTCTGGGGGAATCCAGAAGGAATCGTTCATGAGTCATTACATGTGATGCGTAATGTTTCAGGCACTGTCATAATCCGTTAACAGACCTAATTAAAAAGCTGACTGACTGTGCAATCATAATTCCGCTTACTCGCCTGTTTGTTTACATAACCTGGATTCAAACGGGGACAGTCAGTCGAAATCAAGTCGTCTCCTGTAACGGTAATGCCCTTGTGAATGCGTAGCGCGCCACCAACGACTCGTGAAATATGTTACCCCGATCGCAGGTTACATCCACGCCATCAATCCTCAAGATTAATTCGGCTTGGGAGATGAGTTATTCAATAATTCATTGTGTAATATTTGCCCGCAAATTAATCCTTATTCAATGTGACAAGGAGAATTAAATGATTGCTTACCAGGTAATTTGGACATAATTATTCTTCTTTCAAACTATGGTCTGCTGTGGAAAATCTGCAGGGTCTATCTTGTTCTGCCAGGTGTTGTTGTTAAGACAAAGAAGCAGCCTCTATGCATTTCCCAAAAGATGAAAATAACTAAATTTAGGCTAGAGCATATGAAAATGATGCATGCTCTCTAGATGTTGTTCATCTCCCTGCAGGTGATTTATGATTGGTATGTTACACTGCATGTTAAATGATCATGTTTTCGCCACGTGTCCTGATAAAAATCTAGTGTTGCCATCTTTCCCTACGAGTCTATCTGACTTAAATCTTGTGTACACAGGCATGAAAAGTTTTACCTTCTTCCTCGTCAAACCTTAAGAGATGCTGAACAATTAAGCTGACTCAGCATGCACCTCTCTCGCCTTCTGGTGACCCACATTTAGCCTTAGTATCTCCTGCAAACTTACTCTATGAAATTTGACACGAACAGCAGATTTTATTTGCCTTTGAGAGTAGTCGTGCAAAACAAAATTAAGACAGGAAAACGCTTGGGTCAGCACTTATTTTGCACTTAAAGAGAGTGAATATTCATGCCATGTTCAGCATTGTTGTACAAATCAAAGCGCAGTTTATCTATGAGACATATTCTTACTGTAAATGGGTTAACACATAATCCTTGTAGCTCTCTCAAAATGCCTGTCACATTCTCAAGACTGACAATTAAGTGCTATTTTACACTGAAGTAGCTGCTGTGCTCATGAATTCATTTCAAACTGAAGGTCAGCGTGATTAAGAGTAAAGTTGGACAGGAATTAATTCATGTGAAGCTGTTAACTCTGGAGTGAACTCTAATTACACGAGTCTACAGAATGGAAACAGTAGCACTTCAATGAGGTGACCTCAAAGGCAGTTTTTCATTCACTGCTTTTTCCAATACAGTTGAAAGACTGGGAGTGATTGCACCGTGTTGCCACAATTACTGCTGAACATCAAACTCTGACATTTTAAAAGTGCAACTTGAAGTCTACAAAGCACACCACTGCAACCGGAAGAACACGTGGATTTATCACCTTATTATGAATGGAGCAGAGCGAGGGCCGGGCCACAGTGCGCACGTCACGGCCCACGTGACTGATTCACAAACAGCCCGCCAATTAAAAAGAAAACAAGATCAGTAGCACTTGGAGCGATGCAGCCCACTCTGCGCGGGAACAAGTATATCCTTTTTACTCACACCTGCTGTCTACCTGTCAAAAGCCTTCACTGTACTGCTACTCCCCTCCTTCACTGCCAGCCCCACTCACAAGTCGAGCCTATTCACAATTGCAGACCCCCTATTGCGGTCTGTCAGATGCCAGCCTCAGACATAGTGCACCACTGTGCTGGAGTCTCCGGAGCTAACTGTCACTTATTTTTCCTTGTGCTTCTCATGAGGAGAGAGAGAGAGAGTGAGAGAAAACAAAAAAAAGCACTACACTCGGGGAGGAAAGATATAGCCAAAGCTCTTAGTGCAAGAAATCATTAAGGCATGTTGGGAGGTGTGTAACATTAGTGTTGTCAGTGATGCTGCAACAGTATGCCAAGGGAGAATTTGAAGGCAAAGACAAGGGCTGTGAGTGTGCATTACTATCCCTTCTATGTTATACTCTATCATTTATATACAAGGAATGGGCCATGAGTCAATATTTTAGATAGGAAGCTAACGTTTTCTCAGGTGCTTTAGCTGCACTAATCAATATTTCTATATTTCCAGTGTATCAGATTACTATGTGTAATGTAAAAGGTATTGCTAGTAATGATAAACCCAGAGAATAATCACTCATCACTCTGATCATATCACTCATTAGGGCATTTACTTTCTCCAAGTGACGAGAAACGTGACGTGAATGTTTATGCTGCTGCCGGACGTGTAAATACGCAACTCTGTGTTAGTGTTTGCAGCTTGTTGCGCTGCCCCCTGTGGGTAAAAAAAATAATGCAGGTTCGAACTTTCATAAATAAACACAGCCAAGCTCCGAAGGTACTGCAGTGACATGATGAACCCTCTTCAGGCTTCTGGCTGAGTAACCCAAAGGGGAACTGAAGGTGCCCTTCAGTAAAACCTCCTCTGGACAGATCATGGGATCAATTTAAACTCAAGCTGAAACGATTTTAAAACAGAAATCCGGCATGTAGTCATTGGTGAGCAGTAGGGTCTGTTGTTTTGTGTGTGCTTTCCTGAGCTGTATGTATTTGTATAAAAGGTCGTCCAAGGACAGGAATTACAAATCCACTAATACTACAAATGCTGTGGTACATGGCAGTGAGTGACTCTGAGCCAATTTAAACTATAACTGAATAAAACCTGTGTTAACTTCATGTTTGATATCCATTTCAATTGGATCGGCCAACCCAAATATCCAGTATATACTATATCCAGGATCCAGTATCCAGTATGTAGCCATACCTTCCTTGCATCAACTCCCCTTCCTGTCCTCGACCCCTCTAGTGCTTTCCCCCCCTCATGCCCACCACTTCAGTTGATGCTTTTGTTGTACATGATATTGGGAAAGTACAGCCCAGCTGAGTTAATCTGTTTTCTGCATCAGTGACTTGCAACAAGTCCACTCTCTTTTTCATTAAGTGACTGAGGGATCCTGGAGGCTGAGCAGAGCAGAGAGCAGAGCTGCTGTCAAAACACCCTGGCCAGCCATCACACACATTAGCAGCCACCCGTTTTGAGAAATAGCAGGGCTTTCTTACATTTGCGCACATAAGCGGACGCCCACGATCGCAAGCAAACATCGCATACGCCGCATTCTTGTGTGTTCGGAGTTCGCACAGAAAGTTTTCCACGGCAGAGGAGTCCAGTTTGAAATGTTTCCAAAGCGATGTGCTGTATGGAAAAAAAAAGACATTTCAGATGGATTATCCTGAGGCAAAAGTATTTGGCAATCTGTTTGTGTTTAGGTTTTTTCTTTCTTTGTTTTTTTTTTCCTTTTTACTCTTTCTCGGTAAGAAAACTATTGTTTACAGCTTCTTTGCTTCCAGAACTAGGGGAAAGAACAGAAAGGATCAGCCTCCCTGGCCACGAGGTGCCACCATCTCCTCTCTCCATCTGTCTGCCCACTCTTTCGGGGGCTAATTATCCTAATCCCTTGAATCCAGAATGTAGGCTGGTGGCACACGCCTCGGTCCCAGGACGCTAGCGTTTTGCCTCCCAGTTAAAATGTTGAAATTAATTACCGCCTGCTCTGCTGCCAGTGGGAGGAGGAAGAGGAGAGGCAACCGCAGGAAGGCCTGTCCCTGGCAGGTGTGGGACGGTGCTGGGGACTTCTGTAGAGAGCCTGATGCGGGGGCCACGACTGCAGTTCAGTTTCTTGGACAGTGTATGATACCACTGGAGTCCTGTTAGGGGATTTGAAGTCTCCGTAGGCCACCATACTGTTTACTCTGCCAAGCTACATGCAGGAAAGATTCATCCTGATGTTCATTTCATGCAGTAGAAGTTCTTTGTAGTAACACATAAACGGTGAAGCAGGTTGGGTGCTGTCGACATTGTTAGCCATTGCTTAGTCTCATCTGTGATTTGAGCACTCCCTACATGACTTCCTGAGTCTCTGCTCTCGATTAGAACCATTGGGTGATGTACAGAGCGTTGAGGTTACAGAGCTACTCATTGCTGTGAGCTTTGACAGTCTGGTCATTTTCCATCTTCACCACTGGACCCTTGAAAAGAGACTGGACCCCCTCCTTTCACAGATGTGGGACGAAGTGAGTGTGCTGGTGCTGCCAATAACGGCAAGTGTATTCACAAGCAAAGCTAACTGGCTTCCACCTTAAGGGACAAATGTCTTAAACCACCAGCTGTACATAACAAATGCTATGAAGCTGTGTTCAGGAACTCATCCAATCCAGCATGATTCTTTTTTTCTGCTATTTCAACATTTGCTGTGCCATCATTCACACCACACAATACCTCAAAGAACCTGTGTGCACGATTGAGTTGCAACTAGCTGTGAGGTTGCAGATTGCAACCATCTGAATACCCCTAACCCCTCCTTTTCCAAGCATGCCTCAAAAACATGATGGTGCCCTCTAGAGCCAGTGTTTGGTGCAACATGGCAGACAATGTAGAAGATGACCCGCTCCCTCTGTAGATACAAAGAGCTCATTCTAAGGTAATGAAAACACCTCAACTCTTATTTTCAGGTGATTATACACCAGTGAAAACATAATTATGGACATTATATCGCATTTCTGCCAAAAGATCGCCCTTAAATCCTTCATACTGGCCCTTTAAGTTTTGCAATTGTGTGGGACTGTATCATGCAGCATGCAACAGAATGATACACAGCATGGCTTGAGCTTTTGTTTGATGAATGATGACTGGGGAGCTAACATGGATGCGAAGCAAACTGAGCTGAACAGAAAAGTCTTATTTACCATTAAGATGACAGGCAGATGAGAATGACAATGAGCTTTACTGTGAGCCGTGGAGGGCCGTGCCCAAAATATTTTTGTTACGGGAGAAGCATAATAGCCCGACTGATGTACAGCATGTGTTTTCACCATTTTCTTGACACAGCTGAGCGAATGAAAAAATAACCTGCAAAGTATGTGAAAGCTTGCACTCTATTCCAAAACACCCACGTGGCCAAATGACACAGACATACTCAGTCACGCTTCTGCTTTGCCAAGGGAAACGGGGTGAAAAACACCACTATTAAAATGATATTCGTGGTTGAGAAATTACAGTTTCTGGCATCTACGAAATCACGCTTTCTATTTTTCTCAGGGGGGCTCGCTCTCATTAACACAAGTATTGGTCTTGAAAACGAACTGCCTGAAATGATGCCAGCATCCACACAAGGTTTCCTATAGATTTACAATCCATACCTCGAAGAGCAAAGCGTTGGCATTTGACGTACTGTTGTCTGCGCATGGCAGAAGCTCACGCCTGCTGATACATCAGATGAAAAACCAAGAGGAGAGCATTTTCTCACATGGACACAATCAGCTCTTGATCGCAGACGCCGCCCTCACAGGTCCGGCCAATTACATGCCAGCATGCTGTTGCCTGTGTCCAGTGTGACCCAAATTTCACAAATGGGGCGACACTGCAGGTTAGAAATATGCAGTCTAATGAGTCATGTGGACAGTGTAAGTAGAGCTGTCCTCTGTATTTAGATTAGTATTTAGCGTTTATCCTGGAAATTTCTGTTCTGGTCAATTTGGCAAAACAACTGTAGTGGTTGCTGGAAACAAAGCATGAAATATCGAGCTTGATAGGAAAAACAGTATGTGCAGTGTGTAGTCTGCTACAAAATCCTTAGAAGAGACAGTACACCCAATAACACAGCTAATAATATTAGCTTAACAGATACATCAGTTACCATAGTTATCATATCAGTTACTTATTATGTATCTTGGTCACGCTGCTTTTAAAAAACAAATTTCTGGGATTCTCATTAAAAAAATGTTTATGCGTTCATGTAAAAACAATGAGTGTATCAGTCCTTATTAGATTATTTAAAATCTCAAATATCAATTTCAGTCTCAGCCTCCAAACTCCAGCATCTGTCAGTATCGATCCTCCAATGCAAATGGAGCTGTGCTTTGCCCGGATTTGGAGGACACAAGCGGAATAATTTGCACTCCTCAGGATCCCATGCTCCATTGCTTCAGTCGCAAATTCACAGAAATCGCTTGGCCACGTTGTCTTTACACGGTTTTTGATTTTCAGGAGGTCATCAGTCACTTGGAAATCGAGTCTAAAGCCCAAATCCGACCACTGGAAAAAAGCCACCGCAGGGAACAACCCAGGCACAACAGAAAAACACATTTGCTATCAAAGTAATGGACATTAACTTGGTAAAAGTTAATAAAAAAAACAAACTTAAAAACTCACTGTACTGTTTGCTCCAATGGTTTTTTCATTCTGTCTCAGGTTGAGTAACGTCCTGACCATGCTGTAAGATGTATTACTTACAGGGATGCCTGAATGCACCATTCAAGCTTGGTTTAGCTTTGGGCTGTATGTGTGGTCTGTATTAAAGTAGATTATGCAGGATCATTGCAGCGGAACACACCATTGCGTCTATAAATCCACTGTTTACCTCCTGCAGTGTCAAAAACCATGTGGCGACATCCCTTTGCATAATAAAGATGTGTATTATTAGAAATCCTTGTATGTTTTTAGAACTTTTCAATACCGAATGTGATCGAGTGGAGAGCCGAGTGAAGTGGGGAGGAAATTACATTTGCAATTCAGGATGTCAGCTGCTTCCAATGCCCGAAGTACAAATAAATATTTCAAAAAATTTATGACACAGATTTATTACACAGATGTGTGTGGAGATAAATCTGGGATAATAGACTATGTAGCAGTGCAGCCCATGATTGAATCGAGCTATGGATGCACAGATGGTTGCATTGTTGTCGAGGACCCTCTTCCAGCCTCTCTGCTCTCTCTCTTTTCTGTGGCCTTGTGTGTGAGATTGTCAGGAAGTACATTTTATTTGACGCAATATGTGCCTGACCTGTGTGCCAGGTAGGTAATGGGGGTCATCAGTGAGCAAGTTTCTACGGAGATAATCAAATATCCAGAGGTGCTGAGAGGGTTTGCGGTGTCAGAGGTATCATGCTCTTTCCTGCCCAGACAATGTTCTCTTCCTGAAGCCAAGACAGAGCCGGGCCAGTGTCTACACCACTCATTTACTGATGCAGGTTTCTAACTGAAATAAATGTGTTTATATACATCACATTATTATTGTCAAAAGAAGGAAAGGAAAAGGCAGTTAGGCAACTAAAATCACACATCTGGAATGCAACAACAAGCAATTTTAAGGGGCAATCCAAACCTGAAAACACTACTAACATTATGTTAAAAGTTGTCCACCTCCACCAAATCTAGGTAGGTAGTTAGGGAGGTGCAGTGGTGGCATGCATTGCTGTCGACCACAGTGTCTTCTTGCTGTTACCACAAGAGGTCCCCAATGTCATAAATCTTGAAGCTAATGTGCAAACAATTGCTTTTCACATCCAGCAAACACGGAGCAAAGCATTTATAGTAATGTTTCTTGCTATTTTCTTTCTTCTTTGGCCTGAGAGAAGTATCTGATTAAAGCCCTTCACTCGCTAGATGCTAGCTGGTTGCTAGCGTTGTCATGTTGGTGCAGAGTTAGCTTGCCCTTTTCTTTTTGAAGAGAACAGCTGATTATTATCCTGGAATTGGTTTGCTGAGAGCAGTTAGAGGGGGCTGCACAATAAAAGGGCTGATCGCAAAACAATGAGCTAAAAGGAACTAAACAAGTACATTTGGAGTTCAGCCTTGTGAGCGACCACTTTCACGTAATAAATATTGATTCCTGAAGTGTTAACAGATATTAAACAGTTGTTAGTGTTCAATATTCCCATTAGGCTTTGGCAACGCTTCTGTGGCTAAGACTCATGAAAAATGGTTCTTTTTTTAAAGGCTTTATTAAAGCTTGAAGCATATTGTGCACAGCAGATATGATATCTAGATCCTAGGTTTATTGTTTGGTGGTGGTCCATGCATTTTTGAATGCACCATTGTTTTGAATCAGTAGATGCTGCAGCAGCCAAAAGTAAACCGATCATTGCCTCCAAATCTTTATTAGAGGCAGGGATAAGCAACCGTGTGACAGGGAATGGCCGAGAGTGTGCAGGTATTCATTCCAGCAAAACACGACGCGGGGCGATTTCACTGATTAGCATGCCTTCTAGCTGACAGAAGGAACTAATTAGTGTAATCACCTGCTGTACCACGGCACATGGCTTCCCATTGCCGCTTTAAAGCAAAGCAACTTTGTTTCTCCCTGAAATAGTGCTAGCTAAGTTGATTACAGCGTCTAATGACCTCGATAGTGTGATGAGTGGGCCTGTGTGCATTCATGGCTTTTAGCGTACCGCTGGAATCTTAACACCGCACTTGACTTCCAGAGATGTGATCCCACCTTCACATATCCTCATTAGGATCTCTTTGCTGATCATTACCGCCTTAAGTGCCTTTAATTGATAGTCATCTCTCACAGATGACTTTCCCATTATTTGCTGACGAGCCCCTGCACTTGTTAGGCTTACAATCCCCCACTCTCCCACCTTTCACCCCTGACTAGATTGCACAGCGATGCATAGAAACGCTTCTTGCCACTCCTTGGAAATCAAAGCGTCTCCTTCTCTGTACCGCCTTACGGTGCTGCTGCAGGTCATTTGTTTTACCATTCAGGAATCATTTTCCCTTAATGCCGCGTAGGATGCCTCTGATGGCGCAGATCATTTTGAAGGTGAGTCAAATTAGATGATGTTTTGGGATTCAGTCCCATCAACGTTGCACCATACAGTGAGTGACAGATGACACTAGGTGACTGCTACTGTGACAGCTCTCATTACTTTTTTCTCTCTTTCTCCTTATTAACCTCCCCCTGACCACAGCTATGTCTCCCTCTCTCTTTCTCCACCGTCATCCACATCATCTGTTGCTGTGGCTTCCATCCATCGTCCGATAAATCTCTGCCTATCTGTCCCATAATCGACGTTGGTGATGTAAATCCTTTGTGCTCCGTCACAAATTACTGACAGTTTTAAGGTGTAGTTCCCACCCTTCACTCTGCTTGACTTTACAGCATGAGGATTTTTATCTTATAACCTTATGAGAAGGCTAAATGCAAAAAAAAAAGCAAACTTATTCAGGACGTACACTGAACTCCCCACTAGCACCTCTGAATATATATTATTTGCTTTGATTGATGGGATGGGCATCTTCAACAGCCTCTCTTGTTCTGCAATAGACTCACATTTGCTGAGCTCTAAATGGTGACATTTTAAACAAAGCACACCTGTAGTGTGTCTCCGCAAGGGAGTCCAAGAATAGATGCAGCAAGAAGCATATTCCTCCTTAACACAGTCATCTTGCTCCAGTTACCTTTTCCATCACCTAACATTATTGCCAAAGACTTACACTGATTTTCTTCATACTGAATACTGTCTATTCCAGGTGAGAGACCAAGTAATACATTTGCTCCTAATGCATACAGGAGACTTTTCCATTGCATAAATTTAAGTGTGAGGAACTAAGCTGCTTCTCCGAGGAATGAGCAATTAGCTCGAGAGACGTTTCTGAATATCGGCGCTGAGCTGGTCAATTGTCTATTCTTGACACAATAAATGTGAATGCATTTATTATTCCCTATCTCTACTGAATCCAGATGAAATGCCCAGAATCTCACATCGGCATGTCTGCAGTGTTTTATCTGTTCACAAATGAATGAAAAGACGTCCAGAGCCAGCTCTTCTTTTTCGACAGCAGCAGGAATTTGGCAGCCAGCGTCTGACCTCCAGGCACGCTAACAGGCTAACGATACGCTAATGTGTCCCATTATGCCCAATTTGCCAGGAGGGGATTCTTTTTCGTTGAGCATCACGCTGCTGGTGGATTTCAGATGGGCACTGTATAATGATGCACGCCTTTCTTCCTGGCTCATAAAAGATACAAGGAGTAGTCCTGCTGAGAGTCATTAGGCGGGCCATTTACACGGTGCTTTTTTTATTCTCACACTTTTTTTGTTGTTGTCTTTGAAGAGAGCCACAAGGCTACGCGGACATCCTGAAAATAAAACGTGAGCCATCACTTGGGCTGGAAGTGCCTCTTGTGAAGGACTACTAAACAGCTGTTCAGCTCTCGCCATTATTACCAAAACCAGCATTTCAGGTTAATGCTTTTATAGTAACCAAATAAAAAAATAAATTAAGCACTCACAAACAAAAACATCAAATTCTGCACCAGGTTTGAGAGGGAGAAAATTTGCGGTTTGCATTTGCAGAGCATGAAACACAAATTAGCATGGTGTGACGCAAGCGAGTGAGGGAAATCAAATCACACACCATTTCCAGCCTCCTCTCTGTGGCCTCGCTATTACCATTCCATCGACAAATTGAATCCAAGGCTAATTTGAATTGCACCACTGTATAACCTCTTATTTATTCATTGCTTTTCTCTCCCCTACATACTATTAAATCTAATAATTCTTTTTGCAGTACAGCGGCAGCCACAAACTGTGAACATCAGAGTGATTCCATGCTTCCCAGTGCGTGCCTCCCAACGAAAAGAAAAACACAGATGAAAATCTGCCACACGGTTACTGACTCCATCGTTTTCATCATGGATTCTATTTTGCAATAATTTTCCATCAGTGGTTTTGACCAAAATCCTGACAACTGCTTTGCTATGGGGGTACTTGCTTCGTGGCCTGTGTGGGCCTGTAAAACTCTCTATAACAGTGTGTCATATTCTTTTATCACATTAAAACCATATAAATAGTGAAATAATAAATTCACTGAAAAAACCACCAGACAGAATTGTTTCATCCAGAAAATGAAACACCTGAAGCCAAAGTACTTGATCACAAAGATCTAATGTCATAAAAAAAAATCCAATTTCCAATTCATTCATTTGCCCCAAAATATTATAGGGATAGTTAACATGATACAAACAGTCGGCCAGACAAATGGTATGGTAGATAAATGTATTATCATCTGAAGATATATGTTGTTACAATGACAGTTTGGATGCATTTTTTCCATTAAAAATGGGCTGCTAAGTTGCTCTTTCATGAGTTTGACTATCACTGCGACCCTCATCTCCCAATTAAATTACTTACAAGACGAGATGTCACTTGGGCTGAACCGTCTCCGGATCAAAAGCCCGAATTGGTTTTAACAGTTAATTAATCAAAAAATTTAATGTTCGTCACTGTATTGTCAGCTGATGCATTAAAATATTAGGATGTGTGTATTCATAACCTTATGTAATAGTCATTTTGGGGATAGATGGTGGGAGAGCATCAAGGTGAAAAAAAAAAGAACTTACTTGTGCTTTAACAAACTTAGCTTCCAAATGATGCAAGTAATTAAAATTTAATACCTTATTTGAAGATTCCTTTTGATTCTGTTCAACCAGGCCTGTGCAGTCACTCACTGACGGGTAATTACTCCATTACAGCGATACATCTAAAATCTGTCCACTGTTTACTCTGTGCTTGCCCTCTCACATTAGTCTGTCTGCCATGCTTGACAAGAAAATTATGAAAGAGGCTGGGCCAGGCAGCACTGAGGTGTGTGTGTGTGTGTGTGCGCGCGCATGAGAGTGTGTGGTGATAGTATTAAACGGGGCTGTGATATTTGCCACTACAGAACCAATCAAGTTCTTATAATGGATGACTTGTCTCATATTCATCCTTGCCTGATGTGAGAATATAGCCTGGAAAACACAAATGTCTTATCTGAATGAGTGTGTGTGTGTGTGTGTGTGTGTGTGTGTGTTTTAAAGAAGGAGAGGAAAGAGAGAGAGAGAGATCAGTAATGGACACTCTCATACTGTGTGAGTATAGTGTGTAATTTTTGGTTTCACTTCACATCAACACACTCTATGATCAATGCTGATCATAAAGTTGGTAAGAAGTTTACAGGCAGCCTTTTTCAATTAAACACTGTCAAAGAGCATGACAACCATGAGGTGATATGAGAGCGAATGTAATGCACACCCCCTTTGTTAATTAGGGAGAAAGCAGAGTGAAGAGGACTATCACTTCCCTCTTATATTTGAGCAAACTTTACACTGATTACATTTGGAGATACATTGACATTACGGGCAGGAATTTAATTGAAGGTCATTTCTAAAAATTGTGCATTCGGTGGAGATATGCAGGCTGAAACAGTGGGTGTAATTAGACTTTAATAATAAATACGTTCAAGTGATAATGTTTACACTCTGCTGGATGATGAACGACAAAGCACCAGGGGGGCTTTAACTGAAAGTGGCTGCAAGGGGCGTAAAGTCAGGTTCAGCTTTAAAAAGATGTTGAGTTGCAACAAGTTAATAACCAGCAGCTGCAGCGCTGGCTTCCTGCTCCTGAACCAAATTCAGCGCAGGAAACAAATGGCCCCCATATTTTCCTGACCTGCAGCATACACACACATATTCAGTGTGTGGTATCTCGGGCCTCTGGACGAGTTAATCACAATGCCAACACGCCGATAGCAGCATCTATTGATTCCCGCATTCCTTGTAGCTCCAGAGAGTTTATGAAATTAGAATGTTGTCTGGGAAACGCTAGGTAGGGTAACGCCGCATGTGCGTCAACGCTGACCTTTTGCATTGGAAGGGGCAAGGCCATAATGCACAGTATCACCACCAGGCAGTGCTTTGCCGCTCAACATTCATGTGGCTTAACGCCTGGAGATGAGGTCAGCCAAGTGGGTTTGCAACCAGGAGGTCACTGATGTAGCCTGAAGGAGTTGTAATTTCACTTGCAAAAAAACACAACGCCCTTGGGCAAAGTAATTAAGATGATCCTAGAGATATTTTTTTGTGATTTTTGTGACACAATACACGCTCCTGCTTAATTCAAGAGGTAGGATTCAAATGTTAATGCACTTAAGCCATAAAACATAAAGGAGAAGCCAAGCATGAAACCATAAAAAAAGAGTACGTTTAGGTTAATATAGCAAAGATGGTTATCATTTTTTGAAAATATCACCATCAGTTGCCAGCTAGGCCTGCAGGTCAAATCACCCAGTGTGCCTGTACTTTGGTGAACAGGTGTATCTATGAGGAAGTGCATTCAACACTTTTTTCTCAAGGACTCACGCAATACATTTTGTCGAGAAACCAAGCGTCTTCTTCACTGCGTCTGTAATATTAGTGTGCATAAGCAACTGTTTCTGTTTTCAACGTTGCATCAGCTCTGTCATTACTTGGCCTTTGATTTCCGCCACATCTAGATGCTCCACTTAAGCGAGCCGAGCACACGGTGCTGACAGACCCCCTGTCACAATGCTGATTTTTCTGAGAGAGAATGCGGAATCGCATGTCTTCCCAGGCACATGCATGCTCACCGGCAGCCAGCTAGAGCTTGTCAACAAAATGACATGCCTTACTTTGAACTGAGGTTAGTGTATCTGTCTCCAGCGGTGACACATTACCAGGAAGGTGTGCAGCTTTTCAAGGTATTACATATTATTCAGCCCATAAAGGAGGAATACTCTGAGGGTGAACATGGGGCTTAGGAGTCATGTTTCATCCTGTTCCACTGCATCCATTATAACTGAAAACGAAAACGTGTATTCAAACAAGCATAGAGCAATGTTTCAAAAATCAAGGCCGGATATTATTGATATTTTCGCAAGTATGAATCAATTAAGCAAACATTTCAAATATCCAACATGTTACCAAGCTAAGCAGCACCTCTTATTATGCTTATTAGTTCCACTGTGTTTGAGCCATAAAATAAAGCCAAATAAGTTAAAAACACAAATCATAGTCATGTTGAGCAGACAGTTCGACATAGATAACAAGATATTTTGTGATTCCCCTATCATATCAACCAAATGCCGACTAATACCCATCAACAATCAGGCAGCATTTCTAGAGGAAGCAGGCTTAATGTTTTCACATCTGCTCTGCTCAGAGCTGTAATGAGGTCTGATGCAGTTGAGCATATGTTAATGCAAACACAATACTTCCTGTCGCAGCTCCTTGTAGTCATCTACGTTAGTGACTGCTCACTCTGCAGTTTAATGCATCCACATAGAGGGGGAATGATTTAACAGCAGCACCCGCACTGAGCTGATCTGTTGAGATGAATGTGACACGCGACCCTTTCTGCAGTTTGCATGAAAACGCAAATTGTCCGGCGCGTTATCAAGATAACCCCTCTCTGGGCTCAGTTACGCCAGCATTTAAAACCAGAGTTCCAAAATCAGTTCGTTTCAATGCATCAGGCCATTTGCTCAAGGTGGCAAATTTTCACGTTTGTGCCAATTTGGCAATCTGTACCAGCTGTGAATAGTTCTGACCCTTGAGGGAACAGACAGAACTGGAGAGTCCAAAATAAGGCAAGGAATCATATCAGCTATGGCACACCATCCAAATTTATATACAGTAAATAAAATGAGAAGCAACATGAATAGAGCTTTATTCTTTATGTCCATTTTTGCCATGAATGGCAGCAGCCACAACCAACAACAATAAGAACTGCATCATATGCAAGTCGTCACTATGCCATCCAGCTTCCAGCATGCATGATGAAGAGCCATCGTACTCCACAAAGAATCAGTAACTGGAATCGACAAAGCATGTTTGTTAATTAATCTCCAAACCGATTTTAAATACCAACCTTATTTTGTGCTGTTCTACACCAACACGGACCAGACGAGGTGCTGAGGCTTGAGGATGTGATAAGACTCTGTGAACACTGCTCTTCTGTCCCAGTTTGTGATAAAGTGCAAAAGGCATCGCTTGTCTTATCTGGATTTGCAGGAAGTTTCCCTCATTCCCTTTGGTCAACACTTCACAATGTACTGCACTAAAAGTTAAAAGTTTACCCTCAATTTGCTCGGCTGTTCAAACAGAGCGTGCAGAGGCTCAGATTGATCAGCAGCTGTCCGCGCACTCGAGCTCAACTTTCGCCTCTTGACCTCACCTTGACGCGTCTCCGCCCCGGCAATAACCCAAAATGGAGGCCGTATACTGACTTTGTGCAACATGAGTGCAAGTGATTCAGTTGTTAAAAGATTTTCATCAGAATCATCAGGAGCCCTGAGATCACAAAGGTGTGCTCTGACGCGTCCCCTGCCAATTAAACAGCACACGTTCAGATGTGTCACACAAAGAGGTAGGTATGAAAAGGGCAACGGAATCAAACAAAAAGCTGTTAAATTGATCCCCAGGCATCATTGACGTGACCTAAATCATTTGACTAATACGAAGAAAAATAGGAGTTCCGCAGCCAGTTTGTGCAAAAATGCAGCACTATCACTTACTCTATCTACATTGTCTTCCTGTTGCATGCTCAGACCATTACAAACACAGACACCTAAGGAGAGCTGGTGTAAACCAACATGTAATTTTTACCCTGGTTACAGCACTCTTCAGGGACCCTTGACAAAGCCAATATTTTCTCTGAGGCGTCCCGTTTGACGCGCCGCGAACACTTTGACTCATTTCCTGACTGAACAAATGTGTAACGGTACGACAAGCCACTCATCTGCTTCAGCCCTCTACTTCTTATGTAAATGCTTGAGCTGAATATGATGGAGGATTTACTTTTCAAAACAAGTCTCCTGCAGCACTGTAAAGTCTATCACCCTGCACAAGGGTGACACTGAGTCCTATTTCAATCGAGAGCTGTGACACTATAATCTCTATCAAAGAAACACAAAGGGAAGTCTTGTTTTATGCTTCAAGTCTGGTAAACACGAGGCAGGTGGAATCACTGAAACTGTAATGGTTGAATAAAGCAAATATGCTAAAATAGAAAGAAAATTCCACAAACCCAGAGCGAAAGTAAGCTATCAAATGCCATGCTTTTACTTGTGGCATTAGGGAAATAAGAATAAAAGAAGGCGAATGCCCCAACAGACACTAGTGAGTGATTTTATCCAAAGCTTGACAACAGGAAAAAGCCTATTTGGTGAGTAGAAAGTCTGGACATGAATAGGCCTGTGGCTGCAGTCACCAGTTCTTTGGTAAAAAAAAAAAAAAAAAAAGATAAAAGCTGGCATGCGGTTAAATGCAATTGCACACATCACAGACACCGGTCAAGTTATTCTATAAAACACAGCGTTCGTCTTTTACATTTGATGTTTTACTCCGTAGGTGCTGCATGCGCCTTGAAGGCGGGGAATGGCTTCTAGGAGCCGAGCCAGCAGAGAGATGTCATTTCATGTGTCTTGGATGAGTGAAAGGAAGCTGCTGAGCTGAGTGGCTGGAGGTCATCTCAGCTATCTGGTGAGCGGAACAGACATGGCAGACGTGCTGGGCCTTTCACCAGAGGCAAAAATAAAAAATAGGTACCCCTCAAGGTTGTGTACTTAACCCCATACATACACGGCCGTGTGGTCAGGACACGGATCCAACTCCATCGTCAAGTTTGCTGATGACACAATAGTGATAGGCTGGATCTGCGATGATGAGAAGGCCTATATGGAAGAGGTGGCTGTTGCCAACCAACTCTGACTGAAGCTCAGCAGATAAGCTTTACACCCCTAACAATTGAAGAAGCACTCGTGGAGAAGGCGAGCACCTTCAGGTACCTTGGAGTCTACATCAACGAGAATCTGGCATCGTCCACATATACTGAGAGAAAGGAAACACCTTCACCACCTTGGACAGTTTAAGAAATTCAGGTTTCTCTTGGGGTCCTAACCACCTTCTGCTCTGGTGCTGTGGGATCATCCTAACGGGGGGGGGGGGGGCATTACGGCCAGTATGGGAATTGCTCAGTTCAGGAGCCTAGATGCCTACAGAGGGCGGCACACTCGGCCGAGCCTTCCATCGGATCTCCACTCCTCACTCAGGAGGACTTACACCCGTACCCCAGAACAGACTATTCAAGTTTCAGGCAAACACCTCTGTAGCTGCAAGTCCAGCACAGAGAGACTCTGGAAGATCTTGCCTCAGTCTATCAGGATGCTGGATTCTGTCCTGACCTCTTTGGTCCTGTCAAGCACCGTGTCCTCTGTGAACGCTTTGCACTTTCCTGCATATTTGCACTCGAGTGTGTACAAAATGCTTTTGTTTTGCTTTTCTCTTGAATTTGTGACATATGTACATTTTGCATGTTTACATGTATGTATCAAGCTTTGATTCCAGAACATGTTGGGTGCTAAGCCTCAGCTGTCCATCCCAAACACTTCAAACTAACGTCAGCCAGTGTTTTTTGCAGGCTGATCAGCACGGCGAGGGCATGAGCCTCAACTTGAAGAAATCCAAGTGTCACCAGAGGCTGCTGCTAGGACATAAAAATAATTAATACAGTTTATGATTTGATGAGTTCCACACCTCTGGAAGCTCACCCACATAAGCTATATGAATCAATATCCCAGCCAGAACCCTCAGAGTTCTCCATTCTGACTGCTTTAACTTTCAATCATGTCTACCAACTCAATGATTATAAATGCCATGATGGCAATTCTTTTCCAATTGCCTTACTAAAAAAGACATTACACTGGGCCCATTTGCAGCTGCTAGTGCTGGCAGACAGAGAGAGGGAGAAAGAAGAGACACTCCTTGACATAAATGTTGTCTCGCATTTCTGCAGTCGCCAATTCAGTTCAACTTTGCATTCATACAATACAGCATTCCTTTGACCAGCATCTATAATGGACCTTTTCATTTTCCACTCATTGTAAATTGTGACAAAGACATCATTTTTTGCCTGAAAGAGATGGCACATTTTAAGAATATTCAAGCTGTATGTTGAATGCGATGCACTGAACGCCTCGAAGAGCATTACATGTTGTCACCTGTTAGTAATTTGAATCTCCCCGATGAATGAAATTTCTGTGACATATCCCTTTCATGTGGAAACATTTCAAGTGTGTGCATTCTGAAAAGCGACAGGAAAAGTCGAGCATTGCGTGGCACATTTTCTGACACGAAGATGAGGCGGCACCGGACACTGACACAGAATGGGGGACAATTATGAAGCACTGCGCAATCAAGGGGGTTCCTCACAGGCTGAGTGCGGTCTGATGAGCTAGTGTGTCACTCCGGAGCTCCAGGGCTCCACAGCTAATCAACCACCAAGGAGGGGCTTGAGGGGCGCGATCACTCAAGCCCTCCATCACCATGCTGGGAGGAAGGCAATCACCAGCCCATTTCCATGTGCTGTTATTTCCACCCCCAGCCCCCATGTTCGACTCTCAAATCAAGGTGCATAGATGACCAGGGAAGCACTGGATGGAGGCAAAGGTGGCTGGTGGGTGCAATCAAATGAGGTGTGAAAAAAGACAAAAGAAAGGAAAAGAAAGAAAAAACTTTTGGTCCTGCAAGCGGTTTATTCAAGCCATTTAAAATCCCTAAAAAAAATCATAAATGGATTGGAAACACGGGGGGAACGGATTGAATGAGGCTCAATTGCTTTCCAGCCAGCACCTCGTGAGACCCCTGTGATTGGGCTTGGAAATTGAAATGTAAGTCTTGTAATACAGCGTGCTGAGGAGACAGAAGGGGTACGGGTCAAGAAAGGTGAGAGAAGGGAGTTCTCATTTTACCGTGGCGAGGGATTAACACAATGAGCATATGTTAGCGGAGTCACATCTTCTGTCTGGTAAGAAAAGAGGAAGAGCAAGTGAATGAAAACCAAACAAAAGCTTATCTTTTACCCTCTTAAAAGAACACGACTTCGAATAAATGGTTATTTCTTTTTTCAAGGATAGGATGACGGGTAATAGACGTAGGAGACAAGAAACAGGGAAGAGGGGGCTCCCTTTCTATCGCCACGCCACGTATAATGTGAAACAAAAATGAATTAATAAACAGACTAAAGTCTGACAGCCTGGCAGCTTGATAGTGCTCAGACTTCACAGATGCACCACAGCACGTAATTGGACGTAATACCTCCCCCTGTCCTCTGTTTTAAGTTTGACAGTGGCTAGAGAGGCTCCATACACTAATAGGCTGCACTTGTAAAGCAACACACACACACACACCAGGCTCATGCTGTCATCTCGTACTGTCCTCCAGTGCATAGGCAGAATATTGACAAAGACCGTCTCTGATCTGTCTGGGCCAGCCATCATTACAGACTGGAAATCCATTTCACAAACCCTGCTGATTGCCCATTGGTCTCCTCAAGGCCCCGATAGAGGCAAAGAAAAGATAATATTCCTCCCTTTTAAAGTCATCCCTCCTTCTCCTGTGGTTAAATCTCTGATTTTCCACCACGCTGAGTACACAGACATACTGTACGCACATCTAACAAAGGAAAACACTGAATTCTCACAATATAAAACGCTCTATTGAGACACTTCCAAGCCTTTGTGTTGGATTCTGAATCAAAGTGATGCTCTACTTTAATTTTAAAATTAGAGCTGCAAGTAAACAAATAGCTTTATCGTTGATCTTTTGGGCAGCAAAGATTATTTTCATTGTTTGTTTGTTTTTTTAAGTAGCTGTTATTTTCTCGGTTATTGATTATAAAATGTCAGTTCCCATTGGAATTTCCTAAATTTCCTGATGACTTTCTTTGTCCAATCAATGGTCCAAAACCCCCAAAATGTTAGAAGACACACAGCAAAATTGATTAGCCACATTTTCTGTTGGCTAATCGATTAAAACACCAACTCTTTCCTCTCTAGATATCTTTGTTTTGACAAATTGGTTAATTCATGTATAATAATGTTACAATAAATGTCAAATACCCGCTGTAAGACGTATAGTGACCAACAGCCAGAAACAGGATTCAGTTTATGATGACGTGAATGACGCTGTAGCAATAAACTCTGATATTTTTCCTGAACTGATGTCTTAAAAGAAGCATTTCCTGTTGACTGACTTGTCTATACTATTTTAAATTGCTTCATTAAGAGATTGCTCTTTTTTTTTTTTTAAATTCAGTGTATTGCAGCCTGCGCTCGCCATACAGTGGGAACATTTAACCACATTTGGAGTAATTACCCCTCCGGCAGACAGGCGATCCATATGTGAACAGTGCGGAGGGAGGCTGAGCAGGACATTAACTGAGCATTAATTCTCTGATGCCAGCGTGATGCCAATTATCTTAAATGTGGTCAATGTTCTGATGGCTATCAATTTCTCCGAGCACCAGTCAAGCCGACAAATGCTCCCTGGTGTAAATTGAAAATAAGCTCAGAAATGAAAGTCTTGAGCGAAAGTGTGAACAGCAATTTGGCTGTTTAAACAAAACCAAAAGAAGAGAAAATCTGGGAATTGAAATTTGCATCATATATGTACGGTAGAAATGAATGTAAGAGGTGTAATAGCTGCATGATAGTTCTAGATGTCTTTATTTACCACCATTAGAAACTGTGGTCCCACTTGCAGACAGTTTGTGACATTTCTAATTGACCTTTCAAGGCATTTACAATATTGACATTTCTTAACTGTGTTGCACTCTAAATTTTCTTAATAGACTTTCAAGTCTAGACGTGTAATTACAATGACAGGATATTTTTCTCCTCCTTGTTGTGACTCACTAAAGACTTTAACATTTTTGTTTTACCTGCAGTCACATTAGCATCTATTACAGGCGATGAGGTTTTGCAGACTCCCACACACCCAACCACTGTTAACTGCTGCAGACATTAAACAGTCTGCAGGTTGAAAATATTATAGATGGATACTGCTAATGTGTTTTTAAAGACGCTCGATGATATCTGATGTTAATGTCTTGTGGGATTTCTGACTAAAACGGCAGGCAAGGAGGACATGCATTGTTTGCTTTGCCAATGAAAATAATCAGCCTAATACGCTGCAGATGTCTCATTAAATTTGCATATGATTATTGCAGCGTTACTTCAGTTGATCCTTTTCATCAAACCAGATAATACTTGCTGATTGCAGATTATTTTGGCGCAGGCAAATTTCATGGTATTATTTTCACTCTTGGTGAAAAAGCAATTAGGAGCACCGCTCGTAGTCTGCCCGGTGTTATTCGGCTTTCACAGAATTAATTCTCCTTTCTTTCTCTGGACAAGTGTAAACACAACTCTGGGGCTGAGGGGTTAAAGAAGGAGGGATTATGTGAAGTTCCATTTTCTTTTTCTCTCCAGAAGTGTTGCATCTCGAGTTTTGGCCTGTAAACATTGATAAACTAACACAATTAATACTAAGGAGGACAAGGAAAAAAGTACAGTGGCTGATTTAGCCTCATGATGTCTGGAAAACGTATATACTCGATTTATAATTATAATCAGCAATCTAATTATATTCTAATTTATGGTTAACAGAGGTATGGTTAAATGTATGATTAAATGATGATGTGTGAGCTCTAAGAAATTCCCACATTCTGGAAAAATATTGAAGTTTTTAAAAAGTTTTCAGTCACAATGTGAAAAAAAAAACACACAAGGCTGATCACTGAAATAAGGAAAAACCACTTGAGGCTGGCAGTGAAGAAACAGGCACTTGAGAGTGGAAAACATGATTTAGGAACAAAATCAGAGGCCTAATTTTTCATTAACTTTCTGTGATAGAGAACTGCTTTAAAAAAAAAAAAGCCTGCTGCTTGGATGATAGACTAATCACACGCTGTAATCTCCACCAATCGCGGTCCAGTTCGCCAGCGACGTGAGCTCTGGTTACTATGACAGCCAGTCATCTGGAAGGGTGAAAACCTGCAGGACATTATGCTGCCACCTTGCCTGGCTCCACATTTGAGGCCCTAATTCATACAAGCATCACTAATAGCTTTGCTAAAAGATGTAGTGCCGGCCTCAAACCGCCCACATCCTCCCCTCCCCTCGCCGCCCCGTCTGATAATCTCTGCCTTGTTCCATATATCTGAAGCTGGTCACATGCAGACAAGCTGTCTTCGGGATGAGTCACGGGGGAGCGTTTTGCGGCTAACCGCGCTGCTCTCCGGGGGCGACCTGGACGGTAGATCGGCAGCCGGTAAAACACTCGCTGAGACAGGAGGGGCCGCCCTGTGCAGCCCCGCCCGCACGCGGCGCGAGCGCTGAGTGGAATCTTCTGGGTATTGGCCGTGTTAACTAAATTGACATTGGCTTTCGACCTCCTGGCTTTCCATCAGTGGAGGGATGAGCACACGGGCTAGAGAGGTAACCCCCGAGTCTTATGCACTTCCTGCGGTCGCATTTGTTACTGCCGGGGTGAGAAAGAAAGAGGGGAGGGGGGAGGAAGATGTGTGAGGCAGAGTGTAGAGGAAAAGATCTCTGTTTCCCCCCCTGATATTTTTGGTGATAGCCATTCATTTGTAGTGGTTTTGGCCTGAAGAGGTTTGTCTTATCTGTTCCTCCTTCGTCTCTCCGGGGGGAAAATAGAGGGTGAGTCTTCTTCAGCCTACTCTCTCACAGTTGATTAGTAACTCCTGCTCTACCCCTACGCTCCAGGGATTCTATGCCAGCTCCCCTTATACATCCCCTTGTCATGCACGTACTCGCGCTTCCTCTCTTCTCTCCCTCGCACTCATGCGCACACAGTCATGGAACAGCAATTTGAGGGGAATCACACAACCAAGACCTGACATTTATAACAATGAGAGCTTGATTAAAAGGGCAGAATGAAACGGTGTCACCCTCCATTCATTGTCCTTAGCCCAAGTTAAATAGGATTTAAACCTGTGCATTGCAGCTGATACCTCCACTGCCAATTCCCGATCGCTCTGAAGCAGCGAGAAGAAAAAGGTCTTGTTATTATAATGCAAGTGCGTAACAGTATGTAACCGAGGTGTCAGAGGTGACCAAGTTTACACGGAGCGCCTGGGAACAGATAAGGGCGACGCTAACGCAGGGTGGGAAAGCAGAGCTAATGCCGCTCCGGTGAATGCCACAGTGTTTGAAAGGCGCAGGAATAAAGCTTAGTTTTATCTGGCTTGGGGCAACACACAAAAGGCACCAGCATTGCAACGTGGCGGGTTTTAAAATTGGGATCAAAAGGTTCAAGCTAATTAACAAGCTAAATAAGAGTCCCCTAGCTTCGTCTATGTAACCGCCCTCGCTCTTTCTCCCTCACTCTGTCTCTTTTGCTGCGGTGCTTGCAGCGCCCGTGGTGTGTGTGTGTGTGTGTGTGTGTGCATGTGCGTGGTTTGCCATCATACTGTACACAGCGTGTGCGTGTAAAAGCGAAGACAAATTACGCCCCGTGCTGAAATGTAAAAAAAATAATCACCAAATTGCCGCCGACAAAATCAGTCTAATTAACAATGTTATATTGCTAGCATGAACCTGAGCGAGAGATGATCAGGCTTTGTTCTGTTTCGGTGTTATTCCACTTTCCCTGCAGAGCCCCGAGGAGGGCTGAGATGGGAGAGTCAAATGGAAAGGACAAGGGCACATAATAAAGACAAATGGCTCGAGCATGAAATTTGATTCATTGCCTTGGTACAGAAACATTCACAGGGAAATGGCCGCTGTTGATATGCCATGAATTTCAAAACGCTGTCAAATCCGAAAGGCGCACGTCCTGCTTTAATGACGCCGAGTCCCCCCGGGGGCTGCAGGGGGGACGCCGGACCGGATCAATCAGGCCGCTGTTTCTGACGGACATCTCTACGTTGAGTTGTGGGGAGATAGTTGAAGGGTCGCTCTCATGGTGTGGAGCCGTGCAGATCATTTTTGTTTTCCCTGCGTCTTCCAATCTCAAAGTGTTTGACACACTTTCGAGAAGAGCCTCACTTGTTGTTGTTTACTTTTTTTTAATTTGGCTTTCTAGTTTCCTCCCTTTTTCATTTCTTATCATTTCCTGTATTGATTTTATGTCAGTGTTGTTTGTCTGTTGTCATTTTCTTATTGTTTTGGTCTCTCTGAATCCTCATATTTAAAGCACTTTGTTGACTGTTCTGAAAAAGTGCTGAATAAATAAATAGATTATCATGAACCTATGAGATCTCTGCCTCCACATCCCAACATAAAGGAGGAAAAAAGAGGGAATTTGGTGACATAATTAAAAAATGACGAAGAAACACTCTGGATAATCACTGCAAACAGTTTTTATTGGAACATTTTTCCAGCATAGAAACTGTCCGTATGGAAACTGTTTAAAGTGTCTTATGTGCAAAATGTTCAAAATTCCACTCACCTCCATTGTTCTGGGGTGGAAGCATAAATCTCAGAGGCGATACCTCCAAACCAAAGCACATGTTGTGCCACAAAGGCCATGCAGGCGTTGTAGCACTGATAAATAAGAAAACATGGTGGGTTTCTTTTGTAATTTGGGTAAACTGATCCTTTAAGCTCCTGTCCCATCCCCGAACGGTCACAAAAGACAGCCAATAAAATACTGCCTGCAAAATAACATCTGGCATCTGTACAGCAAAGTGATTTCCTCATTTTTTGAATGAAAAAGATGGCATTCATAGTCATAAGGAACTCAGCACCTTATTTATTTCAATAGGCATCAGAAGCATATGCTTGCAGCAGACCTTTCACTGCGGAGCACCCACTTTGTAGTACGATATGAAAACACCATCTGGTGTGTTAGCAGCGGCTAGGCTAGGCTAGCTGGGGCTAGATAGGGCCCTGCTGTGTCACAGGATTATCTTACTGGTTGGTAGATCCGCTCTATTAGCCCCTAGTGGCTTGGATTATTGGATGATCATTATTATGTGTGACTGAACAAGGAGCTAAGTACCTGCACTTCCTTGACGCAGTTAAGTCTTGTTAGTGTTAGTGATCAGACACATTATGAGCACATTTCTTACAGCTTGTCTGAGACACAAACACACTGTTTATTTAACACACTCTGACTTCCACTCACGCTGGGTTGAATACGTGTTGACGGGCTTTGCTGACTTCATTTAAAAGCGGGCCTCAGAAAAGGCAGAGTGTGGCGCGCCCGGAGCACGTATTTGTTTGTGGAAGTAGTGTTCCTTTCCGACGCGTCGAAAGAGGATCACAGGCGAGCACGGAGGACGGCACGTTCGGAGACGGGCCTCCCTGCTCAACAAAACGAACATCTGCCGTTTCTCATCAGCGAGATTGAAGCTAATGACGAGCCGTGAGTGTGCTGACAGAGAGAATGGAATTGGATTGTGTACAAGAGGCCCAGTGAGACCAGACATATGTTTTGGAAAATGTTGTGGATGGAGTATGGCTTCAGTGTGTGTCCGTATGTGTGTGTGCGTGTGTGTGGAAGCTAAGACAGCTCTGCAGCTTCTCTTGCTGCACATTTATCCGCTCATGTTTATAGAAGTGGATGAAGGGGAGTGTGTCGGCGCAGGTAAAACAGCCGCTGCGTTCCTCCCCCTTCAATCTCTGCCTTCGCTAACAGATAATGGAATTACACATCAAAGAGGCTTCTCCCTGTGTCCAATTCTTCTGCGACCTCTACCAGCCTTTGTTCATATTCACCACGACAACTCCCCGGACCCAAACCTCCACCAGCAGGCTTCTCCCTGCTTCCTCTCTCCGTCTGGGGAGAGATTAAATTTAGATGAAAATGAAATATTCATTTGCACTCAGCAACTGATGGCCATCTTAATTTGATCCAACTTTTGATGCAACATCTCTCCACATTGTTGTTTGCCATCAACTCTTTTTATCCAAATGTCCTCCCCTTCCCTCTCTCTGCCAGCCACACCATCCTCCTGTGGGTGATTCTCAATACAAGCGCTCCTTTGGGTTTGACTTTGTTAAAAGCAGAACTGCAAAGTACCATTACAGCTTTTTGCGGCCTCTTGAAATATGTCTGAGTCATTTCAGATGAGACATTTGCACAAACGCCGGCGAGGAGGATCTCGGGGCGAATGCACTCTCTGTAGCTCGCTAGAAGAGCTAATCACATGAAAACTTCTCAGTCTCTCTCTGCTGCTGGCGTGGGGATAAAGACAAGCCTCTGAAGTGGCTCTGCGCTCCCAGACTCCCACCAAAGTGGTGACCACAAACCTGATTTATCCCGCTGAAGCTCATGAGTGGTCACACTGCATGCAGCTCCGAGTGCTGCACGTTTGTCAGCTCACGTTTGAGCGTCCACGCTGTTTCACGCACAATAATTAAGTCTGCAGTCGTGGCCGCCCAAAGCATTTTAGGGAGAGCTAAATGAGAAAGGCATGTGACCAGGTGCTGTAGGGGCCGAGCGTGGAGCTAAGGAAATGAAATCAACATGAAATCATGAGGGAGATTGATTAACTGGCACTGATTAAGTGCTTTAAGTATTAGGTAGATAAAGTAATTGATTATTCAATAAATCCCTGTCAGGCAGTGAATAACCTCGCTGAGGCAGAGGAGAGACAACAAATGATGAATTAGTTTCATCAATCCACAGATGAAAGAGAAAACGCACAATAATCTGTCATTACTGAATGCTTTAATGACAGATATATTATGCACCTGTGTGAATGCGTTTTCACCTGATCAAATTTCCAAATCGGGCGCTCCCTATCTGAGGGAGAAGAAAGCAACGCATGTAGGGAAATGAATGATTTGTGCAGATAGAATGCTGCACGCCAGGATTATAGTAGACAGTATGTTTATCCTCCACCAGAGAGGACATTTAAGAGACAACGACGCAGGAAACAGACAAGCAGTTAGTAAACCCAAAACGCATGACACATTAAAAAGAGCTCATGTCAATGTACAGAACAAAGCACAAAAAGCAATTATCACATTCGATGAAATGCTGCAATATGCATCTGATCTCCATGTTGGCAAACATACAGAGTGCGCTGGTGGACGCATGCTATCTTCTGAGAGAAAAATCCCGTCCACATCCTCCAGCACTTTCATCTTTATTATAACAACAGGGCATTATCAGCTGAAATGGCTCCTAGATGAGATGAGAGGTTGCAAAAACATGTCAGGTGGAAAAAAAAAAAATTACGAAAGGCAGGCGGAGGGAGACTAAAGAGAAGCACAGCGGGTAAGAGGACAAATACAGGAGGAGTAGTCTTTTATTCCCTCCAACAAATAAAAGCTGCAGAATGAGACGGCGCGACCATCTGGCCTCAACTTAGAGCAGCGCACTGTAAAAGCACTAAAATCAATGGCAACAACTCTACCTTGGATGCCCACCATTACCCAGATGGTGTGCTTGGAGAAGTGCACAGGCCACCAAACCAAGAGCAGACACAGAGAGCGCCATGCTCGAATACCACCGCCCACCTCGATGATCCTCACTGGTTTGTTTGTGTTGGTAACCAGCGCTGAGGAGCGACGTTGGCCGCCGTGCACAGACTATAAGAGAGCCCTCTGTTGGTTTTTAGCGGGGTGGCTGTGACACAGAGCGCACACTCACTTGCACACCAAGTACCAAATTACAAAAAAAAACAAAACAAAAGGGGGACAAAAATGTCCACTACACACCCACTCAAAAGAGCGCTCGTCCCTAAACGAGTCAACACACTTTGAATAACGACATCCTCTGACGGAGAATACTACAGTATGCCTTCGATAATACACACACTGCATATTTTATGCAGCTTATTCATGATTAAAACAAAATGAAATTTTGGCCTTTTACAGCACATTATGACATATTTCTTATTTTCACACAAGCCTATTTTGTAAGCGGGTGAAGTAAAAGGGGCGCACACATGGCCGTTTTACATGAACACTCAGCTTCAAAAGATCACATGAAGATGCAAGCCTTTTGATTTTGATTTTATCTTTATTTTTTTTTTGCCATTGAGGCAAATTCAGCAGCCCTCTCCTGCATGTCCCTCTTCTCAGCTTGTCAAAATACAATCTCAGGAACACACACACACACACACACACACTCAAAAACCAAAAAACTGCTCCTGCACCACAAGCAATGATAGATTCTATAAAAAGCAATAGTGCGACTGTAGCACATTTCAAGGTAAATTTGTCTCAGCACTTTGACATTTTTAAAAACAAAGCCTGTCAAGTCTATTTCAGGTCTTCATCTGAGCTGCTGCCACAGTGAAAAAAAAAAAAGAAAAAGGGAAAAGATGTCCCTTTGACCAAACGATATCAGTTCACATCAGCAGAAAGAGAGCTTTAGAGAGGATTTATGCAGTTTCTAAGACATCACCAAAGTCCACACAAAGCAATGTCAGAGAAGTCAGGGCCCCTCAGAGCGCAGCAGTCAATCACAGGGACATCCTGGGCCTGCCGGACAGCTGCGTCGATGCTCAGCACTAAACATCCTCATGCAGCCTTTATTCTCTTTCTGTTCAATCTCTCTTTTAGAATTCATGTCAAATATCCAAAAGGCTCGGCAGCCTGTCAGTCAAGGTTACAGAGCTCTAGACTTCACCAAAGTCTCACAACTTTAATTTGAATTGATGCAGCTTCTCGATGACCACCCACTGAGCTGGACGGGAATTATGTGCTACAAAATCAAAGTGGCATGTGGGGGATTTGCAGATATGTCCTCCAGGAGACACCTGGTTTTGGGGAATGGCCATTTGCCTCTGTTAGACGGCTGCAGCATATAGAACATGCAATTTTCTACCATTCATCCACTTTCAGCCATCATTTAGACCGAGAAGACAAAAAGCTCTGTGCCATTAAGACGCTCTCGCTCCCCGCCTGCACTCCGGCCGTTGTAGGTATGTTAATGTGGGGCCAGTGCCATTTTGAGCAATTGTCCTGCATGGCACTCCGCCAAATGTCAAAAACGATTTGCCTCATGACAAAAACCTTATTGATCTTCATTCTGCTCCTGTCTCTTGGCGGCGCAAAATGTTTCATCGCATCGCCAGCACCCCCCCCCCCCCCCCCGGAATGACAATTCTCACGTCGCAGAGGTTGGAACAAGGCGGCACGAACGCCGCTCCTGCTTTTTGCGTCTCACATATGTGGAAGGCGAGGAGGAAGGCAACTTTGAGCAGGCTGCGTGTGTGCGCTTTGCTCTGCTTGCCGTGATAACATGAGCTTACATCCCCTGGACAAAGTGGAGCATTGCGTTGAAACTTTCTGCCTCTTAATTCGATGCTGTTGCTTTTAATTGAACAGACCGTCCTTAAAAGCTCAAACTTCCTCCCAGAAGGCATGGCAGCGAGCCTGAATTCAGCTGGTGACTCAACATGCCGGCTGCAGAAAATGGAACAGACAAAGCAGAGTGCATGGAGGTCACGCTGACCCGCAGTATTTCATTGCGCGCTCTCTGAGTGGAGGAGGCATCCTCAATTTTACAGGCAATCGTCTGCGATAATGCACGGCGCTCTTGTCGCCCGCCGCTTTGCCCCTCGTTTAAGTCACATTCACACACCGCCCGGATGAGGCGAAAATGAAAGGGACTGCTCATTTACCCCCAAAACTCGCGGCTGCCGCTGGGAACGCGCGGGATGCTGGAGCAACTTTCAAGGTTATGATACAAACGTGTGTGCGTGCGTGCGTGAATGTAAATGGAAATGTGGGCAACTTACCTATTCGAATAACATGAGGCATCCCGTAAGAGTAGTGAATCCAAAAGAGACACGCAATCAGCGATGTCCAGTATTCCCAAATCGCACTCCGGGGAGACAGCCAAGTGTTTCGCATGGTTGTAAAGTCGCGGGATCCACTTTTTAAAATTCCAAAGACGGCTCAGAATTGCTCATCAAAACTGGATTCGGCGGAGCATATATGGATTTTGGCGTCTGCGACAAATTTGCGCTCATTGTAGTTGGTGCAACATTCTCTCCGGGTTTTTCTCTCTTGTTTATTTTATTTTATTTGTTACTCACAAGTCTGAGCGCCGCTCGATCAGGATGAAGCCCCCCAGTCCCTCACAGGCGGATCGGTGATACACCTGCGAACGCAGGCTGCTACAATTAGCCTGCAGGAGTCTCTGTATCCCCTCCTACCGCCGATGCTATCTGTCTACTGGCAAGCACCACGGCAACAGCCGAGCCTGACTCCCGCACCGCTGTGGAGGAGGAGAACTGCGCCTGCGGAACTTTGGGTCGCCTCGAACGATCCTGTCGCCCGTAAGACACACAGAGAAACGCGTTGCGCGATGGGTGCAGAGGAAAGGCGCACTTGAGACATTCAGAAAATGCTTATTGCAGTTGAACCACTCCAGCCCCTCGTTCCGGTCGTGAAAACTGTTCAAATGGCACTGAGATACTTTGTGAAGGTGGAAAAGCCGCTCCGCGACGCTCCTCTCCAGTTGCGCACGGCGATGGCACGAGGCTGGTTGTTGAAGAACGTCCAAATCTGTCCCCAAAAAAAGCCTCTTTGTCAGACAGTGTTCATTTAAAAAATCTCCTAGTTTGCTCTGGATGGAAAGCCGCGCATCTGCGTGCGTCTGACGACCCTCCTTCCACGGTGCCACTAGAGGCACGCGTCGTTACGCATACTTGTCAACTATGTCCAAGAAGTATTTTATGCAGGTGAGAGGGATCCGAGTAATGACCTGGTTCTCCACTTTTCCCGCTGCTGTGGCACACACACGTGCATTATGTTGTCCGTTAATTTCATAACATTTTGTATCACGATTTTTGCGTTTTTTGTGTCCTCAGCGGTGTTACAGATGCAGATTTCTTTCTGATTTACTGCGCTGCGATGGAAATTTGCAATTTTTTTCTTTGCCTCAAGCAGAAAAAGATGGCAAGCCCCCCACCCCCCCGGCTGCCTACAATGTTGTGAATGGGATGAATTATTTGCACGAGGGAAATAAGTGTCAGCTGAGGATTGGGCCATTGACAAAGCAGACTTCTTATCGCTGTTATTTGAGACATTCCGTCTGTGTCAATGAGTACATTAAACCCCCCGTAACTGCTCGCTGCCTGGAATCTGGCTGTTCATTTTTCACGCCTTTACCAAGAGCCGTCAAATACAAGCTGCAGGTTACACATACAATCACATGGAGGGAGTGCTGCTCGTGGCTCTCTCTCACCACTGCAGTGGAGGAGGCACAGCACAGGCTGGAGGTATCGGATCACCTGTTTATGGTACAGATTTCATGCATTTGGCCTTAAACCCACAACTGAAACTTGTGGCATCATCAAAAGGCTGAAATTAACTTTGGAAAGATGAAAGCTGCAGCCTCTGGGATCATTTGTAACTCTTTGAAACATTTCTAGTATGCAGATAGATAGATAGATAGATAGATAGATAGATAGATAGATAGATATCACAAATAATAATAAGAGTAGTGGCACGTTCGATTTTATATTCCTAAGCCAACACCACAAATTGTAATATTTTTGTTTTACATTAATGATTCGCAATTTTTAAGCATATTCTGAAAAATGCACTGCTACTTTTCTTTGTGCTTAATAGAACACCGTTGATGAGATACCGCAGCGGCTCATTGGTTTTATTTTTCTGTTTAGAATGGGGGAGAGGAATAAACTGTGCATCAGGGGGCATGCGAGCAAGAACAAGCCAGACTGACTGCCACTGCATATTCATGTCTCCCAGAGCAGATTTATCGCCTCTTGGCACAATGTAAGGACTATCAACGTGAGTTATGTGGCCCGGCTCTCGCATTATCGAGATTCATTGACTTGCTGCTCTTTCAAATACAAAATGTACACAGCTCTAGCAAACAAGACATTCTGGGTCTGTGGGTGCCCTCTATAGAGAGATGGCGGTCTGTGCTCTCAATCACCTGGGCTGATAACTGGAGGGAGTCAGGCCCCGGAGCAGGAAGAGTTCCCCACTGTGACACGAAGGGAGGAAATGTGAAGCACAAGATGTAGTGTCTCAGTTAAGTTTCTACATTTTGAGTCGCTGCTACAGCAAACTGGATTTTAATTGTTTGTGTTTCTTACAGCAGCTGGCATTCAGTCGCCATGCAGCCATCAGCTTCGCCTCCCGTTCACTCTTTGTCATTGTAAGAAGTGCCATATGTTACGATGTCTCCCGCCATTACAAGAAACAGCAGAGATGCACTTTGGCAGCGGCAGGAAGTGGAGCCAGGACGGTTATTAGAAGAGACCAGAGCAGCGTTTGTGTCACGTCATCAACATGTCATGTACCTACAGTCTGAAATCTGGAAGAAGTATTCAGACCCTTCAGTCAGGAGGAAGTACTAATAAAACAATGTTAAATCATCAAATTAAAAGTGAAAGTCCTGCATTCAAAAACATACATAAGTATAATCATCAACCATCAGTAAACTGACTCATTCTGCAGAAAAATACGCCATATGAGTGTTATTTTATTACATAATACATGGTTAGATTATTATTGTACCTGCTCAAGGTGGAGCTAGTTTTAACTACTTTAATAACAGCAGTTTAGTTCAGAGGTTACCAGCCGAGGGGTCAGCCCCCTCCAAAGGGTCACAAGATAAATCTGACTGGTCGTGAGGCGATTAATGGGCGAGGATGGTTCTGCTGCACAAATTTAAATTCTTCCTTTTCAGTCTTTTGCTTTTTTTAAATATTGGAAAATTTGACCTCTTTGAGCCTCAAGCGGTTATTTAAATTAAACTATTTGACAAGTTTAGAGGAGAAATGTCTCTTTGTTGGAATTGATAACAGCTCACAGACTTCTGAAACAGTCCCCCATGTAAGATAAGATAAGATAAGACTTTATTCATCCCCAGCCGGGGAAATTGGAGTGTTACAGTGCAGCAGACAATAGCAGTAGGAATAACAACAGAATAGAAAAATACAAAATAAAAGTTGACTATATATATGTACATTTTATACAACAGCTATAAAAAAATATAAAAGAAAAATATATATTGCCGCAATAGAATTAAAAAAAACATATTGCCGGAAAAAAATATACAACCAAAATTCGATGAGAATGGAAGAGGCCAAAAGACTGGGGACACATATTTAATATGTAACAATGCATTTTTGTGTTTCTTTAAGCGTATCCAGTGTTTTGAATGTAAAAACCTGAAGTCAATCTGAAATGTAAGCATTAACTCCAGCTGTGAGTAAGTCTTATAGTATTTCTTTGTATTTCTTTCAGAATTGTCATGCAGGTTAAGAGGAGCATCAAATGGTACCTTGAATTCTGCGCCTACACAGCACAACACTTGAGTAAATGTACTTAGGTACTTTCCACCACTGTCTGAAATAAAAAGACAGAATCTTTTTGTTCTTATTCAACAGCAAAAGTAGGCGTGTTTGCACACTGACACTCAAATTTTGAACTGATGTCAGTCACCAGCTGCGCAACATGAATCAAAATTCAGCTCAGAAAAACAACTGCAGCATCACTTTCATCTGAACGAAACAGGCCACACACTTCTTCCAGGATACGTTCGAATAGCTTTCCCATTGAAAAAAAAAAAAAAAAAAAAAGCATGGTAGTAATGGTTGTAAAATCTTCTTCATATGCCGCTGATGTGGCTCTGCAAGGCCTAGCTGAAGCAGAAAGACCCACAGAAGGACAGAGGCAGAGGTCTATTGTTAACAGCATCAAATCGCTGCTGAAATAACTGAGTCTCTACTTGAGTAAATTAAAAAGTAATTCACTTTTTAAGCAGGTCGCACATTTACAGCAGCACCATCAGCCATTCTTTTCCCCCGTGAAATGATTGCTGTTGCATTTACAGCCGGTCAGTGATCAATGCCTCGTCTGGCAAGTTGGTCATAACTAATAGCTCCAACAAAAAAAAAAAAACGAAGCCTCCACTGCGGAGCTGGAGACACTGACAAGCTGTGTACTTAGTTGACGGGATTGATCAGTGCATTTTTTTATTTATTTATTTTTTTGAGGATTGTGAGAGAGGAGAAAGAGGACAATCAATTTCCACACGGCGCCTTTCACGACTTGCTTACACACCTCTGATTGGCTGGAGAAGATGTGCAATCCAAGATGTAAGATTGTTCATAATTATTTGGAAAAATTGCGGCGCTTCGATTGAGCCTTAAAAATGAATCATGTGAAACATTTTCACCATTGATTTTGCTTTTCTCTTCAAGAGAAACATAAAGAACTCTGCCACCAGACTGAATATAATGCCGAAGATCGAACGTCTCCCCTCAACAATGGGTCAATAGGAACCCATCTCTGAGTCTCAGTCTGTGGTTATAAATTAGAAGCCCTTTTTCAAGCCTTTCTGATGGGGTTCACTTTTTTGATGGCGGAGCTTTAGCTTTGTTAAGGGAACAGATGATTGTTTCATCAAAAGGCCACAGAGTCAACTTTTCAAACTATGAGGGACTTGCATTGATTTCTTAGAAGAGAAAAGAGTGAGAAATCAAAAATGGGTTTGGAGGTAGAGAAGCTTGATGTTCGGGATAAAAAAAAATGCATTGTGAGCCGAATAAAGGACACTTGAGATGTCTTATTTTATATTTTGCTCTTTCGTTTAGGCCCCTGTGTCTTCATCGCATTAAAACATTTCTCAAAGCTGCTCAGAATACCTGTCCGCTGTCAGGCAGAGCACAGAATGCCTCACACCTCATGAAACAAGCTGCAGCGTCATATAGCTGCTGGTTGTACACATAGCTGCCATGACAGGGTTTGTGGCGACTCCATTACGTCAGGTCTACAACGCCCATGCAGCGTTTGTGGTTAGACACAGATAATTAAATGTCGATTTACCCTCTTCAGCTGCACTGGGGCAACATAGCTGCTTTGCTGACAGATTGAACACTCGCTACAGCCCCTGCGCTCTTATGATTCAAGGCGAGGTGCCATGTGCAGACAAGGTTATGAGGAATTGGCCCAATTCCGGCGCTGATTGCAACGTTTACTGGGGCTCTATGCTGCCGTGGCTCGGAGTTAGAGACTGCTCAAGATGTATGTGCTGCTGCTGACGTATGTGGCGGCGGTATGTTGGGGAGAGGGTAGACAATCACAACCCTGATCAGTCATCCAGACAGTCTGTGAGATGGGAAATGACTGCTAGCGGGGTTCAGCCACTGGTTATAGATGAGAAAGGTGCAGGGTAATAATAGATTCCCGACCAACCTGATTCATCAATTGAATTATTAGAGTTATGGCCCTCGTCATTCCCACCGTCTACCTTCAGTAACTACTGAATGCCAGCTTGACATTATGAAGCAGTTTGTCTGCATGAATAAAGAAAAAAAAATCCAAGCCACAGTTTGTGACCTTTAAATCAACACTTCTATATTTGGAGTGAAAAAAAAAAAAAACACGATGATTCCAAAGATGCTAACGTGAGCCTGTCAAATCGAGAACATCGCTGCCGCCACAACCAAATCCAACGTCGCTCAGCTCTCGAGTGACGGGTCCTTCACGTCCAAGCAAACCTTTAAGGTCAAGCAGACAAGCTGGCGGATTACAGTCTCACTTGAACGCTTCTGTTGGAGAACCTATGGAGTGCAATCAAGGAGTGATTAATTTTCTCGCAAAACTCTCTGATTGTTCTTGACCCTGCGTGCACCGTGTGCATCGCTGGTCCTGACCTACACTCAGGCTGTCATCAGAACGCAGTCGCGACCAGGACGCTGTCGTTCTCCCGCGCTGAGGTCATATTATTTGCATAGCTGTTGTCATGCCTTGGATGTGTTGGTTTTCTTTTTTTGGTTTGTTTGAGCTCTTGCTTCATCCGGCGGTATGTAGCAGCTGAACGTGACATTTGCATGTATTTATAAGGTTTTACACATTTACACCTGAAAAACTCCAAGGTGACACTCCAGAACACAATCATATTTACCTTTCTATCATATAAGACGAAGTAAAGCTGCAAGTCTCCACATTTGAGAAGCTGGAGTTGCAGGAAGTTTGTAGCTTTGCTGGAAAAATGATTTAAAGCATGACTGTAACCCTTCGGTCAACATTAAAAAGGCATCAAACACTGATGTCACACGGAGCTGATATGTTTCTTTATCATCTGGAACAAACTCATGCAGATTTTCTTCCTGAGAGGTGGACTCACGGCTGTGCTGCGCTTCATGCAGAGTATCGGGTTTGCAAGGTTGCATAATGTGAATATGTGTAAATAAAAACATAATTATGGTGGTTTTAGAGCAGAACTATTGGTCAGCCATCAGCGAAAGCATCCTTTAAGTATGTTTACCATCTCCGGAGAGTTCGTTCAGTGCTTCAAAGGAGGCGGAGTGAGAGGCCGGTATCATGACATGCCTCGCGAACACTCCAGCAGCCAATCCCCACAAGGCTTCGCTTCGGAGGTTATCTTCACTCTCCACTCAGTTCACACGAGTAGCCTATCTATCAGTGACGAAAAGGGAGCGGCGGTGACAGGCTCAGCGCGATTAGACGCTATGTCAGCTAAAATTGTGCAGGCAGTTGAACCGGGCCAGCCTTTGTTGTTGTTTACACAGCGTTTGCCCATCATTAGGCTTTGCGAGGCTGGCTGCATACTCCCTTTATATTAATTAAAATGAATATACATTAAAGACTGCACGTGTGGCTCCCAGCCAGAATTTTGAAGTAAGACTCAATTAACCTCGATGACCCCTGTCTAACACAAACAATGAGAAATTAATTATATGCAGCATCCAATCCAGACAGGCTTAGTGGCTTCAAAACTGCATTATAAATGGTTTAGAATGCATTTACACCTTGTTTTCGTTTGCGTCGGCCAAATCAATGGCCCGTTAAAAAATCTGCCGCAACATAAAGTGGATATCATGAAAGCACAGGTGTTTGCAGAGCGTGCGAGCTCTGAGAATCAGCGATTTTTGTACACGATTATACTCTCGTGGGCTTGCCATTGGTTTAACTTTGATGCTGCAGACACATACGCTTGTCAAATATTTTGAAACAAGAGCGAGCACGATATATTTCCTGTGTTTTTGTGTGTGGCGAGAGGGACCTTGAGTTTCTGATTCTTGGTTGACAACGCCACAGGAGTTGGTCAAAGAGGAGAGGGAGGGTCAGGAGGGTCACGCAGGATCGCAGCCTAAAAACAGGAGTGCCCCCCCCCCTAGGTGCCGCCTTCGTATGCGTGTGCAGAAACAAGCGGACACACGAGCACGCGCACCCAGACGACCTGTGAAAGCGAGCGTCTCGCTAATTTGAAACGTGTTTGCGTTTGTGCACAATACAGCGATCCGCAGACTTTCATGTTATCACATTGGCAGTTATGAGTAATTGCACCCTGCAGCAGTCCCTACCCCTCGACAACTTTTAATTATGTTACAAAGTGCACATGCTCTCCTGCATTAATGTCTCTGCTGGAGTCTTGAGCGATTACATTCACTCCGGTGTTGTACAAGGAACCAGCTTCCCCAAATCATAAAGAAAAAAAAAACATGTTTATTAATCTTACGAGATAAACTCACACTATGGTATTTGTTGATGTGAGTCAGGGATTATCCTTTGTGTTATGTACGATAAGGAGTTTAAAAATAATGTGCAGCAAAGCCGTGGAATGCTTACAGAAGCTGAAAGGCAGCAGGGGAGCTGAAGCCTTTTTCTTTTTTCTTTTTTTTTTTGAAGAAAGAGAATAGCAGAGATTGAGCGCTGACAACATGAATGAATGAACCCACTCTAACATATTCCTCGGGCACCGTGGATCATTTATGTCTTGTACGGCCTATGCCTGGAACATCCCTCCCCGTGGAGACGAATGTGTGTGCGCGCTGTCCATCATCGTGGGAGCAGATGAGTGTGAAGTGAAGCACACACACCGACCAGCAGCATGTCACTCGCAGTTTCGTGTTGGGCAAGTCCCTCTTGTCACACTCGAGTCGAGGAACATGTCGAGGCGCGATTGCTTCACAGCCGGCTTTGACCAACATGTCAAGATCTAAAACATAAATCTATATATATATATTTTTTTTAAGAAAACACTGCAGATGAGCAAGCAGAAAGCAACATTTTATTGGTATTTAAAGAATACACATAAGTTTGTATTTATCCTCTTTCGAATCAGTTTTATTACGCCGCTCACGTCGGGAAACATGCACACGCCAGATTCTGCTCAATTAAAAATGTTGCAAGAGGAGCTCAGTTATTTCGCCGGTTTATCAGATCCGCACGAGGGTGGATAATGCAAAGAATGAGCTCAAGAATGTGCAGCGTTGCACCAACAGGTTTCCCATTCGCTCACTTTCTTCCCTCCAGAATTTCTTAATATCCTGAGTGATATGAGACCAATTTTCCAGAGCGGATTAAAGAGACCTTTGGGATACATCTGTTGAGATAACAGGATGGCGATGAAACAATGAAGGTGTAGTGAGGTTTCGATAAGAAGTTTAGAAATATTGCTTTTTTTTGTTGTTTGTTTTACACTTACCATCAAAACATCACTCATAGAAGATTTATTCGACATCTAAGTGTTACAAGGCATGCACGTGTTTAGGTATGGAACACCTATTTATTGCTTGACTGATTATGACTGGATACAATAAACACAGAGGAGAAATGACCACGGCACTCGCTGAAGTAATCACAGACTGGGTTTTAAAAAAAACTGTAATGAGAGACAGGGGTCGTTGGGAACGTGCTCTTTACAATCAATGCACACTGCACTGTGCTGGCTTAATCAAAGATCTTGTACATGGATAATCGCTACAAGTGAACCTTGCCTGGCTGACATTTGCATATATTGAGTTACAGGAGTCAGTCTCACTCAGACTCTATCTGCCGGATCACTGCATGTGATGTTATCTGCGTGGTGCTGAAAACATCAAAAGCACTTTCTTCAAATCATTTTCCACACATCAGTGTGGTTATCGTTTGACGTTGATTCTGTTTAATGGAGGGCTGGAATGTAATTCCAAATCCATTACAGAGTTACGGTGATCTCATTGAAGCCGACGTGGAAAATGTCACTGCTTTATGTGTTAGTTTGAAAGTGTACTTGTGCAGCTATGATGGGAAAGTGCTAACATGTGATCAATGGTTAATTAATGGACCTTTGTATAATCACTAATGTTGTATGTCTTGTCTCTGTTTGCCTCTAATGAAGTACATTATAGCTATAGTGCAAGCCAGCGTTTCCCAGCTTGGGGTTTGCAAGAGAAATCTAAGGGGCCACAAGGTGAATGACAGGAGAGAAAAGCAGTTATATTAGACTTTACTGTAATCAAGACCAAGAGGAGGAACCAAACAGCGTCCATCCAAACACCCCAGTGAGTTGATGATGGTGAGTTAAATCAGCTCCATCGGTTTCAATGACCAGAAAAAAAATCACTATAGAGGGTTTAAATACAGGAGTCGATTTCCAGTGGAAGTCCTTACTTGGATTGCCTTTTATTAGAAAGACTGTTGAGAGTGAAACGGATCTGAATCTGCAAGACGACTGACCTGAAGGCAAATCAGAAACAACTAAGCTACAGCATCACTAAAAAGCTTATGTACTGATAGCAGTGCAGTCCTGCAGCCAGAGGACACCTATAGGACAGGCATCAGGTTTGAGTTCATTCATTTTTAAAAAGAATGATTAGAAATCATGTAAATATCATTTGCAAACAAACTGGTAAACTGTGTTTACCAGCAACGTAATCATGTGTTCCCAAAGTGGTGACCCTCGCTCCATGCTCGCTTGTGAACAGCTGAGCCTTTCCAGGATGCTCCTTTCATACTCAATCATGATACTATCACGTGTTACCAATCAACCTGTTTACCTGTGGAATGATCCAAACAGGTGTTTTTGGAGCGTTCCACAACTTTCCCAGTCTTTTGTTGCTCCTGTCCCAACTTCTTTGCAATGTGTTGCTGCATCAAATTCAGAAAAAAACATATATTTATAAAAATCAATGAAGCTGATGAGGAAGAACATTAAATATACTGTCTCTTTGCTGTTTTCAATTGCATACATGTCATAAAGGATTAACAAATTATCACATTCTGTATTATTTATGTTTCTCACAGCGTCTCCATGTTTTTGGAATCGAGGATGTACTTTATGCATCAAATACATGCGTAGTTTGGCCAATAAAATCGCAGCATTACAGTCATATTTAATTACACTTTTATGCAACTTTCATAATGCCCTTGCAGCATTGTGAATCACATCTTGAAAGCACCATATGACGCTTTGTCAGAGAAACAGCGTGACAGTGTGAAAACAGCAGGTTACTTCAGTCATCGTTACAATTACACTGACAGCGCAGAGTTGTCACTCAAGACAAAACCACTTTTTTTTTAAGCGCCGCTGATGGTTGAAAGCTGCATTTGAGCTATAATTTGTTCATTTCAGGGAGGCTGTCTGAATGTGCTCCAAACCTTCCTGCCACAACAGATCAATAAGCTTACAGACAAATTACTGCAGGATGTAAAGAACATGGAATTTAAGAATATTTCTGTGTCATCTAGACAGGAGATGAAAGGAGTTGCTTCTGCTAATGCTCCTGTTGCTGGAGATCTGGTCCTCATATCTATGCTCTGCTGTTACATAAATCCCTCTGAACAGCTATCAGAGACCAGCACAAGTCTCATGAGAATTAATTAACCTATATTGTTCATGGCGACATCCCCTGAAAGCCCTGTGGGAAATAGTTCAACCGAGTGCTCCTCCTTTACTTGCATAGTCAATAAGAGGGAGTGACCTGACAAGAATGTAAATTTGTTGATGATGCACGATGTTGCTCATTCCTTTTCTTACCCAATCGCTGATATCCTGTGAAATGACATAGTAACTGGTTTATTGCTGTTGACAAGAAGACTCTAAACCACTTCTCTAGTGGTTTGTTGTGAGCACATTTTTCACCTTCTCAAGCATTAATTTAACAATCCATCATTTTTTTTTTCTTTCCCCATGTTGTATTTGTATGTGCTGTATGTCTCTACTGTCAGACTGGTGGAGCCTCAGTTTCAAGTGAGCATTTTGTTAAATAACCACAGAGCACCAAACAGCGGCTCCACCAGAGAGCAGCCTTAAAGATCGGAGCCTCAACTCAAAGACCAGACGTTTAAGTGTTTCACCAGTGGGAGGTTGCAAAGGTCTAATTAGCCACTGTGTCTGCACTGTCAGCGATGGCAGACCTGTACAAGGCGCTGCCAAGCAAGCTCCAGCATGCTGCAGCTCCGTATTACAGTGTCAAGCACAAGTGCGCCTGTTTCCTGTGTGAAGCTCGGTTCTCCCCATGGGAACGCTTCTGAGGAAAGGATACAGCAATTATCCATGGACTGCAAAGCGAAAGGTGAAAGGATTTGTATTTACCAGCCAGTGAGTGGTTAATGACAATACAATATGGTGGAATTATGGGGATTAGAGGCCAGGGATTTGTGTACTGTACAGTCAATGGAATTTCAATCAACACCTCAGCGCTACCTCAGTAAATGGAGGGAGGGGGCAAGGGAGGGTGGGTTGTATGCTGTGGGAAAGGACAAATGAGTTGGCAGCAACTTTATTTTCCTCATGGGATGCATGTGATGTTTAACTTTTTTGTCTGTGCACTATAACTATGTAAAGAAACAGGGCAGCAGGGGAGAGATCACAGCATGCCGAACATCAAGGTGGCCCAGGAGGGCTTTCCCATCTAGTCGAGTTTAATTTATTGGCCTTAATTACACGTAGAGTCTCAAAGGTCTCTCCAGCTACTAAATAATGAAACAAGAAGTCCTGCACAAAAGCTGATTATTTTGTTTATTTAAAATGGCTTAAAAACAACAAGTACATACAGAAAACAGACAAAAAAAATGAAAGAATGCTCAACGAGCGATGCATTAACCCAAAGTCTGTTACAGTCATCATTCTCATTATTACCACCCAAAGCCAGTCTGAGAGATTCCGGGTTATATGTCCCGCTGTCACTGATATACATCGTTTTATGTGAGGTCATGTTGGGTTAGCGTAAGTCAAGTCAAGTCACAGTTTATTATAGCCTGATATCTCTCAAGTATGTCTCAAAGGGCTGCACATAAAGCATCACAACAGCAGAAAATATATAAAGGTTTAAAAAAGGGAGATAAATGTAAATGTGTATGTATTTCTTATGCATTATGTTGTGTTCTGTGTTATATATTTGTTGACAATTAACAGCAGATTACCTGTTACCTGAGCAACTCGACAAAATGCATTGGTTTTATTGTGTGTAATTAAAATTCTCTTTGTCTTCCTGCTGTTGGTAGTGTTTGAAGATGTGTGGCCATGTTGGAGGGTGCAATGATTACATTTAAGTGTGCGCTCACACAGAAAGCAGCAGCACTTAGTTTAGCTCTGTAGGGAGACACAACACTAAACATTTGTCTCTTCAAGCTTAATTTGAGAAGGGATGGCATTGCTTTACTCAAATGCCATCAACCACTGTGTGGAGAGCGATAAAATGGCAACAGCAGAATTTGGGAAAACACTCGTAGAGGAGGCTTTAAACTTATTAGGCATATCGCACTTTGAATCATCACATCTGAATCATCCACAGCCAAAGCAGGACATCTGTTTTTGGTGTTCATCCCAGTCGGGCCTTTCCCCAAGTCAACTGTCTTCTGTTTTCAATGGCAACTCAACCCGACTTTATTTCTAATTTTCATACAAATATGCAGCACAAAGTGCTTCATGGAGCAAGATGAAAACAGCACAAATAAAAAGTAAAAATGAAAATAGACTGCAATAAATCGTAATTTGCACGAATTGCACCCGTTAAACAATAAAATGTTAAAAATAACACAAAATGAAATAAATATAATGGATAAAAAAAGTCCAAAAAACAGTGATCGAGACTAAAAAAAAACTAAAACAATGATCTGGGCCTGTGGTAGAAAGTGGATACCAAGTAGAAGAAAAACTTTGAATCTTTTATTTGGTTTAGTTCAAAGATTTTGATCACTGTTCAATCGCCAACCCTGTAGCCACAACATTGAGCGATGACGTGCTGAGTGCTACGTAAAGGAAAACCGCTTCTTGCATTGACACTGAAAGTTTCCACTGGACATAGATTGTGTTTTGTGTTGCAGATTCATTCAATTCCACCATAACTCCTAGAAATACTGAGGTGGTCCAAACTGCCATCAGTAATCTGCTGCATTACATCCATTACACTGGGATGTTAAGACCGGGGTCGGCAGTTTGTTCTGTTCTGTAACAAGGTGGCCAGAAAGCACTGTTTATGTTTATGAGGTTTGTCCCACAACACCCACCTATCTGCAACAAATTAGCGTCATGACTGTTTCTGTGGCCTTTGGGGACTCAATGAGCGGTCTTATCATGGCTTAGCTCGCGATGCTGCTTTAAATCCCCAGTAAGGAGAGCTCCAGCTCTAAAAGCAACTCATCCAATCAATGCTGCTAGTTATTCACTGATTTCATCTTCAGGATCCTGTGTTGTTCATGTTCTGAACACTGTTAGTTCCATGACATATAGTCTCTCCGGTGAGTCATGAGCTCCAGTAACACCTCTTACAAGAGGTGGCCGACCACTGATACTTTTTTACCAGGTGCTACATTAGGTGGCTGCTTTCAATGTGGAGAAATAGTGGTTTGACTCAAAGGTCTTTTCAGATCACTGAACTTGTTTCTCTGACATGGGGAAAGAGCCAGGCCACCCTTCAGAGAAACCTAATTTCAGCTTCTTCTCACCCGTGGTCTTTTTCTCATGGTCACTACCCAAAGCTTGTGTCCATAGATGAGAGTCGGACGAAGATTAAAGCTTTGTTGTCGGGTACGTTTCCATATTTTCCACCGTAGTCTAATGCAGAGGTTGTGTTGCTGCAGAGTTTCAGACTGCAGTGGGATGCAATGGAAAAAAAAAATAGTCTGAAAAAGAAGTTTTTACACCACTTACAACTTGAATGATTTTTTACAAAGGTTGACTCAGAGTAGCACATCAATTGTGACAACGCCATGGTCTAACCGTGCATGTAATTGAAACAATCGATCGCAATTTCATAAACACAAATGTGCATAAAGCGCAGAACCGGTAAAGTGAGCTTCTGTTGGTTGAGTGATCAGAACTGCACGCCTATCAATCTCTCTGTCCCCCCCCCCCCCCAGGCTTGTTTATTGTTTTCCCATTGAATGCTGGATAGGGAGGCATTGCGCAGCTCTTCTATCATCTTGAGGAGAGGCAGTTTCTGAGCTCTGCCTAAGGATCGGTTATCTCACTTCAACAGAACAAAAGGTCTTGTGTTACAGGCTCAAAATATGTCCTCGATCACTAAATTGAAGCCTTCATAGAGTAAAAATGGTGCAAGTGTTTGAAATTTCTCTTAGCGGTGTGGTGTGAAGAATCTCAATGCAGGCTGTGTAAGCACCAGGTCTGAGCAATGAGTCTGTTCAAAGACAGCAAAGAATGTTACCTGAAGCCTTTCAGTGTCAGTGTTTTATATCATAATGGACAAATGTCCATCAGTTTCTCTCCTCATCAGCAAAAAAAAAAAACGAAAAAAAACCCAGGTTTTGTTAGTCAGCAGTTAATCAAACCCCTCCCCCAAGCACTGATTGTCCAATCTTTGCTTTGCTGACATAATGAGGCACAGAGGTCTGTCAAGCTTCAGATTTGTCCACATGTTGATGGAGTTCTACCAAGACTCACTATCCAAAGAGCTTGTGCCTTTTGTATCACCTTAAAATAACAAAAATAGAGCTAAAAGTTAAAGAAATGAGCCTTTAACACCACCATATACTACCGTATCAGCCCGTATATGAGACAACCCTGATGCATTTTTGTCTTTTTGAGCTCCTCATCATCTGTGATGATCCTCGGCTGCTGGATGATTCAGTGTGTTTCTCCTCTGTAGGTTAAAATGGGCAAACGAAACACTTTTCGGGCTGACTTAATATTAAAAAAATGTCTATGCAAAACAGATGCGAGCATAGTAATATCAAGGCTGCAAACAACCCATAATGCAGCATTCTCCGTTGCAGCTGTTGTTACACCAGCACTTTGTCTCCATTCAAAAAGAATATTTGATCGTGTGAACGTGTATTTGTCCAGTCCTTGCATAAAAGATGATCCTCGCTGTTTCAAAGCTCCCCAGAAAAAAAAGTATCCCCTTATATTCAGGTCAATGCAGTATGTAGGGTTACAGGTGACCTTCCTCGCTCAGTGAATGACACATCATCTGCATGAGAGTGAGCGTAACACCGTTCCCAGGTAGCACTGTATCAGCTTAGGGCATCAGGGTAATGCTCTTTACTATTTACTAGCTTTGGATACTAGGGCTAACTAGCTCCACCTTGGAATACAAGAACAATGCTGCTCCTTGATTTCAATGTCGTCTGTAAGTTTCATCCGACACAGAGGATACTTTTGTCTTTTTACCTGGTACATATAGCTAAAGCACTGAGTCTTTTCTGAGCGAATATTAAGATTATCTTGCAGGGTTTTGATTTTAATAAGAGTCAGCTGGAAACATTAAGAAGATGATTTTTTTAACCAAGTCACAGAGCTAATGTTATTTCAGTGAGTGCCTGTAGTCAGCAGGTGTAGTAATTCTACCTTGTTGAAGTTATAATGGAGCATGTTTGATGTGATGGGCTTCCAGAAAACATGAAGAAATTGCTAACACAGCTAATACTGCAGCCAATCTATCTATCTATCTATCTATCTATCTATCTATCTATCTATCTATCTATCTATCTATCTATCTATCTAATAATATTTTCTCATGCTCACTAAATCTGTCCCCCTCTCTCTGCCTTTCCTGGTGTTAAATTAGATGGGAATAAGGTAATGAGAACATTTCATGCCAGAAGCATTAGCAGCGACGATAATTAATGTCCATTGTCTTTTGGATCAGCTAAATATTAGGCGTCAGGCAGGATTGTCTCCCTGTATCAAATCACATTAATCAACATTTGGGGCCACCTGCTAATCACGCTAATGTGCTCCCTGTCCTGAAAATTGGAAAAGGGGCTGCATGAATGCATAAGGAACTCCTGAAATCAAATGTGGCGAGGAGCGTTCAGATCTCACAGGCATGCGTATTTCTGAGAGGATTTGTCAAACAAACAAGGCATATTTCCAGAACAAAGGGGGCAGTATCAAATGAACAAATCATTTTCTCGTTAATCAAGTATATTTGATCTTTTTTTCCAAATAAAATCCATCTAAAAATCCTTTTAGTGTATCAGTCATGCTATTTGTGTCACTTTTCTTGCCTGGTTGTGGCTAACTGGTCAACCATGGACCATGTGACATCACACTGAGTGCAGCTACATTGGAGTTGGATAATAAAAAAAAAAAAAAAACAGAAATGTAAACATCAGGTTTTGTTGTTGGCGAGCAAGGGTCTCTTTCTAGATGTACCTTGTTGCTCCATGTTCAGCAATTATTCAGGAAGAAATCCATTACAGATGAAGGGCAGGTCTTTGAGTAATGGGTGCAACTCACCTTGTTGTGACCTGAAACATTTTCACTTTATTACTTTTGCTGTTTTGCTATCACTCTTTTCAACCACACCGACTGAATAAAAGTTCAGGTGTCTTGTCTGGCCATGTAGAAAGTCATTCTGGGATACATGCTGTATAAAAACAGCGCTGCAGACAGGAGGTTGGGAGAACGCGGACGAGGAAAAAAAAGTTAAAAGACTGGCACAAAATGATGCACTGAATTTGCTATCATATCTTAGAGTTCTTTCACGGTATACATTATAGCTGGGAGATGGAGTTATGATGAGCATGAGAGGGCGCAGAGCAGTTTTTGTCCACATTGTTTGAACTGCTTCCACTTCTCGGCTCCAGCAGAAATCCTCGCAGATTTCCGCTGTGGAGGTTCTGCCAGCGAGCATATGCATGGTGAAAACCGGGGCCGCCACACTCCTGCACAATGTGATGTGACTGAAACAGCTCCAGCCGGGGCCAAGCGGTCGCTCTGCTCCAGGACCCTGATTAAAGACGGCGAATGTCAGCCAGAGAACACTCAGCAGCAATCAGATTTACAAGATTTACTGTACTTTTGCTCTGTTTGTGTTTCAGCATGTTCCCAGGGAAGTGAATGAGTAGTGTACTGTAGATAACACTGTTTTCCCTGAGTGAACTCCTCCCTGGGTCTAAAAAGAGTACATGTGCAGTTGTGGGTTATTTTGGACAGTATATCAGATTATCCGAGGCAGTGTGGCTAAGGACAGTGATTGCAGTAGTTATTGGTGACGTGGGAGTAATAATAGAGGATTTGGAGGAACAGCAGTCTTATTTTGGAGTTATTGATTTTTTCACTGCCACTGGCAATGTTAGAGAAGTGAGGCAGGAATTTCAACCCCCCGACAGTTTTTTTTTCTTGTGGAGAGTAATAGAGCTCCTCCAGCAGCCACAATGGCACACTCATTCAAAATCTATTCCCTGATAACACTTTCAGATATTTTAGGGTAACTCCAGACCTCACTTGCCTTCACTGCCCACTGGCTGTGTTTCGTTGCCAGTTTGATTTACATGTCATGCATCTGCTACGCATTCTGACAAGTATAAAAATCGCATGGTTGTGTCAAACCTCAGGCTCCCAGTGGAAAGCTTTGCGAGGAGCTCTTCTAATTTCTCCTCCTGATCCGATCCCTCCCGGTTTTGGATCACTGCGCAGACACAGTGGTGCATTGCAACCAGTGCCCACTCGCAACCCCCTGCTGCCCTTCTTTCCCCGCTTTTTCTACATCTGATTTCTGGAATAATCCAAGCAAATGCCCCTCAAAGACTCTACCACTGCACCATCATCTCTTGATTCCCCCCTTTCACCACCACACAAATGGAAAATGCCAATCCGAGGACTCCTGGCTGTCTTCAGACTGCAGGATATTACCATTCCAACAGTACAATCTGCAAGGAGATTTGCATATATTGTCATGCTCTGTGTGTGTGTGAGGCATGTAGTTTTCTGTTGCTTGAGTCTTACACTGAGTTAAAGGTGAGACATCATCTGTTTTCTTAGCCATGCCAGTGGCGTGGCTCTAGGGATGCAAAAGACAGACAAAAGATCTGCACACTGCACTGAAAGCTCCAAGCAAATTTAATTTAGCCGGGCAATGTTTCGATCTCACAGACATGTCGGGCATTGTCAAGTGGCTCTCGGGATGGCAGTGCCGGTCAGTTGCACGGACCACAACTATACAACTATAATATCTCAATGACTATTTGATGCATTGGCGTAAAATGTTGTACACACATTCATGGTCCCTAGAGGATGTATCCTAATGGCTTTGGTTATTAGGTACTGTTAGGTACTGAGAAATGTGTCACGAAAACAATTGGATGGATGATCAGCCTCAGCTGTACTTTGTGTTTAGTCTTTATTATCATGCTAACACACAAATATGGTCAACATAGCTGCTAAACATCAGTTTTTTAGCATTGTCATTCTGAGCATGTTATCATGCTAACAATAGCATTTAGCTCAAAGCACAACTGTGCCTCATCGCATCCTCACAGAGCCCCGAGCGAAGCAATCTTAGGTAAAACCAATGACAACTATTGCTTTGAAAGATCTGCTTCCTGCTTATAAACATAGCAACAGTAAATTAGCCAGGATCAGTAATTCAGTAGGCTCTAATGTCAGCCTGAGGGACAGGCTTCAGAATGCATTATGACAGTGCTTCGAAGTAAGTTGAGTTCATCATGTTCCGTCCCGCAATGAACACGGTCAGAGGATTTCTCATCTGCCCGGCTTCATCTCGCTCACTGGCCACAAACGAGGCTTCTGCTGAGGTGGTGAACTGCGGGGCAACAGTCGCCTCCATATCAGGAATCATCTCGTGATTACTGTAATGCTAATCAGCCGGTAATCACCTTAAGAGCCTGTCAAGCCCTTGACGGAGTGTTTTGTGAGCCACCGTTCTCATCAATGTGACCACACAGCTGACAGAAGTCTCATCCCGTTACAGGGCATCATTTGAACTCCCTCCAGCAGGAATATGCTGACTGAGATATCCGTCCTCCAGCTATTGTTCCTCTTCTAATCTCCTCACACAGAACATTTTCAATTTGAGCTTTTCACAGAAGCTACTCCGAGGACCCCGGGTCTGATCTCAAATTTCTCAAAGAAAAGGCAGTTTCAGATATATGTAGATTGCGGCTGCCACTAATGTTACCAGATGGATTAGTTTTTTTGGCTGTTGTGCCAGAGCTGGTGGCAACTTCAAATTACTAACAAAGAAGAGTCAAAAATCAAGATACTCACTTAATACTGATAGAAAAATAGAGAAACACAGAAAATCCTCTCATTTGAGAAGCTGAAACCGGCAAATGATTGAATTATTCTGTCACTAGATTGTTGTTTTTCCTGCTGATCAACTGTTTGATTTATCAGCTAATCGTTTCAGCGCTGGTAAAGACAAGAGATCTCCAAAGCCTCTTTTCAGAATTAATGTCCAACATGTCAAAATAAAAGCTGTTTTTGATGGTGTGGCGCCAAATGGACGGGTAACATGAGGTGGCTTGATGAACAGACTGATAAGTCAAGCATGAGTGACTCACTGTTCCCAGAAGAGTATACGACATTATGGTAACCGCTCATTTGGTAGTGTCAGCTCAATTGTACCGCTGTGCATTCTGTTGTTTTGCAAACATGTTATCTCTTTATTCCAGAGCTGCCCCCATGTCTTGGAAGTAAACAGTTGTCCTACAGCTTATTAAAATGGTCATAAGCAAAATACGCTGTGAGTCATTGTCAAAGTGTATTTACTCCTCATTTGTCGGAGATATTAAGCAACATTTTTAATACCTAAAGTTTTAAATACTTTCGCTCAGACAGTGCGGATTCCCTGAATATTAAACTTGGTAATGAGGGGAAAAAACGCATGGCTGTTTCATTTCAGTCTGAGAATACCTTGCGTGAGTGATTGGTGAGTGTGCGCTGCCCCACCACGTTATCTTCAGCTGTGGCATTGTTCATTAAAATCCCCTGAGAAACAATTAAAGTTTTGGAAAATACTGCAGATGGCATAATGGATTTGGGTTTTCTTTCCCTCTCATATTAACACATATTTTGTGAACGCAAAGATGCATTCAGAGGACCTTGCGAGCTCCAGTTAATTAGGGGTTTCTATACTGTATTTCTCATGGCTGCTCAGAGGCAGAATTACAAAAGCAGCCAGAAGTCAAACAGTAAATATGACACATAGAGCAAGTTATAAGGGTTTATTTTGTGTCAGCTGCAGCCTGTGGTGCTGTCTGTTCTCGAGCTCTTTTTAAAATTACTCCTCTTTACCTCTTTCTAAGGCCAATTTTTCCACCATTAAGCTGACAGATTTACTCTTGTGATTTAATCCAATCAATTGGAAGGAGCAGTGAGATATATTTCAGCCACGGGACAAAGGTCTGCATCATTCGTCTGCGCTCAGTCCGACCAAAACAATTATACAAATGACCTTTGAACGCATTACCTTATTTACTTCATTAGGTTAAGTGGTTCCTTTGGGCCACAGGGCCAGATAATCTCCACTTGCCTCTGACTTGGCTACTTTTGCAATGAGCTCCATCTGAGGAAAATGCAGAGAATAGAAAGGTCAAAAGTCATCTGGCAATGTATATCAGCCAGTCTGCATCCACCCCCAATCGCCTTGTGTTCACATACTCAAATTGAAATCTTACCTTCGACGTCAGCGCGAGCTTTTAGCCACCTTTTTATTGTGAAGCCCTACAGATGGAAGAAGGGAGTGCAGCCTTTTAGGGGAAAGCGGTTAGCGGTGAATATAGACTGTCACTGCTGGGAGAGCAAGAGGGAACGAAATGAGAGAAAACAGGTACATCTCCCCCAGGTCTATAATCCTGAGATTACTGTTTGCTCTGGGGCCTGTCTGACTGCACTCTGGGCCGCCTGTGCTTCACTTCTAATCTCCTTGGCCCCAGCTGTCCAAGAATTGATTTGAAGATTCTCTGAATCAATTACTCTGCTGTCCAAGGTCCCATTGCCTGAGAGATAGACTCACACATGCGCACATGAAAAACAAGTGCTGAGAAAAATGCACACACCCGCACACACACACACACAAAACCCATTCATCCCTTCTTAGTAAACACTCATTCACGGAGGTTAATTGCACAGCCTCTGACACACCAGGCTTGAACCAGACCTTGTACTTCTTTGTGGTACATTATACAGTTGGGTAGGTGGCTATTAACCGGCCTCAAATGAGTTTTGATCTTTTAGTTAGTCCACCTTCGCCACTAATGTGATTGCCTCTTTCCACCTTCATTTTTCCTTGAGATAATATGCTACCATTTCCCAGCTTTCTGTTAAGTGCTGGTGAAGATCTGTATTGTAAGTACAAGCACTGCTTCTACGCTAGATGTTATCATGCACCATACCGCATGTGTACTGTTTTTGACTCCGGATTTTCAAAAGGTCGTAATGATAAGATTAAACAGATAAAGCCCCGAAATCTAAGAAAATAGTGTGCTTTCTGTATACCTGTTGTGATTTATTTGTGTGTACAATTCCCTATCATCATTCAGGCTTCCAACCACACACTTGCATTCCTAAACGCATGAATAATGCATGTGAGCAGGGAATAGGGAGGTTTCTGTGTAAGGGAGAAGAAGCTGGAGCATGAATGTCTACCAAGTGCTTTCAATTGAGCTTATTATTTATTCATCTATTTTTTATTGAGTCATGGAAAGCCACAGACAAGTCCACAAATGCATTATTATTAAAGCAGGGGAGAAGAAATTGACTCCTTTGGTGCAGGGGAACTTTTAAGGTGAACTTGCCAACCCCCTCAGCAGTAATTATTATCTCTTCTTACAGCCATGCAGGACGGAGAGGGAGAAATCCAGGGAAGCCGGCGCTGGCGTTCTTTTCATTCTCTGGTCCAACGTTCTTTTCAATTCGCTGTTTGTAGTAGCTCAGAAATGCAGTTTGCAGCTGCAGAAATAATTGCAGTTTATTGCCAATTAAACTAATGAGCTCTAAAATAGCCTCAAGTGTGTTGTCTAACAAAGCTGCGTACAACCGCACTATGAGAAAGAATAGTAATGTAAGAAAATTAGCAGGAAGAATGGGTGATAAATAAAGGTTATGGAAATTGAAGGTCAACTTAGAAGAAATCCCTCTCGTGCGCCCACACAACACACCCACACACACTTGTCATCCCCTCAAGCCAGTCTGGACTGAAGTACCTTAGCCTAGAAAGAGATGTGCTACTCTTTGACAGATGTCGTCCCTAGGCTTGGCCTCCAGCTTTTCCCTAAGCGCTACGTCATTAATAATGCAGCGTGCATTTGCTCAAACCTGCCTGACAGATGTGCATGGATTGAGCCTGAGGTTCCCCGCTGCTCGTCAACAGTCTTCTGTTATATTTAGGGGTAGGTTGTACTGCAGTCGTTCACTGTGTTTTTTAGGTAGGGGTGACTCGGTCAAAACAATGGAGCTGGCAAATTTGTCGCTTCCCCCACTGCGCTGGGGATTCAGGCAGCAGTGGGCGAGCAGAAACCTGTGTGAGAGACATACTAGATGAAGGAAAGACGATAATATTAAGTTATCTTCCTGAATGTCACACCTACTCGTATTTAGCCACAAAGGCGGTATGGCTCTGAGGATGCCCACACAAGTGAAATATCTTAACCGCTATTAGATGGATTGTTCACGATGTTCACGATCACCAAAGGATGAATTGTAGTAACTACGGGGATCCCATGACTTGTTTTCCCCCGATGCATCTGAGGGGTTGATGTTTGTGGTTTGTGACCCTTTGGTGATCCTTCCTAGAGCATCATCATCAAGTCAAGATTTCAAGTCTTCATGACCAAGTGCATGCAACACGAATGAAAGTCCCATCAGCCTCAGCTGCAGTTTGTATGTAGTGCTAATTAGCCAATGTTAGCTTTCTGAAATGAGCTAACGCCCGGGACACACTACCTTTCTCCTTCATTCACTGCGGCACTGCTCCTGCCAGCCCTATCTTTCTACGATGAGTCTACATTTAATAATGATAAAATGAAAAGCAAAAAAAAAAGTGGAGAAGAAAGCTACCATTCTGACGCTCAGGTCTGCAGTGTGCATGACACATCCTGCTCACGTCCCATTTGACAGAGATGCTGCAGGATGTCGATATGGTTCATGTATAAAACTAATGCAGAACATTCTGTATTATACAGTATATTATATGTATGACAGACATACTGTATCATAGTTTGTATTCAGCTACACCTGAGAGCCGCCGTGGGTATATATTAAATGTTTTATGCACTCCAAGCTTTGAGTGTGTTGCGGCATGATCAGAACCGGCAATGAAAAAAAAAGAATATATGAGAAATTTAGCACTAAAGTGCAATTATATATACAAACATGTAGACCTGTTGCAGATGCCTCGGGCTGAGTTCAACACTCTAAACTGTAGTATGTGTACTTTTACCATACCGTAGACAAACTGAGAGCATGAGGGAGAGCTCTCATGCTCTCAGTTTGTCTCTCAAATTAATGCAGAGCTCAGTGCCAATGGCTGCAAATAATTACCAGACCATTTGTGTAGCTGTACTCTATCAACACTTTTAAACACTGTTCCCATTAAACATTGAGAACCTCATCACGGCCATTCTGCAATTCACATCAAATTGCGCTGTAGAGTAATACATTATTTATCAATGGCCAGTCAATAGTCAGTTCTTTTCTCTACAGTTCTCTTCATTTCAATCCTTAACTGCAATATGCTGCACGGTGGAGCACAAGTGTCTCAGCGTGTGTGATTTATTGTATTATCTTTTTTAAAAAGCGCAGCAGAGGAAGCTTCCAGGTTTCGTTGAGGCAACGATCAGTTGTGCTAACGTAGGCTAACCTCCGCAGCAGTGAGTCATTAGAGCACCAGTGTGACGAACCTAGGCAGTGATTCATAATGCTAATGAAGAGCGAGCATGACTGCTGACAGAATCCAGGGCGCCGCTAAGAGACCAGATCAGTTCACATTAATGCTCTGCGGTCAGCTGTGGCTCTTACTGTAACTGTCAGGGAGACAGTCAAAGCAGCTTTGCCGAAGCTCGTGAGATGTCAAGTCCAGCTGCGGGGACGTCTCGTGGATTGAGCTTTGCTGCTTAAGATAACTGGCTCTGACCTGACGTTGACTGTGTTTACTTGTAGGCGGCAGCATGTGAGTGAATAATAAACAAAGGAGCCTGCCTTACTATATGAACTTCACCCATACTGTAGCCTTCAGGAATGCTGCATTTAGCTGTGGTCAAATTAAGAAACCTCAAAGGCACGCAAACTCGCGACCCCGTATCTGACTGTTGCATTTAAATCTGCCGACATGTAAAGGAGACATTAACATTTCAAAGCAAACAAAAAGAGCAAGTTCCAAAGCACGAGTGCCCCTCCTACCATACTGTCATTTTTTTAATGCTAGAAAAGCCGTTATCACATTTGCCGCCTTACAGATGTGCGAGCCAAGAAGGCACCACAGTGCGGCGTCCCTCGCTGGCACCCCTGTGTCTGGCATCATTGCCGGGCCGCGGTGGCACTGAGGTTATTAAAAACACAGCCTCTCCATCTGCCTGCGCGCGGCGTGTGTTTCTGGCCTTTGGTCGCTTTGAAGATGCACGCTGTCAGGCTTTCCACCCTATGAAGTGATTGGAGATAAAACCAAAATCCGATATCAGCATGTCTGTCAACTATCAACAATCCCATCTGTCTTCCCCGATAAGACCCGTCTCGCATCGTGGCTTCAGAATTTCCACAAGGCGTGAACGATTCTGACTGATGCTCGGGAAAAGGGAAATGTGATAAAATTTGAACCAGTCTCATTAAAGATTAAATGCGGTAAATGTTGAGCCTAATAGAATTTCTACTCACATAGCATTGTGAGGGCAGAAAACACGAGCAGCCGCAGCTGAGACTGTGGGTTGAGTGCGGCGAGCTCGAGTTTTGCGAGGCCACAGATGTTTTTGTACAATAATGCAGCTGCCTCAGACCTAAAGAACTCCTGAATCCTGAAAATACTGTAAGATGCAGCAAAACAAGACAAGTCTCTCTTTAAAGCGAAATACCTTTGACTAATGCATCACTGTTTGTGTTCTGTCTTCAGAACCGTCTCCGCTCAGGATGAGTCAGACCCTTTCCTCTCTACACGCTCATAATGCTTTAATGTGTTTCAGTCATGAACACGACGTCGCCTCCGACGTGAACATTTTCTATATTTTAGTGCAATCGGTTGTTTCCAAAAAAAAAAAAAAAGAAAATCCTGAGAACAACACACAGAGGATTTGGACAGGAAATACGCTTGTGGACTCCGAATGCGACAGTGAAACAAAGCTGCTGTTACGCAACACCGCGAGGGTGAAAGTATCTGTGTCTGAACACCAGGATGGATTCTGAATTATTGATATATGAAGGCAAATGAGCGCTGCCATTTCAGAAAGCAGATAATCAAATGAGAAAGTGTGGAAATAAAAGCCGGATTAATAATGGATGAATTTGTCCCAGATTTTTCTGCTCGCAAAACCCCGTCTGCAGCCGAAATTAAATTTCTCGTGTCGCAAAAAGTTAAAGTCTTAACTTCACCATGAGCGTAACAAGTAGTTTAGAACTCTTACTGTGTTCATTCTCGTGTTGACGCCAGTGAAAAAAGTCAGATTCTGAAGTCTTGTTTTGCATTTTAGAGTGCAATATCTGACTTTATGCTCTTATTGTCGACTCTCTGGTCCGCAAAAATATCTGAGTTGCTTCAATTTTTTGTTTTTTTTTTTCAAATTCTGAATAATTTTCCAAGCTTTCTCAACTGGTACGCACAGAGTCAGGAGTGGTTTATCAGCGCACTATCATACATTTCCATTTCACTAGAAATGGAGGAAATCATCAAAAAGTAATGTTTTATACAGAGCAGCGTCTCGGGTTACGAGTACAGAGAATGTCATGCTGTAAGTGTTCATTGAGTCTCTGGGGGATGAACTGTAAATAAAGTATCACCAAGGATTCACAGCGATGCAGCTTCTTTTCAGTGTCACCTTCACGCAACCGAGGCTCAAGATTTCAGTAGAAAAGAAAATAGAAGTGTTTCTCAGGGTGTGCTCCAACTGGTCTTACTGCTAATATTTTTTTTACATTCTACACAGTGTTGGCATTGGAAGAATGTACATAGTGGTCTCATTGTGCCCACAGTGCCCCACAGGAGTGTTCAGTCAGAATGTGAGGTGAATTTTAGACTTGCATGAATTTGACAGCAACATATGCAGCGAATGTGTGTGTGTGTGTCTTGATCTCTGAACTCAACAGCAACTCCAGTCCTTTCTATTATTCCCCTCCAGTCTCTCAGTTTGCACAGTCCTGTTTTTGCCTCAGTCTGCCCGGGGCCGACTCACATGGTAGTGTCAGTTATTTTATTTTTTTTTATTACATATTAGTCATTTATAAGACTGCTGGCATTTCTAATTACTCAGCACGAAAAGTAATTAGTTAAGTTACTGGTGGCATCAGTTTTGTTACTCAGCCTACCTCTGCGAAAAGATGCTTTAAACAGCTCCAAAGCTTCCACATGTCACATCTTCTATATACAAGCAGAAATACAATTTGAGACATTATGCATTGACAGGCCGACATTTTGGAGGCCGAGCGAGCCGGAGGACCATAAAAAGCCACCTTAAACAGCTGGCGTGACGTTAGCACCTGTGACTGCAGGTGCACTTCAGTGGCCCCGTCCTCACAGCGTAGGTGCAGGAATCACACATCCTGAAGGCTCACCTGAGACTAACATTAGCAAGCCAGCTAACAAGACATGACATGTAAATAAGGCAACTCCTCCTCCCCTCCTCTTTTGGTAACCTCCTGCCCACACCTTCATACACACTGGACGAGTCTCTCCGCTGAGGCTGAACTGATTTTAACCCTCATCAAACTCACAGTAAGATGGAGAATGTTACTGAATGTGAGAAGATGTAGCAGACCTATCTCGTCTTCATTCGATTACATACTTTTGCAGACATGTTTATACTCACACTGTGCAGACGTGACCGACACCCACTCATTTTGGGAAGATGCCCAGTCAGGGACATTTATCACTCTCAACATTATAACGGCTCCCATCAGTTCACCTGAGGTCATGTTCCTTGCATGGTGTTCTTCTTGCGAATGTGGCATGACATGTGACCTAAGATTTCCTGATATTTATCCATGACCTGAGTATTCTCGGGACACACACTATTAAAGTATCCTGTTATTGCAATGGTGTCAGTGCCAGGAACTTTCCAAAATCCTCAGTGCATAGTGCATAAACGAATTCCACCACAAGAACAAGCCTCAAAAAGTCACAGCGACTTGGATTACTAACTGTACAGTAATTCTTACACAGCAGTTTTATTTGTGGTAATCTGCAAATCTTGCAATACTCACCAATGATGCGATGATATTAGAGGCTACAGATTTGCTGCACTTTTTACAAGTATTTCTTTCACTGTGGATTATCCAGAGTTCAGTGCCTGCAGTAATTGGTGTTTGACTTCAACATACTCTTTTCCACCCCCACATCCCATGAGGTTGGGGACGCTTTCTATCATACCCTCCCACTATTCTAGCATTACGGGCCTCCAGTGTTCCTCAGAAAGAGAAGTAGTAATGGCCCATTATTTCGATGCACACCAACTATAGCATTTATCACAGGGCTGCAAAGTCAAAAGAGCAGAGGTGGAAACGATGCTAGAAAGGGCAGCTCATGCCTGTTGCAACGGATCCACAGTGAAAACCTACTTTTCTAAGAATGGCTCAGCTGAACAGACCACTGTTAGCTTCAGTGAGGATTTACTTTCGCAGTTTTTTCTTTCTTTCTTTGATGGCTAGCTGTAAACCTCAGAGGCCCTCAAATAAATGCAGTTAATTGCTAGAATAAAGATTCCGACGACTGGTCAAATTAGCTGTTTAATATGAGCTTTAGATATTATGCAAAAACAACTTCAGATTCAAAAGAGGGAGGAAAACCAAGCAGTAGAGGGAAAGTCACAGTAAACTCAGAATGAGAGGAAGGATGGGATGAGGGGTGGAGAGAGTGAGGGAGCTCAGCTCAGTAAATGAAAAGGGAAAGAGAGTGAGAGAGGACAGTCACCGACTGACTAAAAAGTGGGCTTTTATCATTTATTCATTTGAAATGCAAAAGCAGGGAGGCAGATACTGAACATACCCAACTAAGCCCTCCTCTCTTCTCCTCTCTCATTTGCATTGAAAGGACTGCAGGGTTCGTATGAAGGCTGAGGCTTATGAGCTTCATGGCACTGTGTGGGCCCCCTTGAGCCAGTTCATACTCCCACATGTTGGTGAACATGTAAGAGCTCAGAGCAAAGGCAAGGCAAACAGCACTCACTGCCCCCACTTACATTTTTGGCAGTTGTGCATAATAATGACATAGAAACTTAGGTAAATAACCAAGTATAGCGTATCTTAATGTGTTGTGTGCCGTTTTACATGCTAAGTGTTTTACTGTCTGCCTTTGGTAGACTCATTAAGTCAATTTGCATTGAACATGGCATAATAAAACAGCAGTTTCTAGGTGGGGCCTCTGTCTATGAGAGCCAAACTGGAATTAATATTTATTTTTGAGAAGAAATCAGTGTGTAGTCTTTATATGCTGGTTGTTTTTCCAACTTTTAGTTGTTTTTTCTGCAATGATTGCAACCCATCTAAGAAATAGCACTGAGTGTATAGGAACTGCCTCACATGACTCAGCAGGCATTGAAATGACATTAATAGGTAGCATCTAGTTCAATCAGTGCTAATTTTAGGAAGCTAAGCTAACTCCCTTCGTTCTGAATGGAAACTAATTAGCCTAACTTTCGGGTGACCATATTTCCAAAACCCCAAAACCTTCAATGGACCGCACGCCCACGCACGTGCACACCTACCGAGGCCGCCGTTCAACACCATGGATGCCACGGATGCAGCATTTTTCTTGCAGATCTGTCAGAAAGAGCTGCAAGCGTTACAGCCTATGACTCATAGGCCTCAGCCTAAACATCAGCCTTAAAGACGACAAACTGATGCATATAGACAAATCAGTACTGAATTCAGACACGTGGGGCACGGTTTTATATTTGGTTTGGTAATAATAAATGGCACATCATGATAAACATCTATGCAAGTGCTGATGAAATTATATGTAATTATTATTACTTGCTAGCTTCCACTTTAAGTGGAACACAAACTTGAAAAAGCTGGATTGTAAAAGGACAAACATCTTAAGTTGATAACATCATCACATGTAGGCTAAGCATGGCTTTGAGTCACCACAGATGTTGACAGCGGGCACCCAGGCTCTCAAATATCAGGTGCTGCCCTGGGTAACGCTCAACAAGGTGCTTGTAGCTTAAAACAGCTTTCTTCTCTCTTGAAAATGGAAAATATCCACTACCTGTGATGTCATTAAAGTTCATATTTCCTTTTGTAAAAAGTGATGAGAATTCAAATGTCTTCCGTGCAAGATCAAAAGCAAGACATTACTCCGCAAATATTTTTATAATAAGTCTATGAAATGATACCAGAATGTTAGTCATATCATTCCTCTTTGTTCTAACAATGAAATATGATCAAACTCAGCCGACGCCAATCCATCCAATCCATCCCTGGCAGGAAATTAAATCAGAAAACTCATTAAGAAATTAGAGTTCTGCAGTACTGATACATAACAAAACATTATTCCTTTGCCTGAGAAATGTAATCTGTAAACAGAATGGCCACAAAACACCCAAAAGCATGATTCATTATATTTATATATTATGTAAAAATGTGTTAAATGTAATTTGAACCAGTGCTACACTATACGCGAATCCAGTTCAAACAGATATAATTCAAACACAAAGCGATCACTTCAAATAGAAGTGGAGGAAGTGGAGATGGAGCTGATTTGGCTACAACCCTGCATGTACAGCCATAACCACAAAAGGATGCAACTGAGCGTAACTGCAGCCGCCGTGCCGTGGTCACCTGTTCCCAGCTCCTGCCAGATTTCCATTTGGCTCCAGAAGCCATCGCTAACTACAAAGAACTTTGTGTCCCTCAGCGAGAGGTGTGTGCGTGTCTGCACTACAGTGCGCACATGCAGCAGAGGCTGTACTGGAGGGAGGGGGCAGCATGCTGACCGTCACTTTCCCTTGCTGTCAGGACCAATCAGTGTCTGGCAAGTTAATGGAGAACACAAAACCTATTTAAAAGCTACATTTACCACTTGGCTGATTCCATTACATTGTGTAATTTCCAGGTGTCACATTTCCCCTCCACACGTCTGTCTTAATGCTCTCCCAAGCACCCTCTGATTAGTCAGCCTCGGCTGGCTCCCCCAAATCCACTCTACCAGAGCACCCCATCCGTTTACATCCTCCTTGAGGGGAAAAACTCCTTACTGCACATTTTATTTGGGTGTTCAGCAAGATACCAAATAATACTGGACGCTGGCCTGGCTGTGAAATGCTAAATGGTGCAAGCCTCTTCTGTTCTGGTCGATCTATATGTGTTTCATTCTTTTTTCAAAAGGCAGTAGCAATAAAAATGGCATCATATTAATGAATCAAATTTCCGCCTCAGCGTTTCAGTGTTTAAACCTCGTCCACAGCAGGCTTGGACTGAAATTCTGGGATCAGAAGCACCTGTCGTGGGCAGGTGATAGGAACAAATAATGCTGTCTACTGAAGCTGCTCTCAAATATTTCACAGTACTTTTAACTGGTGTTTTAATTTGGCTTCAAAGGATAAAATGGCTCTTCCGTTCAGGACGAAATGGGCCAAAAGCCTGGGTGACCTGCTGTTTTGGCTTCACCCGTGAGTGTTCAAAGCCATGGACAGAAACCAGGTTTGACCAACATCATTTGAGCTGGAGAAAAATCATTGAAGGCAAATCGTTGCCTTCATGATGTAAAACTAGCCCACAGGCTTTTTATGATCTGGTATTATGTGATTATGCATAGAATGGACACCAAAGTACATTTCCCCCCCTTATTTGACCATCAAAGGCTCCTACCTTAAATGTTATCTCAATCCATTATGTGTGATGGATGTGACTGATCAGGGTCACTGGTCACTTAAACTTTAATCTGCAACAGTAGTTTCAAATTCATTTTTCTGGAGGCATAAATTAGGATTCTTCATCCCGTTCATCATTTGATTCTGACTGTAATTGTATCAAGATCACTGGAAGTCCTCACCCTCTACTGTATGTCAGAGGTTGGCTGGTTAATAAGAAGCTTCTCGGTCAACTCACCACTTAAAAATCAGCTTTGGATCCCAGCGGTGCCAGTGGTGATCAGGAGATAACCTCCACTACTTTGTCAAACATGCCACCGATGTTTAATCAGGGACCAGGCATTGAATTGTGGTCATCCGAGGACCCGGGGAAATCAATGCTGGTTGAAGATGCAATCGAGAGCTTAATTTGATTTGTGACCCAAAGCCTCGAAGCCACGAGGGAGCAGCCGCCACCAAATGTTTGCCCCACAGAGACATCCCCTTAAGAATAAGCAACCTATTGATTCATCGCTTCTTTTCCCTTTTTGTGAGCGTTCAAAGATGGTGCTTTCAGAAAGCATGTCATTTTCCCCATCATTCTGAGTTCACAGCCAGTGGAGTGTGAGCACTTCCTTCTTGCAAAGATCACTGGCCTTTTACAATGTGCTATGTGTGGCAGCACTCGCTTTAATGTGGCATCTTACTAGCCTGTTGTTTTATGTGATCAAGGTGAGTTCGACACTGCGGCTTGCCACCAGGAGGTGAGCTCTGAAAAAGGAGGTCGTTAGAAATGCAAAACCTTGCCAGCGTAAGGGTCCTGTTCACACCTTTTAATTACAAGAAATACCCTGAAAATCTATCAAGTTGCTGATACTTACAAGCGGGAAGATAAGGACACAATTGATTTCAGGATTGGTGATCGTTGCTGTTGAACTAACACAGCGACTCGCCTGTCAAAACCAACTTGTTTCCAACGCAACTTGGGCTGAGGAAATGCAGGCAGATAATGAGATATGAGTAATTCAGTTGCATCGAGATTGTATTGTGCTTGCTTATAGTTCATTCTGCTCATTTAAATTAGAAATACAGAAATCAGTTATATGTTGATTTCTCCAGAGTTTTAAGAATAATTATAAATGTGGATTGTAATTATACTGCATAAAGGCTTCCAACAATTTCACAACAGTTGCAACTAGCTTACAGGAAAAACCAGAGGGTGTATCCTTATATCTAGTGGCGCTGATACCCAACCCACAGCAAATTACAGGTCAACAAGGTTGATTTGCGGGTTGGGTCCTCCTACTCAAGTCACAGCTGAATTGCCCACTGTCAGAAGAGTATATTAAAAGGACCCAAAGGGCCACTAATGATCTGCTCTCCATCAATGTGCAGCTTGCCAGGAAATGTCCCGTGCTTTAATTAATGATTCTGCAGCTAACAATCAATTCACGCGTATGTTAAAGGAATTAAATCTGTCCCCTGCAAATGTACCCATTTGGTGGGTGGACATGGTAATTGTTAGCATTACTGACGGTTGAGCGTGTTGTTTAAGAAATATAGAGGAAAAATAACAAGGCAGGCTGTCCATCTTTCCTAGGGTCAAATAGAGAGTGTGGGTAGGGTAACATTTGTCATGTGAGCTGTGAGCTATTTTCTGTCTGCTGACTGACTGGAGGCGATCCTTCAGGAATTCATCATTTATCAAACTGGGTGATATCCCCTCCGGCAGGACGGGAGTGGATGAAGTCTGACACCTCCGGGTTTGCCTGGAGAGAAGGAGGCCAAACGGGATGCATTAGCTCCAAGCATAACCACGGGATTACGACCACTTTCATTAAACTGGACTTACAAATGATAACAAATGAATAGTCAGGAGATCTACTGCTACCCTGTCACGCAAACAGACATTTCTTCTTCCCGCCCTCCCTTTTCGCCCATTGAAACACTGGTCTGCACATTCACAGGGCTACGGCACAGATCCACAGAAATAGTTACTATTTATTTACTATTCTGCATGGTGGATATTAACATTGATATATGCAAAATAACAGAGGATGCAATTCCAGACAATTCCAATTCCAATTTGCATTGTTTTGACTCCTTAGCTTGCATGTCTAGCTGTAGAAAATAGATCATACAGTAGAAATTCCATAGTATAGTATGATCTTGCCTGTGAAAGAAAGTCAAAGAGGCTGTCATGTATTTCATTAAAAAATTGTAAAAATAGTATGTTTTTCTTATTGCTTAATACTTAGATATCACATGCTCAGAAAGTAAACATCAAAACCTTAACATTTGTTTGTTTCTAATTGCTTTCAAACAAGGCTCGTGATGTGTCTAATAGAATTATATATCACACTATGATCTTTTTTTTCTAATTAACAAAAAAGTGATAAATGGATGAAAGCGTGGATGAGTGATTGAGTAGAGGAAGTCAATATCTGGTGCAGGAAATTGCAACTAAAAAAGAACAAATGTTACACAGTGTAATCATACTTCTATGAGCATGGCTGTGGTTACCTGACAGGCTGTGCAGACCGAACCACTTTCTACTGTACAACACAAAAGAAAAGTTGATCAGTCATTACGGTGGCTAGCCTGTCTGCTTGTACCAGCTGTAGATTCATCCCAAACCTTTAAGGTATCCACCAAAATACCATCAGCACCCATTAGTATCAAAACTTCTCCAGTCAAACGATACCTTGACCCTTTTCGTACGCAAATCTAGAAGTCAGCCAATCGCTGCAGGTGTTCTTTAATTAATGCAATGTGTGATTGGGCCAGTCCTGCAGCAGCTACAACCCATACAGTCCGTGGTGTGGTGAAGTCGAGCGCGGCAAATTGTCCGTTCAGTGTGCCGAGATGCCACCAAAAAGTTTGAATGTATTGTTACACTACTCGCCTTTGGCATGTAAAAATGCATTCATAACATGCAGAGGGTTTATTCTGGGAAAAAAAACTGTGGATACAAGCAACAGGATAAAGGATCTTGATCAATATCAGGATGGACAGCTGCATCTTGTTCACAAGGACACCAGCGTCTTCTGCTCAAGCGGACAAGGCACAGCTGTTGATGTCTTCACGCAAGATAAAAGGGAACTAGGCTAAATTGCTCATCTTCTTTGTGTTAAAACTGAAAAAACTGACTGGTACTGGTATTGTATTTTTTTACACAAGATCCAGCCCTAGCCAGCATCAAGTCAATACCAGAAGGAGAAACATAGTGTTTAATCATTCGTCTCTTTCATCATGTAGGCTTGGGCCAATCATCACATCTCTATTGATTCTTAGGCTCACACACAATGATGGCACCCACTTTTACTTAGAATGAAAGCATCAGGCTATGACACCACAACCCTTGACTATTTAGGAGAGACTCTAACCCAAATGAGTCTGCAGGTGTCACACAATCATGCTGAAAAGCAAGTAGGTGTCCGGATGCAACAGTGCTGATGTCACTGCACACCCGTGTGAGGGCCAAGAAGAAGCAAAGAAATACACTGTAAAACAACACAAGCTTCCATCTCACCAAAAGGGGGACAGACAGATGTCACACAGCTTCTTTTCTCACCTGTGGACACTAAATGCAACACCACGCCAAATGCTAAATCCTCTTTAACTGCGCCAGTGCCCCTGAAGTGGAAGAAATCATGTCATGCCAGGACCGAGCGCACAGTGGGACCCCAACTCTCCAGCAGTAACTGTAAAAGTGAATGAAGGGGCAAGCAAAGCAGAGTCAAATGTAGCCCCCGTCGCTGAAACCATTTAGAAAGACAAGTGTCGACGGGAGCCGGCTGAGCAGAGCCGACTGCGTTTGCCCACGCTGAAAATGTGCGGTTAGATTCATCCACTGACATCAGCACCGGCAATTGTTGCTGAAACATGTCCTCTGATGCTGCAAACAAACAAAAAAAATTACTTATGAGTATTGTTCCTGGCTGACTGTTCTATACAGCGTGATGTGAGAAATGACTCAGAGAAGCTACAGCGTAATCCTTGAGTTAAAAGAGGGAACATAATGGAGGATCATTGAATGGAGAAAGGAAAATAGATTCACGCATTTCCAGACCCTGAGAGAATAAACAAGGCAGGAAGATTGACAACGAGGGCCGAAGCTCACTACTGGATGGAGGCAACGTTAACATCCATTTGGCATCGTGTTGCTCACCAGCTGGTGAATTTAAGTCCAGTACTCAATCGCTTTTAGCTCTGCTTTTGGTCTCTACCAACTCCTGAGGGAAATGTGTGGCTATTTAGCTGCTAAATGCTCCACAGTGGTGAGAGTGAACCAATTCAAGCTGAGGGAAGCTGCACACTCAGGTTGTAATTCTATGTTTATCTATGTTTGTCACATTGCTTTTCCACTGGCATTTCATACACTGTTATTATAAAAATATTGATTATAGGTTCATGCTGAGTCACAGCATCCATATATACTGGATGTCTGGTTATATGGGAAAGGCATGAGATTTTCTGGATGCTGCTCTGCAGTGTAGAGGAGTCAAGACGTTGGATTTGTTAAGATGTTTGCCTAAAGGCAATTCAGTATTTTCAAAATATGAGAAAAAGATGATTATCTGGCAGTTTTATTCTCAGCTATAAAATAACAAAACTGCTTATTTTAAAAGAAGTGTTTCCACAGCACATTTTAAACTAAACTGATTCGGGGATTCGTATCATTTGTTCTTCACGAACACACCCTCACTCATATAAGCACACATACATGCCTCTATGCATCTCCCGCTTATGAATACATATCTAGCAGGACTAGTAATGAATGCCCAGCGGGATGACATGAATATGCATGGCCGCTTCTGGATGTGTGTATTTACCATTGTGTGCACTTAGCGTGCACTTGTTGATGCTTAAAATAGAAACTGCGTCGTTAATATTTATATTACTTAAATGATCCACGGCTCTCCAGCGCTGATGAAATATGTTCTGTGAGCCCCATTTGTTTACATGTAAATGGAAGGTTAGGGTATTTGTAATGTGAAATCGATAATTAAATGTAAGCACTAATTGGATGATAGTATTGTCAATAGTTTAATGGAAAGACCTCCCAGTATGGGGAGCCATGATTAGATTTCCTGCTTTACTAGGTTAGGAGCAGTAGGTGGAAAGCTTATGTGTATGAGGTTAAAGCACATTTCCCAAGGGGGACAAAATAATATGTGAATACTGTACACTGCTGAAAGATCATTTACAAAATGAATTACTGAATAATGTATACTGGACATCTTCTGCCTACACTCATTTAGATAAATAGATACAGAGACAGGAAGAGAGGGAATAAGAGATTTAGTGAGCTACAGAACATATAATGAGAAAGAAAAAGTAAGATACAGTAGATAGCGTGCATAGATATATCCATACATGCAGTGTTTTTGCAAGCACTTAAGTAATAATGTTTAAATCTGCTTTCTCCAGTAAGCTGATTTCTTAAATGTCATGTAAACAAGAAACGTGGTTTCTGCAATGAGGGTCAGAAAAACCTGAATTCTCCTGAACAAAGCAGAGTCCTTGGCTGAGTACACAGTACAGGTAACCAGGTTTCTAATTGGCTTTTTACAACAATGCACAAGCATGGCAAAAGACCGCAGACGGAGAAAGTAATAGAGGAGCAGGTGGATGAAGGAAGAGATCATTTCACGATGCAATAGGTCCTTGTATTTAAAAAGATTCCATCCGGAACTGAGAGTGCCACAAAGCAGCTTCCAGAAGTCTAAATAAGAAGAAGTCTGTTTCCACCGCTGAACATTTGTCGGTCCGCTCCGACACGACACAAAAACCCTGCCTTCGAAAAAGAAAAAGAAAAGGCAGGAAGCTGCGTCTTTAACAGAAACACAGTTTTAAAAAAGTGATGTTTTCAAAGTAAGGTCGGGGGAGGGGCAAAGCTCTGATTGATGGTAACCAGGTTAATACAGTAAGTGCTTTCCCCAGCTACATGCAGAACCTTATTTCTTTGAGTAACCTGGTCACTTGAGTGCAAATAAACGCAGCGATGCAGTGGATGGGCACATCATTATTAATAGACACATGCACACTTTTGTTGCTCTGCAAAGAACTGCTTACATGGGATGTGATGTAATACGCTCTGATGTTTGCACACTCTGACGTATTTTATGGGAACAGCTGCGTGACATACACAAAAGTAGGAAGTCGCCTTACTCAACGCTTCCGTCTTTCCCAAGTCGTTCATTTTTTTGTGTTCTTGTTTGAACAGGTGTAACGTAGTATTTTCCTGCCATCCAGGCCCCTAATGACACTCATTCATTCTTTAAGAGTTTGTACAAAAACTGTCCACAGAGGTCCAGTTCAGCTTGGAAACCGCCATTTTTTTGGAAGTGTCCCCACGCATTTTACGTTTACTCTCTGCAATTGGTTTGGGCATGCTTATTCTGTATGAGGTGTTTATATCAGAATCAAAATTGGCTTTAATGGATAAGTATGTGTGGACACACAAGGAACTTGACTCCAGTTTAAACATCAGTGTAGTTGCACAGGAAAAAAAAGGCATACAGCTCAACGAGGACAAATGACAGGGAATATTTATCCGATTAAAAGCGGAATATTATTCTATGTAAACGTAGATGGACGAGGACTAACATGGAAACCTCCTTCGCAGCTTTCAGTGAGCTGATGGCATTAAAGTGAGACCCCAATTTCCATGGACACTCCAAATCTTTCACACCCCTTGTGACAAACGCAGCTGTCTCGCTCTTTATTTCAGCCACTGATCTCTTTTCTTTCTCACAAGGCTGCCTTTGACTTTAAGTGCCTGTTGTACAGTTTTCACCAAGACAACACCTGACACCGCAGCATGATCATAAGACTTCACGCAGGGCCCTGCAAAAAAAAAAAAAAAAAAAAAAAGATAAAAGCTTCATTTCTTGGCATTTGGGCATGCAGATGCTAACAGATGCTGGAGCTCACACGTACAGCCTCTGTGAAAACACTCTGTGCAATCAATACCAAGAAGAAAGACAATTTTATTTACTACAATTAATCCATCAGCCAGGGGGTAAGGCTCAAAAATAAGCTGCTTTGTTTAGAAGAACATTTATCTCTATGTGCCATGCTGGGAAAGGGGGCCACGGCTGGATGATGTCAGTTTTGCTCCACTGGCTTGGTACATTAAGCTGACTATTTGCCCTATGTGAGAATCAATAATGGGGCATCTGTAGAGGACTATTAGAGCCATAATCTTACATGAGGCAGCATCCTCATGATTCACACAAAGTCTAGAGGAACACCTTGTGCAAGGTTAATGTCAAGAGTGGAAAGAAAAATCTAACACTTCAAAATAGGCATCAGAGGAGAGAAAATATCACGGCTTGAAACAGAGGGCCACCGTTAAAGATCTATGCGGCAGCCGCGCAGTGTTTTCAACAGCTTCTGCTGACTATCCAGCAAGACCTGCACATCAAACCATCAATGTCCAAGTCCTGTGAGAGTACAGATAGAACTGTCAAAAGGTGTGAAGACAGGCAGATCTGGTTGGTCAATCAGACAAATCACCAGTGATTTTTAGACATTTGGGAATTGCTCCTGCACCATCCCAAATGTCCTTTTTTTTCTGTCACATAAAACCTGACTCACTGAGCCGTGATTGTACAGTGGCCCCTACCTCTCATCAAGCACTCTTCAGTTCAGGCAATCATCCATGCCCTTACCTGTGTTCCCCTGGTAGTTGCCATGACAACAGCCTCCGCTTGATCAGCCTCCTATTCATGGAGTGACACTTGAATGACCACTTCATGGATCAGTGAAACGCACCCATGCGGATAAAGAAATACGTGGAGGTGTAATAACGATGATCACGGAGACATCGATCACTTTTAAACTCCCCCCAAAAAGTTTCCGTTCTGTCTCGTTACTCTTTAAATCAGTTTGAAAAAGATTCATCTGTTGACTGACTGAGGAAGACGAACTGGTCCACACGTGAGGGCACTGTAGCCTCGAGGTCAAACTGGATCGGTGCCTGTCGAATACATTTATCATGATATGTCAAACAACAAAGAATCAGGTTTCTGAGAAGTCTTGCAGGATTTTTTTTTGTTCCTTTTTGTTCCTTGTTCATGAGCTTGCGAAGTTCTCGTCATGTCTGCACCCATGGCACACCGCATGAGCAGCTTCGCTCTCCTACAGCCGAATTACAGCTGTATTAAATTACTGTTCACAATAAAAGTATTTAACTCGCAAGACACAGGGAGTCCCCTATTATGAAGCAGTCGCAAGAAGTGTAACGTGTGTGTGACTGCGAAGCAAAACTTTAAAAACGTCCCACAAATCAAGAAATGGCCATTCTTAGCTCCTGTTATTGTGTTCTCCTGTTGTGTGGAAAACTACTAATGCCAGCATGAAATCAGATTGTGGTTGCAATTATTTTTTTTCACTGGTTTCCTGACTACACAACATGAGTTTGTTTGGCTAGGCTGTCAGCAGATTCATTCGTTGCTCTGCTGCGAGGCCCTGGAGTGGCTGTTGAGGGGGAATAAATAAATATCGAGGCCATGTTGAGCGCTCCAATTGCTATTTAGTTGCTTCTTTTTCGTTAATTTGTTTGCACAAGATAACACTACATTGAACGCATGTGTAGAATAGCAACACGCAACTACAGTATGCCCACAGATTCACTGAACACTGTTAGCTACTTAAAGGATAACTTTCGTTTTTTTACAACCTTGACCTTATTTGTAGCATTAAATACGACCACTTACTCAGTCAACTTTGGTGGCATTTGGAGTCGTTTTGAAGAAATTAGCCCAGAGGAGTGGCACGTATATCCGTATAATGCGAGTACTTGGGGCATCCATGCGCAGCCTCGAAACTCGTTCATATTCCAATATTTTGTTATGATATGCTGGTGCAATTCCCCTCTGAGCCGGCGGTTGGCTAGTTTAGCTGTAGTTTGGCACAGATCTGGTTCGTTATTGCGTATTTGTAGCCGACCGCAGCAGAGTTAGCCGTGTTGTGGCTGGCTGCTCGCAGCGCCCGGCGTTCGGTAATGACATCATCCACGTCAGAGGTAGTTGTCTAGAGACGCCAGATATCGATAACATGCCACCACGGGCTCATTCTTCAGCCCCGAGCTCCTCTGGGGCTAATTTCTTCAAAACGACTCCAAATGCCACCAAAGTTGTCTGGGTGAGTAAATGGTCGTATTTAATGCTACAAATAAGGTCCAGGTTGTAAAAAACTAAAGTTATCCTTTAAATAGAACAGCATTCACTCACTCTTAGCCTTTGTCTATGGATTTGGCCTGCTACTTTCTAAATTAATCATGTCCATGCATTAATCTTGGACCTTTACCGTAACTTTGCATCATTTTTAACTATCCCTAATTTACCTCTAAGGCAGAAGGTCAGTATAATCAGTATATGACTGTCTGGCAAGTTGTCAGAAAACAGGTCTTTCAGCAAACTCTTCAGTGAATATGTGCCATGTTACTAATGTTGGGCAGACTGTGTGTTGACAGCCTGAGTGTTCGTTTGATGAAGAATTTATGTCAGGTTGATTTTATAAACAGCTGGTAGATAGTATATTCACTTATCTTATAGCCACGAATTAACCGAAACGTGGGAATGAATCGTATCTTGTGTGCAAGTGTAAGCATTTCAAGCTCTCTGTGTGTTTTTTCTCCCTCTGTGGCTCCGCAGTCTGCTGTTGTACCTCTGACAAAGTAGCTGCTCAACGTGTGTTTGCTGTAGTATTAAACCACACTTGCTGTTACGACCAGTAACCACAGGTGTCACCAAATCAACCAGGACTGAAATCCTAACGATTACAACTAATCAACATAGCGATTGATAATGACTGACTTAATGTATTGAAAATTCATAGTCAGCTTCTTAGTTTGAGTGTGAATGTTCAAAACCTTAGAAGCAGCAGTTTGATTGAAAAAAATCTGAGCTCAAAGTGCAGAGGTCCAGAGGTTTCAGCCACATCTCATTAAAAACCTGTTGTGACTTCTGATTGATACCTCTGGGGTATCAGTTTTGTAGAACAATGGTCACAATCAATGGTCAATTACATTACGTTACTGCTGAGCATGCATACAGTCCTCCTTCGCAAATAATAAACACATTGCATGTGCAACATTGCATTAATGCACAAAACGGTGCTTATAGTAGATCAGTTTCTTAACATATCATAATGATATTAGCCCATTTGATTTATTATGAGGTTATTCACAACTTCTGGACCTCAGCAGCTGTCAGTAGCTTTTTCATGACAGGCTGTGCAGCACACATGCTACAGCCAGCTGAGGTAAAGTGTTTCATGCTGATGCCAGCCTCTCGTTCTGCTTGACAAGACGGCAGATCAGAGTTCGGGGAGACCCTCAGTCCCATCATTTAGATAAAATCAACCCGTTTTGATTGGCGACTAGTCAGTCAGAGCATCACTATCAGAAGGGTCTTCATTTTCACCGAGAGCTACACCTGAGGCACACCCTCAGGCAGACAGCTGACTGGTCCTGTAATAGTGCCCATGTGGGGTTTTGTAAGTCAGCTGTCTTTGATAGACAAATGTATTCGCTTAGTAGTTGCAGTGAGCCACAATCGAATGGTCATGGATGATCAATTCAGTCTGCACGCACCAGGAAATACGTTTAAGAGACGTTGTAACCCACATAGCCGCCAATAGATGGTGCTAGAATCCAGATGTGACAAATTTACATAATGAAGATCCTGGAATATTTCCAAACAACTAAAGATCCATTTTCCTGGGCCAGAGCCACGGTAATTGGAGAGCCCTATCGTATTGGACATCTTAACAATGTACAAACATATTCTGCCAAAAACCCTTATTTTTGCCAAAGTTGCATTCTTTCAATTAACATAGTAGTAGGAGTCAAAGAGGGAGATTAGGGAAAACACACACACACACACACACACACACAAACATGCGCTTCCTCATTCATACAGCAAAGATTAAAATGTGACTAATGCCGTCACTGAACACGGATTACACATGCACCTTGCAGCGAGATGAGTGCGTAAGTGCTGTCAGCGGGGTTGTTGCAGTGGAGCTCAGCTGAGTGCTGTTGATGCAGCTCACAGCATCGTAGGGCGCATCTCTTGAAGCAGATTGGCTCGTATGAATAAAATCCTGTGAAAATGTGCCTTTTTATTTCAGCTGTGCATCCCAACATATTGGTCCGACCTGTAGTAAACTGTCCTTTTCTTTCCACCGTTGCCACGTCTAGCTTGGCACCATTGTTATGTTGAATTCTTCAGGGTGATGATGTGATTGCTTTCACTCCCAGTGGTTTTAACAGTGCGCCCTATTGATTTTCATGATAAACGTGTCTTAGGCAGAGCAGAGTCACACACTTTACTCATGGGATGCAAGTGAACGCGTGTTGCATGTGATTTAACAAGCAGTACAACTCATATTTTAGTTGAACTAGCACAGATACTTCAAGCTCTCTCTCCTCAGCCCAGTGCAGGAGGCGCAGATGTGTTTGCTGTGTAGCTGTAATGTTGCCTCGAGAGCCGAGATACAGTAATAGACTATGACAGGGCCTTTTCTCTACCTGCCTTCGGGGCAGTTAGTCATGTGTGGTTGAAGTCAAGCTAGCCCTCTCAGGACCTCTCCAATCTGAAGCATATTCTGTCAGCAACCCCCATCTCCCCTACAACATTCTGTTCATGTCATCTATCAATCTTTACCTTCGGTTATTCACTAAGCCCAGAGTCAGGCCCGCAGATGACAGTGACTGCTGGTGCTTCTGGGGTTTCGCGGCTCCTCCCTCCCTCCGCAGCATGTTGGCAGAATGGGCCATCGAGCAGTAGACGGCCAATCACATGTGACAGTATGAGGACCGCAGACCTTAGGAGGAGGCTTTTTGTGGCGTAAACAGGCTCTGACAGCAACACTGAGTAACAATACACACAGCTGCAGAAAGTGCAGCTATTTATATCAGCTAAAAACCCCCCAACAACCAGGTGACAGTGCAGAGATGAAGCACACAGGAAACCAAAGGCACTGACAGGAAAAAGGAAACAAAACAAACCTCTTTCTGACAGCACAATAAGTGAATATGAGCAGTCAGCTTTCATTTAAGCAGAACACCTTTATGCTGCCGAGATGTCACTTCAGCTTTTTTTCATGTCAAGCTTACCCACTAAAAGCCACTGTCATAAAACAATGACGGAAGGTTAACGAAAGGTGAGTGGACGTATACCTGCAGATATGGTTCGACTCATAATGCCAAGTAGCCTTTTATGAAGAGACATTTCGCTATTTTGGTTGAGAGCAGTCAATGGCAATTTCTTACATCCATTGTGTCATTGCAGCTCAACAGTTTGGCAAAGCCAAAGCCAAAGTGCTGACACAACTCCCTCTGCACACGGGCCACGTTTTTTTAAACGGTGAGTTACCTGGTGTGGGTCACCTGAGATACCATAGCAATGCAGTCTCATTCTGCAGATGCACGATGAAATGCTTATTCAATTTTGGAACTGAAGAACTGAAGAACTAGAGCTCGAGAGAGTGGCGTTCACTACACCTCTATAACTCCTCATGTTTGCTTGATGCAGGCGGCTCAAGGCCACACTAACAGAATACTAGAATAACACACCTGAATCGTAACCTCTCAAAATGTATTTTGTAGTAAAAGGACAAATGGGACTGAAAATGCATGGTTAGCAATGGCAAATGCAACGTCTTCAATTTATCCCTCTGTTCCGTAGAACAGTGCATATTAAATAACACATGTGAAATAAAATGTATGAATGCTTAAAAAGGACAGAAAGGGACCAAACTGTTGACGACTGGAGAAGAAGTATGCATGACATACAAAAGGCGATATCTGTGGCTCTGCTGCATGAATTTCATCTTTTTTTTTTTTGTAAAATATCCATCCTGAGCCCTGCAGTGTTATAGGACTGCAATGCTCCGTGTCCCTCATGGGAGACACAAGAACTCTTAAGACGAACCCTCAGTGTTTGCCTGAATGCAGAAGTCTTCTACACATGGTTCTGGCACAAAGCCCATTGTGTCTAGTCAAATAAATCAATTTTAAAAACGCACCTGTCAAAATCCATCTTTTTGTACTTTTGGACATATTGGGGGTAGGTGACGGTGTGAAAGTAGTTTTCCAAAACACATTTATGCGATGAATTGATACACGGTGAGGCACAATCCAGAAAAAAGATAATAAAATGTGAGAACTAAACCAAATAACCCACAGGTGTTAACAAATAAAAGTCACCTGATCACCTTTAATGTGAGTTTAATGTCAGGCTGGTGGTTGTATTCCAAGAAATCCACAATACAGAAGTCAAGGCTACAGTCTAATAAAACACCATGTTTCTGTGGTACACTGTAATGCTCATAATTCAGTATCTGAAATATATTAGCATATATATCACTGGTGCACTGTAACAATATAAACCAACAAAAAAAATAAATAAATAAAAATAAGCACAGAAATAATTGAAAGTAGCAAAAGCAGTTTTGTTGTTTTCTGGAATTACAAGAACAAAAAACTTGCTAATACTCAAGGGTAATAGGGCAATGCGAAACGGGGAATGGATTAGAAATTAACTTGTTTTCATCTTGTTTCAGTTCATTATTTCAAAGAGAATAAGACATTAAGATGTTCTTTCGATAAACAAAGCCTGATTAATTTCCATGGCAAACAATGTCTAATGGTTCCTGTCTTGTTTGAGATTATTTTGGAATATCTTCGCAACATACAAAGACGCCTTTCATGCACCCCCACCCCTCCCCAATCCAACAATTATTGAAATAAAACAACAAATGATACTGCAGTTGTCAGAAACAAACAAAGAATCCTGGAAGCAGAAAGATAAGAAGTACAAAGAATACATTTGAAGTGCGGGTTTGTTCTTGTTTCTAACATTTTACTGAACCGTCAGCTGAAAACCCAGCATTTAATACTTCAAATTGTCGCCTGAGTGAAGAAAGGATGTGTTTTTGTTAGATTCCCCCACCTCTGTGAGGTATTAATAATTACTCAAGTAAATATTGTGAATTCAGAGAGGGGCATCCGGAGCTACGGCTGACCCACGTTGGCTGAATTCAAACAGGTGGTGTTCCCGTAAGGACAAAATCAGCCTCATTACTGACTCAGACTTGTCAGCTACATCAAAGAGGATTCACAGCCTCTTTCCTTCTCTGGAGGGAAGGGCTCTGGTTATGGCCAGGCAGAGTAAACAGTACGGCACTGGTGGGGGATTTCTCTCTGATCATCACCGGCCTCAACACTTACTCCTTTCTTTCATACAGATCTTTAAGGTGCATGAAAAAGAGAATAAATTAAATTATGATTCCAGGTGGAATCGCGAAGGCGCCGACTTTGCATTCCTCCGATGACGAGCAGATACGACAGATAGAAAAGTGGGTGACGGCTGAACCCTCCCACTAAACTGATACAAATGAGGTATTTATGTGGCATTGACCTCAAGTGGTTGAATCTTTTCAAAGGTTCTCATTCCTCAGTTGGAACGCTCACCTGTAATGTAAATGTGATTATTCACTGGATCAAAGCAGGGATTTCCTTTCACCTGTTGTTGGATTCTGAGGTGGTTTGTCATTTTGATTGCTGCTTTGTTAAAGTGATACTTAGACATTTTGGGAAATTAACTTTTCCTCTTTTTGTTTCTGAGCATTGTTTTGTAGAAACTTTAAGTTGTCAAACAAACAAGAGTCATATGGTGGTAGGTAGTGTTTTCGGGAAAAATAGAGAAGAAGTCCCTAAATGAATAGATGGAAAAACCAGATGATCAGGTCAGTCCTCGCTAACGACTCTTTGGAGCACTGCCCCAGGAAAACAGCATCCGTGTCCAGCAGTGAGAGCCGGGTGCGTCCCGCTGTTTGCTGATGGTGTTAATGTGATGTGATTTCAAGCAAAAACGTGAACTCACAATGTCTATGTCTCATTCCACGATGCACGGCGGGTCAGGATCTCTCACACAACATAATCTTACTGCATTCATAACTTTACGAAGACGGAGACGCTGAGTCGGCTGAGCCATCTTTAGATTTGCATTTAGGCAGAACACAGGTGGAACCCCGCGATGGCAACTTGAAGCATCTTCAACAAAAAGCTCAGGACTTTATTTTCTGCTTTTTGATACACTGAGAATAACTTTTAAATGATGGGTATCATGGGCATGATGATGCTATAATGAAATATGGAAGAAGGGACACTGGGACACGATGGGGTCTGCAGATAGTAGCCGGTTAGCTTAGAAACATGATCATAGCTAAGCTAACCATCTCCTGGCTCTCTCTTCATATCTGCCATGCAGACATGTCATGGCCATGTTTCTAAATGAGAAACACATGTTGTACATAACTACATTATCGCACACAGCTAAAAAAGAATAATTTGAGGTGAAGGCTTATGTTTTTTTAAGGCACCCTTTACAACCAAGCACTCATTATTTGTTAAACATCTATCTTGTCAATCAAGATTAGCTGCAGTAACTGAAAAATGTAGGAATTCAAGTCCTTGTGGCTGCATCCAGTTGAGTGCTTTTTCTGCTCCACATAAAAATTCATTATTCAAGTCAGGAGCAGCTTGGTTAGCTATCTTTGAGTAACATTGAGTAAAAAAGGCATACATACAGACCCAGACACATGTATAGCGTATTTCTTTGTGGCTGGTGGGGGTTAAGTTACAAATACCCTTGTGAGTTTAATCTGTAACAAATGTACCACATTTTATTATGCATACATGCATACAATGAAATCAAAAGCAACAAGGTCAGATAAATGATGTGGTTTTACTTGAAAGGAGGTAAAGAGGTCAAAGTGTTTGATCACCCATGAGAGATGAAAAACACACAATATCCTCCCGTCCTACGCCATGATATGACAGATGCCATCATTAAGGTAGTGCGTCCTGAAAATGTTTCGTATGTCCTCAGAATCCAGGTGTTTTGCTTTGCAGTCGCCTATTAAATGTAGCATACAACTGCATAAAATCGTATTGATTGAATGAGAAAGAGCTGGCTTCCACTCTACACTGGCATCCAGAACAAGCAGCACTTACAAATTGTGATCTATGGTGAGTAAAACTCCTCACATTGGCGAGCTGCCCTTTCATTTATCACATTGAGCGTAATCACTGTTTATCTGCTTCGCATCATGGCTCCTACCTGCACAGCAGTCACTTTTAGTGGCATTAAGTGAACGTGTGCGCCTGGGAATATCACCTTTAGCACCGTCCCTTGTGGACCTTAACTGCAATATATTAAGAATCGCATTCATCACTGCAAGGTGATCGCAATATTTTGAATACAGGAATGGTGAGACATAAAAGAAAAGAATTTAAACCCAACTGGGTTAAAGGATCAGTTGCTGCAAGGTAACTTCTCTAAGTGCGGCTAAGGATAGTAAATTTAGGTTTATGATGGGATGATGAGCCAAACAAGGTGTGAGGAAGAACCCGGGGAGAGCTAACGATAGAAAGGCTTCCAGAGGATGCGTGGTCGTGATTAGATCTCACCACATGGCAGATGAGTAATTTATCTGCTCTTAATGTGCTGCAGCTGCAGTCTAATGAGAGGGGCCCAGAGTGGAGAACTGGCCACTACCTTTCCATGACTCTGCAACTGTCACTCGGATGTGGTAGCTACGTATGCACACAGAGACAGAGGGTTTCTCTTAGGCCCTGTCCACTACGGATATTTTCCCCTTTATTTAAAAGAAAGTCTGCATCAATGATTTGTCAAACAGAGAAGAACATCCTTATTATGTAACGTGAGCTTATTCTGTTGAAAGAAAATGGTCCAAAACCTGCTAAGTTGAGTTGTAAACTTGTAATTCGACCTAACAGTGCTGACAAAGGACTTACACTGGTGCTAGTCAAACATAAATGAACTGGTCGTCCACCATTGTTGTTGTCTCGGACTCATGCTCATTACACAAAACAGCAATGGGCATGCACAAATTGAGGCATTTTAGTGACTTAAAATGCCATTTATGTGTGAACGAGAGGTCCAAACACGGACGAAAATGTCCTTATACGTGTGCACAAGGTTTGAGGGTTCTTGTATCTTCCAGTGTGAGACCAGTGGATGTATGTAAGTAGATAAGTGAGGCCCCTCCCATTGTCTTGGAGGCGGTCCTGGCCAACTTCAGCATCAAGGCTATTATGGAAGTGTTAACGGCTGATCTGGTTCACCTGGGCCTTCCAGGCTATAAAAGCAGTCCAGAGTGCTCACTCCGTCTCTCCCTTCCTACAGCTGACATCCACTCTGTATCACCTTCGTTCGCAGCTTCAACACCTTCACAGCACATCTATATATAACTTTAGTTTTCATAAACTCTGCCAGAAATTATCTTGTGTGGACTCCCTTTGACTCAACCACAACTTTAGAGCCTTGTGGGCATGACGTATCTGTCACAAACGGGCGAAGGGAGTGTGACGAGGACGGAGTCCACGTTAAAGACATCTTTAACATTTATCTATATACATCTTGATAACAAGTGTTGTTGTGGGGCCATTGGATTATATTGCAAGATTTTTCAGTAGTTTATCCATTCGGATGCTTGTTGCACAGATGCTAATGGAGCCTCTATGTACACAGTAGGGTGATGTTGAACTGTTGTCCTTTTGAACTTCAACAGATATTAACTTTTTCTGAGTGAAGTGGACTTTCTTCTAGCTCCCGGTTCAGGAGTTCTGAGAAACCCACCCTAGAGACGTTACTTTCTATTTCTTCTTGATCCCAGCTTGACGCTGAATTGCGGAAAACCACGACAATCACAAATCACTCACCTTTTACGAAACGGGACCAGTTTTTGTTGTCATGTAGCAACGGTGTCCCTGCCACTTACCACCTGAATGCCTGGCACATCGCATCGAGGGCTCCAAATGTCAAGAATACAACAGCTCCGTTTGAAGGCGGCATGTGAACAAATGAATTCACGCATGAGAACATGCGGTGCTTAAACTCACACATCCACTCTTATGCGCTTGGCATTTATTATCACTCTTGTGGCGTGTGTATATCAGAAAAAACCCTTTCAAGTGCAACATTATAAAACCTTTCTCCTCCACATGAGTCTGTAAATCATGAACATGATTTTTTTTTCTTCTTTGAACAAACAATAGGGTGTCACAACTGTATGTCCTGTTCATGCAAACATCTCTTTACGTATCGACTGCACTATAGCATTCTCCTTGTTATGCAAAGAAGGCTGGATTCATATTTGAAGGGTTGGAGAAATTATGAGTAAGGAAGGGATCTATGCCGGGTGGAGGGGTGAGAGTGCAGGGTGGGAATGGCAGAGTAGGCAGCTAGCAACAGCGCAGAGCTGGCAGTTCCTGTGCGGCTTTGCCTTCCAAGAAGCTTCTCATCCGACACAGAGCTGGGCATAAGAAGCACTGGCCCAGTCAGGAGGAGCCCTAATAAGGAAAGGCCTTATGAATTATTGATTGTGATGCCCCCCCCCCCCCCTTACGCAGCCCAGCACCCCTTTAAGATACAGATTCCCTTTAAATCCAATAGGCTTTGCTGGCTCTCAGTTGTGGCTCTCTGAGCACAGCAGCTCTCCAAGAGAAAGGGAGCAATGGATGTTCCAGAGAGAGAAACCAATTAGAGGCGGCATGGTGTCCTCTACCCTCCCTGTTCCCCACACATTGCTATCCCATGATCCTTTGACTCCTCTCCATTGGTTGAAGTCAAATCTTTCCCCAAGCAGCACCCCCCCCCCCTCCCCCTAATGTTCAGCTGCCGTTCTTGATCTGAGGTCCAGGCCCTTCTTCCTATTCTCTGTGGTCCACCGCGGAGACCCCCAACGGTCAGTCTCAACCCCCTAGATTGACAGCTTGCTAGCCTGTGGTGAAACCACACTGTTTGTTGTTGACAGCAACAAACAAACCCACAAGTCTCCAGATCACTAACTGCCCAGTGAAATGCGCTAAGAATGAGGAGTTTGGGTTCTTCCACGGGATTAGATGGTCGGCGCATTTCCCCGGCCTCATTTTGCATTCTGAAAAACACGTCATTCACCACTCAAGGACAGACCGCGCAGTGTGCTTAAGATGTAGGGACCACATATATGAAACCACCAGTCTAATGGTAATAGATATTGACAAGTCGGCAATCTTGTTTGATGGTGTTTGTGATTCAGTGCAGTCTGAAGAGCAGTTGTTGGAGTCTCTGCAGTATCTTATAAAATAGCTGCAATTTACAAACCATATCAAGTCGTCAGTCGCTCTCAGTTAAACGCTAACCGTTACATCGTGCCTGCTTTGGGAATTGCTGATGAAAATAAGCATAAATTGGTGTCTTACAGTATGACTGCTTTGTTCATATTTGCAATAGATTATCTTGCAGTGTTCTAGCCTCCATCTCAAGAAGCCTGATCATTAACCAGGGGGTGAAATGATTTGCGCTGGACAGAGCACAAAAACATTTATTCTCATGGCTATTTTACTTTCATTTACAAAAAATAAAAAAAATGCAGATTTTTTTTTCATGCATTCATCATTTATTTATTTATTTATTTATTTGTCACCTTGGCTATTTGCACAGACTCCAGAAAACAAATCCCAAATGAGGGCTGGAGTTCAGTATATCTGTTATGGAATTCGGCGCCCGGCCACACAAATGAGAGTGCGGGGAGATCTGGTATTCATGTGCTTGCTCACCTCGAGGCAAGTTCTTCACTTATATATGACTGTGTATAGTATCCATTCCACAGCTCGCCATGCGAATCTCAGCCTCTCCCTCGCTCATCCAGGCAGGTCATAGGGGCTGCCAGATAAGCAGAGCTATATTGAAATATTCAACAGCAGTCAGAGACTAGACCAGGGTGTTAATGCTTGGCGTCTTGGTGTGCAGGATGGAGAGGAGGATGAGGGTGGACGAGGAAAGCAGCGGAAGAGGAAAAGGAAGAACAGGAAAAAGGGAAGAAAATATGAGGTGAAGAAAACAGGAGAGATGAAGATGAAGATGACGACAGGCCTTTCTAAGGCCTGACATTTCCCACTATGCAGAATTCTTGTTTCCTGACATCCAGAGCCCTCTCCTGGCCAGATGGATTCCCTCTTTGCTGTTTCGCCTCCCTTTCCACTCATTCATCAAATGTGCCCCCGCCAGGCCCCCATACCCCTGCCCTGTCATTACAGATCAGAACAGATTATTGTTATAACAGGGGTCTCTCAACAGTATGAAGCTGCAGTAATTGTTCACAGTGAGAGTGTGTTATCCAGCCTTGCATGGTCTCTCATTGTGACTTTTAAAGTAAAGGAAAAAATGGCATCACATCAAAACCACTCCACTACAACATTTCATGTTTGCGGTTTGACAGAATTGCTCTCACTGTGAGAGGAAACAAAAAAAAATAAAAAAAAATAAAAAAATGAACTCAGGAAATTTGAAAGTAAGGGTGATAAAATTGTAGTGCTGATGTAAGATTTCCTTTTATGTCCAGGGGTAGATGAAAGGCCTGAACCTTGTGATCTTTCTTGTAATCAGCCTGGAAAAAAATTGATTCAGGAGGAGCAGAGTGCAGGCCTGACATACTGCGAACGTAAATAAGCACATAATCACCGTGCTCTGCTACTTCAGCCAGAACATGGTGTTCGGTGCATCAGGTGAATAATGTCCTTACATCCGACAATCCATTGTCTAAGTCGGCTAGATGAAGACAGCGGCGCGGATGTAGGAGGACAAAAGGAATGAGATATTAAGGTGAGAACGCTGGTGTATTTGGACATCTAGGACCTTTGACCTTCTTGCAAAGGGAGCAAAAGCACTCGTACACGCTGTAGACTTTAGGTTGTTTCCTGGAAGGTGTGAGTTCTCCGTAGCCTGAGATCTGCTTTGGCATTTCAGGGAAAAGACGCATCAGAGAAAACACATCTTTATGTTTCTGCCCGTCACGAAACAATGTTTTTCTGTCTCTTTCCTTTGCTTTGGGATTTATGAGAATTTGCTGAACAGCACGGCCTTTCATGTGTGATGACACGCGACAATTTGAATGCCCATTAGAAGGGCTGTTTGCATTTTGCAGAACACGTGCTATTACACAGCAGTCACATAGCATAGCAGTCACAGTGGTCATGAATGTAGCATTTTGTACACTACACTAACCAGGGATTAAATAAAACTACAGCACCAGCTACTCAGACTCACCGCCACCAGCCGTAGGCTCATTGGTTCCCAGCTATTTTCCAGCCACTGGGGGTCCCCCTCCTCCTCCTGGGGTGTGTCCCACTGGAAACACACCCATTGAATCAATTAGGAAGTATACCATTATATAAAAATAAATGATGAAATAACATTTTGTAACAATTAATTGAGTTTAAATATTTTCTTCTGTTATTTCCCAAATTGTTGGCACAGGTATGTCACTTACACAATGCTCATGCGATTACTTTTTTTTTGTTTTAATTTGTTTAATATTGAGCAGTTTGGGGTTTCATAGTTTCCTGTTATCTCTCCATCACTCATATCACTATCTAATAAAGGCATAAAAAAATCCATAAAGAAATTCCTTGGGTCCAAAATCTCTTTTCAATTTTCTAAAGCACTTATATAGTACTTTTAACCTGAGAGCAGAACAAAGCACTTTGCAATGCCTCTACCCCATGCACACACACACTCATACCCAGTGCATGCTGAGCTCCAGCCCCCCTGCGACCCTCTACAGGATGAGCAGGCATATAGAATAAATGTTTTCCTGGCACGGCAACAAAATTTGTCAAATGAGAATGCACACTATAAATTTCAACGTTATTTAAATGAAAACCAGCAACAGAAATATGTGATTTATTTATTTTTATTTTTTTTGTTACTTTCACTCAAATTACATCATTTGCACCCCCTTCACTCAGCTGCACATCCCTCTTTCTATAAGTGTGGAACATTCCATGTTTGTTGCTTTGTTGAAGTCCTTCTTTTACCATCGACATTGTCAGTGAGCCCAGCAGTGTGCATTAGACATTAAAAGATCCCTATATCTAAAATAGGCCTCTGAGCATTAGAAGGAGCTGTGCTGCTTTTAACTTGCTCTGGAAAATGGGAGCTTATGCTCCCTCAGTCCTTTGTTTCCTGATGGTTCTAACTCTACACTGCATCAGCTCTGAGGAGCTTGGGACTTCAGAGGACCCTCTTGAAGCCATAACATCAACCATGCAGGGAGTAACACAGAAAGTGTTACAAAAGTGTCCTGGGAATTTGACTGTTTTCAGGATAATAAGTAGAAAGAGCCTGTGTTAACTTAGGAAAAAGTCACTTGAGAAACCCACCACATGTCACCTCTGCTGCCTGTTCTATAAGACCATGAAAAAGCCAATTAATCTAGAAACATGTAAGTATAACTTCCATCGAACTGTTGGGGAGCAGATGGAGGGGAAACTGGAAATACTTTGTGGAGACAGGTTAAAGGTGCGTTGTACAGTCCAACAGGGTGGTACATTTTTAACAGGGATGATTTACTTGTTTAATTTTGAAAAATAGCAAAGCTACCCTAACAAATATCTGTGCAGCCCGTGTTGTTCCTATCAAAACAGGACAGAAGTGCATAAATAAATAAAATGAAATTAAGAAGGGTCCACTCCCTGGATGTGCAACCTGCAAGATAAAATATTGATGTCATTGGAGGATGCTTCCCAGTTTTCATTCTGCAAACCTAATGAGCCCACAAGGTCAGATTGAGTCACCAGCAGTCTAGGACAAAGATGTGAAGGGGTCAAAGAGTCAGAAGCATGGGGGAATCCATGCTGAATTTCAAACTGAGGGGAAGACTCAGTAGGCCAGACAAAGCCACAGCACAGCTCTGCACTCAGCTAGCTGCCCTGGCCTGTTCACTTAAGTGTTTTGCTCTTTCTCCAATGGCTACAGTATTGCACACAAGTCCGGGCTGACACTGGTCACGCACTGCATGCTTGAACAAATGCTGTAACATCACAGAGACCAGGGTGTGAAGGCTACTAAAGCAGCAATAACAACAGTTGTTGGTGGCCTGGACAGCTTCTGTTGACCTATAATAGGCATTACAAGTAGCTGAAAGTAATAAATACTGTACTCAAGTACAGTTTTGAGGGATAGGGATATTTACAAGCTACCCAGCAGTATATCAAGTAATTTTTATAAAATATATATAAAAAAAAATACAACTTATCTAGACATTTACCATTTGCAGTTTTAAAGTGATGCACATATCAATGCATCAATGATCATTAAACAGTAATGTAAAATTATATTGTTCTGAAATGGACATATTCTGCAAATGAGTGCTTTTGCTTTTTCATCAAAAATGACAAAAAGTTATTTTCATGAATGTTACCTTCTGCACCTTTCAGTAAAAGATGTGAGAATTTCTTCCACCACTGAACAGTGCTTGAGTGGCTGCAGCAGGAGCGGTCTGACAGGGTTAATTATGCAAACAGGAGAGGACTCCAAGTGGTAAATTTGAGTCTCAGTCTGTGTGTGTACTGCGAATGAACATGTGTGTACTTGTACTTGCGCACAGCTCAGTCAGTTTACCAGATGTGAAATCAGCAGCTGTCCTTCTGTGAACAATAATGGGCAGAACCTTAAGTGCATTCAGTTGTTCGCAGGTGCACTGCGGACAAATGCACATGTGAACGACTGCTTCCCGCTCAAATATCTAATCTGATGGTCAGGGACTCGGGTATTCAACCACACTCATGAAAACCCAAGATAAGAAGGAAGATGCTGTAACTAACTTTATCTGAAACTAGCATTAGTCAACAAATGCATCCTTTTCCCTAATTTAAGATCAATTCACCTAAAACCAATATAAGTCAATAAATGCATCCATTTCCCTACAGAAAGATATGTTTCCTCCAGAGTGTACCGCAAAAATTACACCTGTAGCATCATATATATATTTTTTTTTTGTTAAATGTCACTGTTTTCTTCCTTGTTGAGAATTACGCCGCGCTCATGCCTCTACGGTAAACATGTAGCTGCTCATTAGCTTAGCTGTCCATATAGACTGGAGACAGGGGTAACCAGCTAGCCCAGCTCTGTCCAAAGATAACAAAATCTGCCTCCCACCACCTTTAAAAAACTCTAATTAGCACATTCAAGCTAATTTGTTTTATCTGTCCAAAAACCAGTAGTTTAAAAATGACAGTTTGCTGATTTTTTGCAGGGTTTTGTGCCAGACTCTAGTGTCCCAGTGCCAGTCTATTTAGCCCTTGTTCCAGTCTCTTTGCTAAGCTAAGATAACCAGCTGCTTCAGATGCAGATTTAGCTACACAGGACAATCAGTTTTGTCACCTAACTCCCTCCCAAAATGCAAAACTAGTCCTTTCCTTTATTGCTTTGATCTGTGTTCATACCTAAGCTACTGTATATTCAGGTTTAGACTGGAAAAGTGTCTGGAAAAATGTCTGTTTTGCTGTGTTATGGTAAAGTGTTTGCTTCCTGCCGTTTCTACTTCAGTTAAATGACAGGTATGACTTTGATGGACACGCTGTTCTGGAAGCTGTGTAGCTGACCAATGTGGGTGGGCAATGCTCATAACAATCTGTCAGGAGTGCATTAACTGTCATTATCTCATACATCATTTGTACTGCACTATGTTTGTTCATTTTTCTACGACACGGCACACCTTTAAGGAGTTGTATGAACTTGAATCAGCGTGCAAATGAACATAACTCAAATGATAAATGTGGAGAAAGACATTCACTTCATGATAATTATTAATCAAACAGACAGAAATCTACTGGTTGCAAACAGAATTCACACACCTTATGTACACACACTCAAGAACAAAAAGCACCTGCTTCGACTTGTGAGCATGTCACATCTGCAAAAGTTGGTTATGGAGTGCAACTTCTGCCACATTTGTGCTGAAAACTTTTAAATAAGCTTTTCTAAAGTCACTTTACAGGCAATTTATGCTGTCTGCAGTTTGCCTGACATTCTGTTTTAAACCACAAGGGTGACCACATGTCATTCAAAAATAAACAGCAAAAATAACCTCTATTAACTTTTTGTCAAATGATGTGATTCGATTCAAATAAGATGCTTCATTTTGTCTAAATTCGTCCATTTTCATCACAAACCTCCCTTTCTTTAAAAGGTGCATTTTTCCTGATCTTAATTTATTTTGCTAAAAGATTTTGTGAGCCCATCACCCGTCCCAAATGAAAGTCTTTATATCGCTGTACCGTCTCTTTTGCGCTGTGTTTCTGCTTTGAATTTCACCTCATATCATCAGGCCTTCTGTATGAGTCACACTTTGAATTTTACATGCTGCACTTTTAACTAGGGAACATGTCATTCAGGCAGAGCACTCTGTTAACATAAAATTGCATTTAACTTGCAATTAAGATTAAACTGTTGGTATTGTTATTGTTATTTTGTCTTTCTTTGAGCCTTCATCTTCATGTTATTTCCATCCTTTGGGTTTGTAGATTTGGATGTGTATTTCTGTCTTTGATACTCTGGTTGAAACTTGGTAGTGCTTTTGTAAACTTTGTGCCCCTGGTACTCTGCCGGACGATTATTTTAAAACAGTTTGCGTCCCTGTTGTGTGCAGAGTGAAAAGTTTTGGGGCCTGAAGGTAAATTTTTTCTCTTTTCTGAAAGGGAAACAGGGGTTGATATAAATTACCACAGCAACTGCTCATTAACACCATTGATGGGCTGATTAGCTGATCATGAAGTCATTGTGCACATTGTGTGCATAGCAATCGGCTCCATATTTTTTATCTGCGGCCCTTCTCGTCCCAAACACATGCCAGGAAAGCAGGGGAGAGGGGATGAGGGAGGTTTGATCAACTTAATTAAAGCCTGTTAGATATTCTGTGGGGCGGATTGGATCAGCACTGTATAGAATAGAAATGAATGGAGGAGACACTGATAAATGAGAGGCAGCCAGTGTACAAACAGACCAAAAGTGTTCTGTGAGTGGGATAACCATCAAATAGAGTAACAATCATGTTGTCTCAGCCCCAAATTATAAAACAGAGGCCTTGCTCAGGGATGGATTGCCTTGTGTCTGCATACACCCTGTTGGGTCAATGCCGCCATTAGTGGAGCTCACATTTCTATATAAAAACCCTGCTGTTCGGCCTATCGGCTTGTATATAACTATCATTAGTATGTCAGTAGCAGCCTTGGAGCAAGAGCAATACTTGTAGTGATAAAGAGATTTAAAGGACTCGATTCCTCATTGACTTTCTTTAAACTAATATCTACCTAATAAATTAGGTTATAAGCCAGTTTCCTTTAGGTATGAATGAAATCTTCCAGCTTTCTATGCATAATGATGTGGACTGTAACAGACATCTGTGATAGGGGCCGTGGAAAATGACAACCGCAATTACTCTGCAAGCTGAGAATTTACATCATTCAAAAGATGAAAAATGTTCAGGTTTAGGGAATGAAATAACGATTCATGTTCATATCCTCTAAGTGAGGACTCAAACAGAGGGAGGAATGACACAAGAGCAGAGCCTCTGCATTGATAGGGGTGCTGAAACACCTTCAGACCTGTCATTACTGTTCCTCATGAAATGAGCATCAAACGGGAGGAAGATCCCCCGCGGTGACGTTTAGAAAGTTTGCATACTACCGCTTTGATATTTCAAACGGTTCGAGGTTTAAACATGCCATCTTTGAAGACTCCCTGTTTCTGGAGAATGTCAAAAATAATACAGGCACTTTGCAAAGGGGGGAATTTGCTTAAGTTTTATCAAACAGTTTTCTTGATGAAATCTGATGCCGCCCAGCGTACAGTGCAAGCAGCCACGAGATCAAGGAGAGTTATTCTGTTTTCTTCTTGTAGCATGTGTAGGGCATCTGTCAAACTATTGCTGAAACGCCATGCAGAGATATAGATGCATGTACTGCAGGGTAGCTTTGCAGTTTTACATGTAGGCAAAATGCCAAACCATAAGCTAAACAGGATTACTACCAGTTGAAAAAAGATCTGTCGATGCATTGGAATAATAAAATCACTATCATGCTTGATATCATATTTGTTTTTATAGCATGAGAAAGTGTCACAGAAATGTCTCGGCTGAGGAAAAGCATGACATAGATTTCCATGTATTTTGTAATTTTAACACGTTCTTGAGGCCGAGTTATTGTTACATTTCAAAGACTAAAGATAAGTCATTTGACAGTTTTACCCTTGTAACCTCGCTCCATCCTTCCTTGTGAATGACTGAGCCTTTCCAGGATGCTCCTTTCATACCCAATCATGATGCTATCACCTGTTACCAATCAACCTGTTTACCTGTGGAATGATCCGAACAGGTGTTTTTGGAGCGTTTCACAACTTTCCCAGTCTTTTGTTGCTCCTGTCCCAACTTGTTTGGATTCGGGGTTGTAGAAGTTTGATAGATTTATTGGACAACAAACAAAGATAATGTACAGTATGCACAAGAAAACTCGTCTAGACAGACAATTAAATTAATTAAAAGAACGTTTTTGACCACTGTTGGTCAATGTTTTTAATCGTGCACACGCACAGGGATGCACAAGCATGCATGTGTGGGGGGTGGGGGTTAACTCTGTTCTGCCAATCAACAGTTGGTGGCAGCAATGCGCAAAGAAGCTTAGCAATCAGCTTTGCAAGGAAAGTACATCCAGCATGACTTTACGCCCCCTCTACATCTGCTTAAACACTTTTCCAGAGAGCTGCAGCATTGTGCAAAACATTTATGTTTGCACATAAAACTCTGATGTCTAATAGTTTTAGCATTAGTGGAGCGACCTTGACTTGTATAATTACAACCGTCTCTGATAAAGCTGAAATAGTTTGCTAAGTAAGAGTCCTGCAGTGATTTACAACTCGCTGAAGCTTTTGATTAGTCTTGTTTTTTCTTATCTTTTGCTCTCAACACCACGATATTCTCTCTTAAGAATTCCTTCTATGCTGTTGTTTTTCTCCAGATTTGAATCCAGAGGAAGTTGGCCACCCCCGCTCCCCATGACAAGCGGCCCTCTTTAGATTCGTGCTCCTCCCCACCACCCACAGCAGCCCAGTAATGGTTTGTTATGGCCATGCCCTGAAAAGTGATGATACACCGCTTTGGCCGGCCATGCTTACTCACCGTTAAATAGGGATATCTCTTTTTTACCCCTCAACACCTTGCTCCACTGCTCTGTCCATCATAATAAGAGCTCTTGTATCCCATCCCTGCCTGTGAGAGAGTAATCGGTGTGAAGCAGGGAATAACATATCACTTGGTATGCCTGGAAGCCCCTGCAAAGCCACAATCCTAATGAAATATTAATCTGCGGCTCCCCACTAATGATAATGCACTATCAAGCATGAGTTGGTCCAACCGAGGCAAGCACTTCCCTGTCACACTTGTGTTATGACAGGATATCCCTGCTATTACAGCCCACAAATGAGATTTGAATCTGTGAATTACAAAATGGTTAAAGGGGTGGGCCACTGCCTTTATTAATTCTTTACAGCCCCTGATTTCCTCAGACAGTTGCTCTATACACCTTTCAGCCGGTTCTATAGCGCATGTGCCCATGAAACTGAGAGGTAGCTTTGATGGCCAGCAACTTTTTCTCACTATCACAGTCTCCCTTTTACTTTTTCTACTTTTTTAGCATTTGAATAAATGTACTTTCAGCCATATTTTACTGCGACTACTCTGCAACACCTCCCGTTCTGTACCCTGTCTAATGCAATCAACACATTTTTATTCAGTAAACATGACCGGCGTCTTTCCCCGACCTCAAGTAAGTGCTTTCACTTTCACTTTTGCATTCTTTTGTGCAATTCGTGTTGTGCATCTAGTTTCCCACCCTCACATCTTCACAACTCATAAAACAAACTCGTTTGCTCATGTCGTCTCAGGGGCATTTCTCACACATTGTTAGTGAGAGTTTTTTCAAATTTTGTTAAAAAAAATACAGCAAGAATTATTCACAGTTGCGACACGTATCTAACTGAATGAAATTTTGTAGATCAGCCAAGCAAAGTTTTGACAGTTTCTTTTCTTTTGTTTTTTTTTCTTCACAAAACCTTACTTTTACATCACTTTTTGTGCCTCAGCTCTGATCTGAGCTGACATGGCAATAAGATGCTTCCTTAAAGTCCTTAAAAACACAAACACTCTGCCAAGCATGTTACCATATTACTTACAAAGATAAGGGGGAAATATGAGAACACATGAGAGCGTTGACAGTTAACGTTTTGCTGATCATGTTCCACATTCTGAGTGATGCAGTGAAGGATCGTATTCGGGCTGCGACATACTGTTATTCTTGAGTAATCTGTTCATTATTTACCTGAATTGTTAATTCAATCTTTAGGTGGGTTTTTTTTGCATTTTATACAGTAACTACAATTTCCTGAAGCCCAAACTAAAATATTTAGTCTACTGTCACATGTTCACAACTGAGAAACTGGACTGAGACAATGTTGTTGTTTTTTTTGCGTAAAAAGTTGTGCAATAAACAAATTTTCCAAATTTTTGCAGATTAATTTTTTGTAAGTAGATTAGCTCTAAATTTTAGTAGTTCATTTGTACAACAAAAGCTGTGCATTAAGCCCAGAGTTAGACTTGTTTTTTAACCATGTGTTTTTATAGACAGCTGGCTACGTGTTCACATATCTGCCGATGCGCTAGGCGTGTTACTGGAGGATACCACTAGAGGGCACACCATCTGGAATAGCATAGAACATCTGATGTACACAAGAAACATGGCCGCCAATGGAGCGTTTGTTTGTCTCATTCTGCCAACCAATGGAGAGAAACCCCACCGGTATTTTCAAATGTCTAACACACATCACGCACAACAGCAGGCATCTGCTACCATCCCCATCCTGGCCCTAATAATTTTTGCACAGCCAAAGCTCCAAACGGACGCAGGAGGCAGCCATCATGCACTCGTGAATGTGTAGTCAAAAACAAATATCCTCCGGTTTATGCCCACAACGTGGGGGATTAGAAAATTTACTACCAGACGTAGTATCAGAAGAGACACAGTAATATGTCCTACTGATTTTCTCTCCAAACAAAAACTTCCACTTGTGCTCACGCAGGTTTCTCACACCCTTTCTTCTTCTATTCAACAGCCAGACTTCTTAAACAACAGATCAGACGAGTGAGGCTACACAAAGCCGACGAATATTTAATGCTCCATTGTCCTCATAGCTCTTGCGTTAATTGTGCGGCGCTGAAGTGATGCTGTCTAGCAGTCAGCGCTGTGCATGTATCTTGGTAGTTCACGCATGCAGCTATAAACACAAAGGTATCCACCCACGCAGCGTCTGCTTTTGAAATACAGGAGATCAAATCTACAGAGAAGTCATACTGATTGACAAGCAAGTTCAAAAGGAGCATTTTATCACGGAGTTCCAAAAGGGAATATGCGGCTCTGTCCTACATTGAGGCAACGCAAGTCTCTTTTAACTTGAAATTAATTTCAGTCTGGTGATGAGGGAGACATTTTAGTGTAAAATAATAAGCCACCTTCTATCAATTCTCCGGGAGATGCTATCAGGGCCATCGTAATGAAACTGGAGATCTAATCCAGGGAGAAACTCTGTTGTCAACAGTGATTTAAAGCTCACAGCAGAGGCACCTCGCTGAGACAAATCCTCTTAGCCACTACAGATGAGAGTGAAACTCTTCCCTCCACAAGAGATGACAGAGCTTCACGAGTCATCTTTGAATAGTCTCAACCTTGCTCGTGTGGGTGAATTAGCGCTGAGCGCCGCTGCATCGAAAGCAGACGGTTGCTCCATTGTCTGCTGAAAGGCTGAACGTTGCCCGCCGCGCGGCGTCCCGGCAGCTCTGCTGACCCCAAGGTCACGAGGTCAAGGACAAGAGGAGGATGGGGCGGGTAGAGGAAGTTGCATTCTCTGACAAGCCACATCCTGAGTGCAATTTTCAATTACAGCTGTGGAGCGTTTGCATGTGTGTGTTCATGTTTGTTTGTGCTTGTGTCACTGTGAATGGCAGCGTGGGCGCGTGTGCACTTCCAGTAGGAGGGGCAGCCAGCAGGATCCTGGCACGGGGAATCCTGCCCATCAGGACCTGACGAAAGGAACAGATGGAGCTCTCTGAGGTGTGCTCTCAGCTCGGAGTCCCCCGCTTCGGCCCTGCCTGCCCACATCCCCACCCCTCCAACCACTCCATCCACCGCAGCCAGCTGTGCACGGCCTCTGCAATTTCATCAAAGCACCTGATCAAATGCATGGTCTCAAGTCCGGGTAATGCACTACCCAACAATAAAAACTGAGCTGATCATCTGAGTGATATGCAATATTGGTGGTTGGCCAACCACGCTGTGCCTATCGCTGCAGCTGCTGTAATTGTGCTAAATTAAATGAGTGTTGTTAAATTATATGAGTCCTGTCTGGCTTTGGAATGAGTGAATGCCAGTTTGACTCAGTAATGATTCCGGCTTGTTTTATCTTCCACACAGGATTACTTAGTCTAACATACATGAGGATTTCTGAAAGTTTTGTTTAAGGATTGAACAAAACACTTAAAGGCTGCACTAATCAATATTTTAATATTAACAATATGACTCTGTGTGAAGGGAAATGTGTTGTTCCAGAGAACTGTCACATAGGTCCCCTCAGATGTATGGAGCATTGTAGCACCTTGCAGCTCATTGCTTTGGTTCCCTCTCAACGCTCTCACCAGCGTCTTTTTCAGCAGCAGCGTGCTATCTGCCCGGCACCAGACGGCCAACAGGTCCTGGCTGCAGACAAGATGGCAGATCTGTGGCTTTTCTTCCTTTACTTTGCTAATATTACTTATTTACGACATAAGAACCATTGCAGCAGAGACACTTCTGCAGAGTTTGGATTTGTACTAATGGACGGTTTGTATCATCTGCACAAATATAATGATTGTCAAACTAGTTTAATGTTATGGCGAAAGCTGGTGGAGAGCTAAATAGATCTATGGGGAAAGTCCTTTTGAAATTTACCTTATCAAAACATTATTCTGCATTTAATCCACTGTGATTTCTGTTGGCGAGTAATGTGAGTGACATGGTAACAGTTTTCATAATGAAATCATATGTGAAGCGTCACATTTTTGTCCTGTGGTAAGCACAATGATTGTGCCTGCAGGCACATCCACTAAACACTGGCGTATCCTCTTCCCCTCCTCCTCCTCCTCTTCAGGCTGTTGGATGAAGATTCATTTTATTTTATTTATTTTTTTTTAGCTATCTTTATTTTCACCTGTCTGTTAAATAACTCTAAGTTTGTTTTTTTCAAAGCGTGAGAATTTCCTTGAAAGGCACCAGCTGTCCATTTCTTTGTCAGCTTTCTTCCACAGGCGTATTTTAATCAATACACTATGAGGTTTTAATTAATCTGCATTCAGCTTCTGAATGTTTTCTTAAAGATAAAGACGGGCAAAAGCAGCGCATGCTTTTTAATTTCCTAGCATTGTTTGTGCCAGTGATTGCATTCCTGCTAACCAGAGCTGTGTGCATTCAACAACACCGCCAGTGCTGTGGTGCTGCTGTTGTTTTCTGAAAATGTATTTAACCAGAAGAGTCTGAGGACTGCTATTCACACATCACACGTACACCTGGGAGATGCTCCATACGGTGCACCCTTGAGTGGATGCACCGGAGCAGTTGGGGGTTGCAGACCTTGCTCAAGGGCACCTAATTAATAGTTGGGGGCAGGAGATTATTCGCTCCCTTCCTGCACTCAGAGAAGTTCAATCGGGTGACCTTCTGCTCACAATCTTTCTTCGCTAACCTTGAGGCTACAGCCACCCCTTACTGTATGAAAAGAAGCAGGGAACAAACCGCAGTACAGCAAATGCAATCCAGTATTACCACATTAAGGTGTTTTCCATGCATTTGTCTCCCGCTGTACTCCCGTGTGAATTGAAAGGACGAAGCCAGTCTTTTTCCACATCCTAATAACCTCTATAATCTGCCCAGTTGTTTCTCATTTATTATTCTTTATTGATTTTCATCATCATTCCTAAACCTCCCCCCAGCGCTTTCCCCCCATGAATCATTCTCTCTCTCTCTCACACACACACACACACAATCTCTCTTACACACACACACAGACACACATACTCTCCAGCTGATGTTGCAACTCTCAATCGATTCAGTGCCCCGAGCATATGAAGTACGGCGCTACTTTATTTTCAGTATAATACATCACAATCATGCATGCTAATGGTTTATTGTTTTGCAGACTGAGCTTGTACAGAATGTATTGTGCGGTTGGGTTATTGTCAAAAGTATTAATTGCAGTTTGCTGTGCTGAGATAACTCTCAGTTGTTTGACAGCTAAGTTGTAGTTGACTAAAATAAAACTTGAGAAAAAAATAGTAAACATGCAACTTTAAAAAAAAACCTGAAAATGTTTTTAGCTTAAGTTAAACTGAAACTGAACTTTTTAGAAATATAAATTATGTATTTTGTATGTGACAGTTCACCTGTCTCCTGAGGTGCACTTACAACTTGCAATTATGATCTTAAGCCTTTTTGAGATCCACAGCTGCAACTATTGTATTTTTTTTAACTTTTTATTAGAAATGAATCTGTATAATTAATCATTTTTATTTTTATTAATCAATCAAATATTTGTCAATAACATAGAAAATTTGCACGCTTCAAACTATATATTTTGCCAAACCCAAAGACCTAAACCCAAAGAAATCCAATTTATGATCATAGAAAACAGAGAAAAGCAGTAAATCGTATATCCATATTTTTGCTTGATAAATGTCTTTTTTCAAGAAGCTAGACACAAATAAATGACATGCCATCACTTTGTGGTGAGTTGCTGTTGCTAGCGTGTTAGTAATTAGCCTCTACACATCCAGCAGACATGGAGCGATGTCTCATCTCATTTGAAGTCATGCTTTTGGCCATCTTGGCAATGTGGGTCCAAGTCACTTTCTTTTTGCTCTGCTTTGGTCTCTTTAGTTGCTTAATGCTCCTCTGTGTTCCCTAGCTGGTCATCAACTGTGTCTGTCTGCTGTTTGGTGCTCAGCAGGAAGTGTACAGTGGGTTTATCTGAGCTCTTTTTGCCAAAACACACACTATTCCGCTGAACTACAGGTGGTGGTAATGCACAAATGCATATAAAGCAATGCACAACAACGGCAGAGAGGTAAGAAGCCCGCAAGCTTGCAAACACAGATGTAAACAATACATGATTTAAAATACATTAATTGGCTTTGCAAATGTTTTATGAGGAAGGAGATGCACTATCATTGGATATCCACAGTGAGACTTTGAGCTGCAGCATCATATGTGTAGCAGAACTGGAGTTATCAGTCTTTCATACATCAGCGATGTGGCACCAGTGGGTCAGGTCCACTTGCTGAACTTCCTACCGCTGTGTCCTTTCTAATTTCCTTTGACCAGACTCTCACAGCGTCATGATCTCTATCTGTGGTAACGGTGTCTTAAGGGATAAATAACTTGGGAGATGGAGGTGGTGATAAATGATGCATTGATGGTCCCCCGTCTGAGAGTGTACAAATTAACTCCAGTTCGCCTACCATCATTTCTCTCGCTTCTCCGTGCTGCACTTAGCCACTCCGTTATCCCGCCGCACCCTCCTCTGTGTTTGATGTTCGTCAGGAAAAATACACTTTTTAAAAGAGGATGCATCCTGAAACTCTAATCGTTTTGGCAACTGGCCTGCAAGCAACGGAGAAGGCTTCAAGTTTCTTCACTGCTGGGGTTTGCCGGCAGCTGAGAACGTTCTAAATGATGGCTATTGATGCTCTGAGGCACTCGAGAGTGCAGGGTTTCTATATGATAATTTGAAGTGATGATTTGGAACAAATTCAATGCTTCAGAGTGCCTTTCGGAGATGTAGTGAAATGTGTCCACACACTGGTCTGCGTCTCTGCCACAGACAATATCTGGATGGTGCTGAAAGACCTGGAAGGATGAAAAAGTTTCCTCGTTGTCGTGGCTCCTGGGCAGGAAGGGCTACCTGATTGTTCTGTTTCTCCGTTTTCACATATTTCAACGGGTCACAGCCTAACCTCAGGATTATATCTAACTGTGAGGCTGCGGTGAAACTTCACTTTGTTTCTCGAGATGGAAAGGGATAAGAGTTATAATAATACTAATACTGCTACTACTGTAATAATAGTAATAATGAAGTTTATTTGTACAGCAATTATCAAAACCAGTGTTACAAAGTGATTTACAACAAACACAAACACAGCATTAAAATACAGAGTAACATAAGGATAAACAGGCGAGCATGAAGGAGGAATAACACTTCAAACAATGGCTGATTAAAACCATAAATAAAACATCAAGGATAAAATGTAAAATCAACAGGTGGCTAAAAATAGAGCAGTGCAAGACTTATGTGCGACATCAGGAAAAAGTACAGTATAAACTCAAAGTTAAGAATAAAAATAAACCAAAAAATTAAAAACAAAAATTAGAAGTAACACTAGGAATACAACTAAAATTAAAGGCAACAAAGGAAAGACTTTGGGTCAAAAATATGTCTTCAAAAGTGCATTAAAAGAATATATATTGCATCTATCTGCTACAAAGTACGTTTTCTGGTTACTGGACCTTTGATTTTTCTGCTACAGCCTCATGCACACCACTTCAACATAAAGAGGAATCCAAAGCTTAACAGATCCGCAGCTCCTAATTATGGTGCTAAGCTGTGAATGATGATTGGACAGTCTCCTGTCTTTACTTTAGTGACCTGTCAATAAAGTCTTTAAACAGGAAGAACACGCCCCTCTTTCCACTAGTTTGTGTGGCACCAGCATAAATAACACAAAACATGCATTTCTTGGGTCTGTTGCTGGAGTCGCTGCCTCCTGTTCGGACTTCACAGTCCAAAGTTGACATGCGTAGTTAAGTGAGTTAAAGTCATTATAACATTTGTTGTTTCAGCAGCAACACAGATCGTCACACGCCAAGATCACGTTATTGTCCGAGACCTCTGTGCGCTGCAACAACCTAACATGGCTTTTCTTATTCTCGCTGATTTTGTGATGCATTTCAGACCCGACCTCCCTCTCCCTCATGCATGTAATCCTCTGGTCTTTTTCACTGGTTATGTGATACACATAAAACTCTTGAAACACAATCGCGGTGGTCAGGTTGAGTTGCATTTTTAGAGATTTGATACAGATGGTTGGTTTCTTTTCTCTGCAGATCAAACTCTTTGTCTTTTAGCCTGCTGTAAACCAGGCATGTGAGCATAATAATTGACTCTGCTCTCCATTGAAATCCATAAATGAAGCTGAAGAGAAAGAATAAGAGCACAGGAAAGAGGATTCATTGTACAGATTAAACACATTCTGCATTGCTATTCACGCTTGGTTTCATCAAATCTCCAGTTTTCTATCACTTCGCATGATCTTCATCAGCAGGTTTGCCGAGATGCATGAATTCCCCTCTAGCCCTTCGCTTGCTTAAAAGCTGATATTCAAATCTATTCTCCATCATGGCAGTGGTGGTTGAGCAGCTGATCGACAGCTCCAGAAAAAGCTACGAAATTTACCTCATGGTGAGACTCATTTCGAGGTCAAGAACGAACTCTGAGCCTCAGCAAAATAACATAACTTAATCAAAACTGGAAAAAAAAAAGATCTAAAATATATACCCAACAAGGTGTCATGAAGAATGTACTTTATGTAGTTGTAGTTGTGCAGATCTGCTATAAAAAAATGTGGTTTTCGTATGATACGGAAACACATTTGGAGCCTGTTTGTACACTGTGCATGCACACGGGTTAATTAGTGGCAGGTGTGCCCTCTGGACCACACCTGGCTGAGTCCCCTTACACCAGCACAAAGAGAGAAAGCACAGGAACACATGTGAAGTAATCTCATTTTTAATCCCTCTCCCCTGGTGTGATATATTTTCTCAACAGTCGTAATGTTTAATTCAGTTAGAGCTGCTTTTTTGGGGGGGGTAATCATCCTTTAATGGACCTCAAAGTTGCCGAGTTAGGATCTCAGAGTCACACAGAGCTGTTAGTTCAGACCACAAGCTCGCTGAACATTTGAAGTGAGACACTGCTAGACATATTCATGATTTATCAAAGATCAAATAATGATATTTACCCAAGAGTAGTCAGCAGATTAGGGAGCGGGGTGTGTGGGAATGACTCATGATGGGGTTGTAAAACTGCGGCAGAGTACTTACTCGCCACACAGTTTAGTGGATTAAGGAGTACCACAGTCACACTCGCTTAGATGACTGTGTCAACAAGGGAAGCATCTCCCAAGCCACTGGCTAAATCAATGCACCGCACGCTCTCCGGGATGCTTTAGAGGTTATGCAAATGAACGAGACTGGGATGTGACATTTTGAAAGCCCTCGATGGATCACCCCTATTAGCAAAGGCTTTGACGGAAGGTACTTTCCTCTCTCATGATGGAGGTTTACACTACTCGCTTTGCTCCTCTTTCAGAGTGATTTGTGGTCAGCGGGGTCAGCGGTGAGTTCATCTAAAACAAACACCTTCCGTAGGGGAGCGTACCTGTAAAAGTGGAAGCACGGAGCCAAGATGCTGCCAGGATTCAGGACGAGGAGAGCACACAGCTGATTCTGTGTTGCATCAGGCTGAACAAACGCGGCGAGGAAACCAAGGCTTACTGAAAGCAAGCGCGCTCTACGTTTGTAGCAGTCTTGTTGTTACACAATCACAATAGTGATTCACGGGAATGAAACCTGTGGAACAACAAGCCGCCTGTAGCAACAGAGTCCACAGCGGGGCTTTCACAATGCAAGAACACATAATACAATGAGAACAAAATGTCAGATTTCACTCTCCCCATTAAGGGGGGGGGGGGGGGGGGGGTTTTTTGTTTGCACAGCACCCGAGTGACACGCTAACCCTCATAAATTGGTTGCAGCACTTAACTGATGAGATGACAATAGCCTAAAAAAAGCACATTATGGTAGATGAGGCTGCAATTATCTGGTTAAAACTCCTTAAACAGAGTGATGGAGGGAAGAATGGGGAGGCTGATTCAATTCTGAAACACACCAATGCTCAATTAGCAGCGGGATGTTAAACCACTGATCGCACCTACAAGTACCACTGTGGTTTCCTCCAAATCGTTACACTATGGTGGAGGTTCGGCACATGATGAGTCCACTTCCATTCACCATGAGGCACCATTGAGGAAAAACTATGTGATCAATCTATTATGCCTGCGGGAAAACTTCATAATATTAATCAGTAGGAGTCATTTTCATCAATGGTTGACTTACTAACTATTCTTAAGTTGTGAATCTGTGAAAGGACATTAATCTGAGAATGAATGGCAATGTCAAAAGCATATACCTTTACTCCAAACACAGTAAGACTGCAGAGAGTGACACAAATCCTACCCCCAAACCCGGATTACTTATAAAGTCAGATACCAGGTTTTCTATTATGTGAAATGTTCTGTTTGTCGTCCAGGCGCCAGACGCCATATTGCCCCCCTAAAGCATCTGAGAAAATATACTGTCAAGTAAAACGTCCTGTGCGGTGTGGCCCAGGCGCCAATCCTCAAATAGGAAGCAGGAATCTCAGGAATCTACAACCTGATTTTCAAATGCAACCCTGAACCAATGAACCTGTTTACCTGTGGAATGCTCCAAACAGTCTTTTGTTGCTCCTGTCCCAACTTGTTTTACAAAAATCAATAAAGCTGATTAGGTGAAACACGAAATATGTTTGTCTTTGTACTGTTTTCAATTGAGTAAATGTCAAAAAGGATTAGCAAATTATCACATTGTGTCTTATTGTATTTATAGGCAGGTTATACCTCTTAGGAAGGGATGTCACAGATCCACTGCTGCCAATGCTGAAGAAAACAGCATTTCCCAGGGTTTGAATTTGACTTGAATGATGTCGGCATGAATGGTCAACTCACAGTCGTGGTAGCAGCCAGTAGCAGACCAGCAGCATCAGCATGCACGGTGCAAGCATGATTATTCCAACTGCAAATTACCAAAGACCCACGTAATGCTTATTTATTTTTTATCGCATTTCATCGTTTAATCGCTCTGAATACTTAATTAGCTATTAGAATAAACTGCTCTGCTAATCTTTCATGAAAAATTATTTCACTCAGACATTCAATAATTAATAGTTCGATCTTTAAACAGTTATAACACATGAATAATTTCTTTAATGAACTAATCTACATGATATTGTTGGTAAATAAAAGATGCAAGGTATAACGTACAATTCCAGGGACCTCATGTTCTGGTGCTCTGAATGTGACCCCTGTTGTTAAAATTATGTGTTGCTGCCTACCAGCATGTTGTCAGTGCTCCTAAGCCAGCATCAGAGCCGGGAAGCAATAATATCAAGTTATAAATGCTGAACAAGTCGTCGTTTACTTGTAAGTGCTTTTGCAGATACCCATAATTATGAAAGACAGGAAAATTATGGTACTGGAAGAAGGAAGTTCAGGAACAAAAACTATGCAGTCATCCAGAAGTACCAAGGGACATGAACAGTCTCTGCACACAGAACAGAAAGAGGGAGGAATCACGAGGGATTTCCTGATGCTTGTGACAAAGGACCAGAGGCATGAATATTTAAGGGGTGCCACCAGATGAAAAGTCCAAAGGTGTGGCAGGTAACATCAAAGTTAGATGAGCAAAGTTTCTATTAATCCCAGGGCACTGCTCTGTATATCTCACTCAGATTACCATTTAGTCGTTTTCTTTTAAAATGCAAATCACTGCTTATTTATTGCGTTATAGAATTCCTCCTGAAGACCTTTAGATATCATAAAATGCAATAAATAACGTACAAATCGAGCTATAACACAGGTGGGGTGTTGTAGCCCTTTTAGCAGCGGCATCGCCCTCGATCCATCTGCACAGGCTCGAATACTTGAACCATGCTGGGAATGTGCAGATCTTTAGAGGTGAAATCCGGTGTGAAATAGGAAATAGACATTCTGCTACACAAGGATGCACAAAGACGTGTGTGATTGAGTGACAGCAGAGTCGCGAAGCCTTTCGCAACACAGACGATGCAACGTTCAAACTCTCGTCCTGGGGATTTCGAGCTCGGCGAGCTGAATTCTTCTGAACTCCTCCCTGATGAGGCTGAGCTGAACACCTGTTTTGTGACCAAATTATCTTTTTTTTTTTTTTCCTGAGCTTTCAACCAATGACTGTGAGATGCAGTCAACAGATTCGCTAACAAGCATTAGCTTTAGTGTAATGTTTATTCACAATACAACAACATTCAAGCTTGGTGCCATAGCGACTCGCAGGGCTGGTTAGTAACGTCAGTCAGCGAACTTATTAGCACATCAGCTTCCCTTGATTGCTAATTGGACAATAAGTTTTTGCAAGTTATTCAAAAGATCTAAAATTTTTTGCTCTTGTGGAACAGTTTTATCACAGGAGGGTGAATAAAAATGAATACTGCTACACAGCTAATGAACTGTTCTAGCTTCCTCTTTGTTGGACTGCGTCCCATCAAGGGTCATCACAGTTAAGACGGCTTGCTGTTGGTCAATGAATTTGTGTTTGACCTCCTCAATCCTGTGATTCCAACGACTCCATTGAAGTGATTTTGCTGTGAAATGCCACCATTTGAAGTCCCCATGTGTCCGGGCCTTCAGTCTGGATCATATCCTCCATCGTCGCAACTGGCTGATGTGAAAGGCCTGCTGGGGCGCCTGTAAGAGCTGGAACACTTTGAGGGGTTTGGACCACACTCGGCTAAATTATGACACTGAATTGGGACTGCACTTTGGCTGCCACTGGCAAAGGGCGCATAGTGACTCATTAATTTCAGCACCACGGCGGGCCGCATTTCTACTGGACTGCAGTTTTTCTTTTTCAGAGCATCGTCTTGTGTGCTGTTAAACCGGACTCAAATATTTGCAGCAGTGACCTGGGAGGAGCAGTTTCAGACCACTTTCACCTTACTTAGCTTAATTGGAATAGCTGGGGCTATTCTTTGATCAAGGGCACTTGTTTATGAAGGGCACTTAAGAGGCAGTTGTTGAGGGACCTGATAGCACGTCTTATTTTCCTCGCACACCCAGATTTATTCCAGGCCAAAATTCATACCGGTGACCTTGTCAAATGCTCACTTCTATATAAGGCTGCTGCTGTAGCAAAAAATGATGACTACAACAACCACTTCACTTAGCGTTGTAACATTATGAGCTGTGGTATGAAAAACTGTATTTTCATTTTGCACCCACCGTGTATAAAAAGAACCTCGTGCGTCCATCGCATATTTCACTGGAGGACAATGGAGCCATATCGAGGCACGTCACACAAATCTCTATTGGCAATGTCTGACATCTAATCTAATCGTGTCCTCCCTCCATTTCTTTTCACTGCTAGTTTAACAGGCTATTATGTTTTTAGCATTTGCGGCTTCCAGTCACAGACCCTGCTGCATCACACTGGGTGGCTCCTCATCTAGGCAGGACACGTGGTTTGCCACGGCGACGGATGTCAGGATGCCTCATAAACCCTCAGTGAGTCATTTATTCTGTCTGTCCAGCTTCTCCACCAGATCAGAGCTTTCCAAGGACTCCAGCGGACTCATGCTGTGCTGGAAGGTGCAACAGTTTGGTCGCACAATGGCATGAAAAAGGGAGATAAGAGAGAAGACAGAAAAAATCATTATGGATTATTATATATGTCAGTTCACGTGTCATCGTCTGTATAGCATGTGAGGTAGGCTTCTCTGCATGCAGATGGCTCGTTATTCCTTTTTCTGGTGGTGTGTGTGTGTCAGTGTTGAACCAAAAAAAAAATAAAATAAAATGTTCTGAGACGTCTCTTTATTCTGATATTCTCATCTCTCGCTTCAGGCGAAGACAGCAATACACCAAATGTACACCCACATGCATCATTTCAACAGCATCCCCTTTGGTGACAAGTCCATTCCCACAAGCATTATCCAACGTAACATCACACTCCAAAATAGCAAGACTGTTCAAGGATAGAGTAATATCCAAAGAAATAAAATGTATAAGCACAGATTTTAATTGCCCATCATCAGATCTAGTTAATCACATTTAAAAAAAACATTTCTTCTTCTTCTTGGTCCCACGTAGCTTGAGAGTCTTTAATGTGAAGCCATTTTTATTTTCTGTAAATGTAATGATTAACATTACGCTGCAATGTAGGTTAGAATTTTAGAATTATTTATCGATTTCAGTTGGGGGCCTTTGGCTCTGGGCGACATATTAGTCTGAGCAACCGGTGCTGCAACACAATACCTGTGGTACGCAGATGATGAAGTCATGCATTCAAAATCGCATTAGCATGGCTTTGACCAGTTTTACATAACGCATCCCTGGATACTGTGGCTCCCACAGGGACGTGAATAAAGCATAAGGCCTTGTGCAGTATCTTCCTGTGTTCTAAATATCCCCTCTCAACTTTTTATAAATGTGCAGTATTTATCATTTGGAATTCTACCACAAAAAGCCTCTGTGTATCACTGGGGGAAGGAGAGGGAAATGGCAGAGGGAGTACTGGAATAAATTATTCGCAGACAAATCTTTTATTCCAACACAGAGCGCAGAAAACAAGTGTGCCAGCTCCCCCAGTAATTCAAGAGGTACTTTTCTTTTGTTCTTCCCTTTGTTTTCTGCGCGGATGTGGAAATAGAAGTTGCTAAATAAGGCCCCTCCCATTTCCCAACTCCCCGACGAGCTTCCTCCGTCTTTCTCTTTCACTTTGGCAGCCTCTCTTAAGCAATAGATCATTATCTGTTGTCTGTTTTCAGTAACTTGTACGTCCGGGTCAGGTCCGTAATTTAAATTGCAAGTGACAAAGTCTACGCTCGAAGCTGGCAGGAGGGCTCCCCCTTGCTTTTATTAAGTTTGCCAATTGAATAAATTACCTGTTGTGGCCATATAATTGAGTTGACCTTATAAAATAACAAGAGGGATGGCTCTGATGTGGCACACTGGGCGTCACACCTTCCTCCACCCCTGAATGACCCTCTCTTTCATTGTTTGGACTGGATCCCTCTTATTAAGACTTCATTACTCCCACACTATCAATTTTTCATCCTCCTTCTCACCAGCTGCTTTGGTCACGGTGAAGATGATAATCAGAGAGGAGGAAAGACTTGGTCAAAGGAATGAGATCGAAGGACAGGGAAAGAAAACTCTTTCATCGTGCACCACTGAAAAAAGGTACCGTTGAAGCAAATGTGGCTCATGGATGAGGAATCCCATAATGACTCAAACGCCCACATTAATGTGCATCGTCATTTGATCACGTTTAAAAGTTTTGCATAATAAGTGGAGCTTCCAAATGAATCGTTCTGCTTTCAAACCCTTTGTTGAGTTGGAAGCCAAAGGGGTCAAATTCACACCCTTGAACAGTGCACATAAAACCTCTAATAATCTAGGTAACATCAGCTGATTATAAACTGCGTTTCTCAGCACCGTCTTCCTCCTCAGTCTTGCTGGATTGCACAAAAAATGCATTCATCTTCAGTCAGTTTTTGGGGCTTAAACACATTGTTAAAGAACCTCTTCGCAGTGTTGGAATTCATTACTTTCACAAACTTTGCTTCTGCCACCAGTCCAGGGATTCAAACTGAAGCCTTCCACTCACGAGCCCACCTCGTCTGAACTTGCTACCTCCCTTCCTGTGAATGCTACGGCTCAAAAGAACTGGATTATTGCAATAGCAGAGGGCTACGCTGTGAGCAGCTTCTGGGTACAACTCTACAAGCCTTAGAATAACATTCTGTTCTTTAGTAAAGCATGCTCACTCTGCCAGCGCGGTCTCTTGATCATGTCGAGTGCTGCGTCAATCTCAGAAGCACTGCGGTTTCTCCAGGAATGTTTCAAGGCCTGCCTTGTTCCTTCACCTGGGGTTCAAGTGCATGCTTGAATTATTGATGCCCTGCAGGTGTGTACAGTACGGTAAATGATGCATAACGTGCATCTACTCATCCACACTGAGTTAAGGGCTGTATTCAGAAAGTACTATTCACACCCAGAAGATTTTATCGACTCAAGAGAATCATTGACTGTTATCAGTGACCACTATGGATTATTTAATTATGCAATTTCGAGTTTTTTCGGTAAAATAATCGTCCCCTTGTGGTGTAAAAGGAGGAGGGATTGCATCATTTCTCAGCTTCCACCAAAGTACTGCAGTGATGCAGATGTTTTGTAGAACATCAAAATGTGTTTGCTTGGTTATGTGTCTCTCCACCCTGTAGTGTGTGTGCGTCTCCTTTCTGCTTGTATGTACTGCAAGTGTGTATTTGTGTGTGTGTGTGTGAGAGAGTGAGAGTGAGAGAGAGAGAGATCTTGAGATACCTGGCATTGCTGCTGCCTCTGTTTGTTTGGCTCCAGGCTTTCAGACTGTCAGTGCGAGGGCTGTGTAGTGAAACAAAACATGCTGTCATCTCCGTAACAAGTCTAGCCGCCGGGACTCAACGCACACCTCAGCGAGACAAGATGCTATGGCACAGCCTCCACCTCTCCACGTTCTGGCTCCAGCAGTTGACACTTAGGACCACAGTCGCTCTGGGTATATTGGAAAGCTATGAAACGCTCTTCCGTCGGTGTGTTCCTTCTTGTTATTATTATTTTTTTAAGCTTTACGCAGCTCCGTCATTTTAGTACATTACCTGAGACAAATGTGACAAGATGTTAATCGTGTATCTGCCTGGAAAATCAGCGGTGGTTTGAGATAAGGCATCACGCAGAGTGACGCGCGGAGAGAAACGTGATGATCTAGGAGGTGAAAATGCCTCCTCTCTCTGAATTGTTTTTTCTTCCCCTGCAATTCTGAGCCAACTTTCATGTTGTTTGTCTTTGCCCATCTGTTTTCTAAAAGCCATGCTCCTAGAGGCACATCAGCCCTGGTCTGTAAGCTGTTACAGACGGGAAGTCAAGCGCCTCTTTCAATTACTCTCTTATTGGCTTAGACCTCCCTCTGGACAGGCCAGGCCCAGTGTCAATCCTGCCCGTAATGAGAGGAGATCTCTCCCCACGGAGGAAGTGTCTCTTTGGGTTTACGTTATGTGTCCTCCTGCTCTAACCCGACAAATAGGAAGTGCAGGGGGTGGGGGTGGTGTTTGAGCGTGTGTGTGTGTGTCTGTTTTTAAGTATCCTCTTCTTCGCTCTGCATTTGACATTTCCAGAGTCAAAATCACTTCACACGTATAGAATCTTGTTCCTAATCCTCATCACCTATCTTAAATCAAATCTGTGACCGAGCGAGCACCAATTCTTGAAGCCACGGTTGATGTTTTGCTCAACAGAGCGTGTTGCCCTTTTGCCTGCCAGCTAGTTGTCCACTGTAGCTGGCCAGCGCAATAACACATAACACCAAAACCTCCCAAATAAACTTTTGCTTTCCCCCAGGGATTGCAAGTGTGTTGTATGTGTGTGTGTGTGTGTGTGTGTGTGGTGGAGGGGTGTAAGTGTGCGTTTGCATTTCCCAGCCAGACAGCTGTACACCAGCCCAGTGTGAAGGTCAGGGTACAGCCCGAGTAGCAGCAGGAGATGTCACACCAGGACAGGCCATGGCAGCCATGCACAAAATTGCCTCAACAGATCACAGACCTTCACCCATCTGCTGTGACGCCAGATTGGGGGGGTTGCAGAAGGTTGAATTCAGTGGTCGAGCTAATAGCCCTCAGTGAGATTCACCACAGTGGCATGGACCGATTTGTAAATTAAGTGTTTGTTCCCTCACAGATTTGCGAATTAATGAAATACTATGGAGATGCTCTGTGACTGTTATGGAGGTTGTGCGACCAGCAGAGTGACCAGATGATGGCAGTGGTCTCTAATAACTCTTCATCTTGTCTTTTAAGTATTTCATAAATATTGGTGTGACAGTCAGGCAGCAATATATCTCCTTTCCAGATGTGACCACACGATGACCTATCGTTGCTTAGGCAGAATTTTCAGGGCAGCATCCCAAACAGGAGAGGCCTGGTAGGCCTGCTTTGCTGTCCACCGAATGATGAAATGATGTCTTGCCAACCTTGGCAACACATAAACATGTCCACCTGGCAGACTACGTCACAACACCACCTGCGATGGTGCTAGAACAGCAGCCTGAGCTGTCAAGGTAAACCAAAAAATATTGCCAGTCTGTCAATAAGAAATATCTTTGAAAAAAAAATAGAGGCAAATAAAGAGGTTTTTATGTTTTCCGGGGCTGCTGGGAGTGCACAAACACACCTCAAAAGCACAAGTAGTACTGTAGTTTCAAAGTGTTGCAACAGATGTGGGATGAAAATATAATTCGGCAGCACATCACCCACTTTCCAGGAACCTGGCAAAGTCAGAACTGTGTAAACACCAACATCACCCTGCACATGCATCACAAACCTGATTTGGCTAGACTGAAGACACAGAGAACGAACTGACAAGTGCAGAGCAGCGACTAAGTTTCTGCGTCAAAGTTTAATTACATTCTCATAGTGTGGAAATTACAAAAGTGCTGACCTCTGGGAGAATATGATGGCTTGCAGTCCCACTGCATAGAATATGTATTATTATTATTATATACAGCATTGAGATTGGTTGGGGGGCTGAAACCGAAAGTCTGTGAGCAAGCGCCTTTCTGTCGGCAGTTTCTATTTCTGTTTCCGTTGCTTGTGGCTGATGTGTCCCATCTTGGAGGAGTCAATCTTCCTCACAAAGGAGGAGCCTGCCTTCCCCGGGGACATCGTTTATTCATGTATCAGATTTATTTTTTGCTGCCATGGCCTCCCAGGATTCACACCGCATTTATTACAGGGGGGTAATGAAAATTGAATTCATATGGCAAAGCCCCACATGCATTGTGTGACTTGGGTGCAATGTGAAGGTCTCCTCCCTCCACTATAGCTGGCTGTATCCACCGTTGCAAAGTTAAGGGAGAAATTTTCAGTCAAAAAAATAAAAAAAAAACACCTGAAAGTTTTCAAGGAGAAAATGGTGTCAATTTGAAGTTAAAAAATGAATATTTAAGGGTGGAAAGTTTGTTTTTATTTCTTTTTCTTTTGCAGTTACAGTTTGCTGGGGTTAGAAATTCAGCTGCTGGTAGAACTGAGAGAAAGAAAATTCAGATTCTTTTTAGAAAAGGGCAGAACACCAACATGAAACAATTGATTGCATTCGCGCACCTGTCTTATTCCAAACAACACAGTGGTGAGAATTTCAAGCCTCTTCTTCAGGTGACATAATGCACTGCCCTTCTCCAAATGGGACATTTTTCACTCTTCAGCTGCATCCCGCCTGTATACAAGATACTAATTCTTAAAGGTGCGCTGTGTTCACGCTGGGAAATCGACTGAATCAATCAAATAAAAGTGCACTCACACGTCAGGCCTAAATGAGCGTTTTGCCATATGAATTCAATTTTGAGCGTACTATTGATGGACTCTATTGTCCCACAACACAATGCACAAAGGAAAAACAGAAGCTTTTCACAGCTGGATAAAAAAAATACAGCAAATGGTTGAAAGCAGCAAGACATTTTCAGGAACATCTCTGAAAGCCAAAACTAATGTACTACATCTGAGCAAACATAATTTTCTTTGTCTTTGTTCCACTTAATTGGCAGCAGCTTTCTAAAATAGCAGCTTGATTGACGTCCATCTGTGTTTTCTTCCATTTCCCGTTGGTACAAAATGGGAAACTACAATAATATCCTGTAAAATCACTGAAAAAAAAATAATTTTCTATTAAGGTTATTATATATGTTCCAAACCACGATTCCAAATCACAAAACAATGAGACAAACAAGGGCTGGACCAAGAGTACTGTCAAAATAAATTAGTGCAGAAACAAGGAAACTGGCTTCACAAAATAATAGAGTAGCTGTCAGATTAGTTCCACTGCCCCTCACGGCAGGAAGAGTCCACAAAAGTAAGAGCAAATGCAGTGAAATAATAGTTAGCCCAACAGTTAACAAACAGTTACACTGTTACTATGAATATTTCAGTCAAACTGAAAGATTTTCCTCTCACACAGCTGTGTCTTTGACCCAGTTAGTACCATACCAGTCGAATTTGCATCTGTTTGCTTCCTTCCATTGACTTTACATGCAATCACGCCACATATAAAACTGCCTTTCGTTCATCTGAACACATTTTAATACTCTGACAGCTGGTCTAATGGCTAACTTGGTTAGCAGTAAACTCATTACAGAACGCAAGTTACAAAAAGAAAATCAAATTAAAAAGGGCATAGAGTACAAAAACTCTACAAGGAAAGTAGATAAAAGATGTCATACGAAGTATTCACTTGGTCTAAGATCTGATCAAATGGAGCACGTAACATTGTCAGTTAAAATGTGTCTTAACTCCCTCTTTCTTTCTTTCACTAGTCCCTATGGACCATATTGTTCCAATTAGAAGACAGATTATCTGATCTGAAAAAGTGGGGTCGTCTTATATTCAGGGCTAGACTTTTAAATGGCAGCAAACATTAACAACAACAGATGGTGCAAATAGCAACAACTGAGGAGGAGCTGTGATGGCAGTTTCAACATCATGGCGGTCATTGCAGCAGAGTTATGAAACAACTCTCGGAACTCACAGGAAGTAATGTTCAAAGATGGCGAGCCCAGAACGAAAAAATGCAACTGAGAGAAAATCTTGCCGTGGTCCTCAAAGCAGCCACTTCCAGGAGACTGACAGGAGAGTGTGTGAATATGTGGCTGAAAAATGGAATGATGGATTGCCCATTACTGGAGCCGTCATTCAGCTGAAGGCCTTGGAAACCACCAAAGAGCTGAACATACCCTCCATCGACTTCAAAGCTAGCCTCGGCCGGTGTAGAAGAATGATGCGCTGTAATGGACTATCATTGCGACGCAGGGCGAGTCTTGCCCAGCGCTTGCCCTCCACCTTCAGAGAGAAGCTACTATAATTTCAGCGCTATGTGATTAACTTGTGGAAAAAGTCATTCATACCCCTTACATCCTTACATCAGATGGGCAATGCTGATCAAACACCTGTGTGTTCTGATGCTCCAACATCTGTCACAGTGCACAAGAAAGGTGAGAATCAGTCGCTGTGAAGTCGACTGGAAATGAGAAGAACCAAGTCACTGTCATGTTGGCGCGCCTCGCAGATGGAGCCAAACTCCCCTGGCAAGTGATTTTGAAACACGAGACAGCTGACATTATTGTATATGCGCAGGAAGAGGTGGGATGGAGCTTGTCAAGCAGGGGGACTCAGAAAGAACAGGAACATGCCGGTTTTCGATGCATTCCATGGACGCCTGACTGAACTAGTCAAAAGTCAAGTGCGGGTGATGAATGGTGACCGAGTGATCATACCAGCAACAGTGTTGGATATAGTCATCAACAAGCCACTCAAGGATAATCTGCCTAAGAGATGCACAAACTGGTCTGGTGCACTCACGTCGTCTGGAAAACTTCAAAAGCCCGCAGCACGTCTGCTCTGTGAACGGCATCGTCCAAGCATGGGATGCAATTTCCCCAGAGAGCATCATCAGAGATGCTGCACATCGAACGCCCTACATGGCAGCAAGGATGACGTGCTGTGGGAGGAGAAGGTCGAATCGCGAGCACGAGAGCCATGACGGAGAGAGTAAACACAGCGAGGCAAAGGACCTCTGTGAAGAACATTTTTTTCATCATGGGATGGATAGCCTAATTGGTATTAGACATGCTCACAGACTGTAGCTTATTTTCATTTTACTCCAACAAAGTTATCAGAGATTGATACAAGACAGCTGCCAATATTTGCTTGGTCAGATAGTTCACAAAGTGGTGGATGTAGCTACAGATGCTTTCAGACCAAACAGTTTCTGGGACTCCCTGAGAGGAACTGCCCAATGAGGAGCTCCCCCAGAAACGACATACCATCAAGTGCTTTTTTTCCATTTGGATTTGCACCACCATGAGGAACACAGAAATGATGTAAGCCAAGCGGCGGTTGGTATAGCGATGTAATGTCTGCAAGATACAATAATTGCAGCTCAAAGCGCTTTACAACAAAGCAATCACCTGCACTAAGTGCTCCACATAAAAATGACATAGAATTAACATAAAACTAATGTAAAATAAAATGGAGAATAAAACCCACATAAGATAAAATGAAAATGAAAAATAATAAAGCAATACAAGCATCAAAGGTCTCCACACTCTTATTCCTTTAATACAATAGTATCACCAGGACAAACAGTAAGCAATGATAATATCACTGTAGCACCATCACTGACCCTCCTGTGATAAGAAGAGCATATCATCTTACCTGGACCGATTCTGTGGGCCTCAGATGGCTCTCCTTCGGCCATACGAGCTTTGGGGACGACCCGAAACCTGTGCGTCAATTTGGGATCGAGACTGAAGATGTGTATGTGCATGTGGTGTGAAATCTGTTTGAGCTGCGTCTAGTTTTGGTGCAATTGCGTTTCTTTGCTCAGGACGTCAACAATAAAGTCTGGACTGTTGTTTTCATGGCAAGCGTTGCACACAGGTTTTAAAAAATGCCTTTTGCTAGTGCTGCACTGGCTCATGTGTTCAACACATCAATGTGTACTTACTTCTGGACTAATCATGTCACTCAAGGTTCCTCTTGTGCTGGAAGAGTATCTTCTCTGAAGTATAAGAGCTAAAAAAGTCCCTCAAAATGGCCTTCTGAGAACTACAATCATTCCCAGTGCTTGCATTGTGGGAGCTGCTATTGAACTGTACAAGTAGCAGTTGCTACTGGCAACAGAATGTCCAAATGAAGCCAACTGCTGTTGGCAGAAAAATAATTATTTTAATCTACAGCATCATAACAGCACAGTTTTATTACACGTTCAATAAGCTGCTGGACTGCTCAACCCTGCTTCCAACACTGATTTAGTGAAGATCATATAATATATATTTCTGACAGTGTTCTGCAGGTAAAATACATTCATCTGATTGAAAATATTCTAAATCTGACGTCACTGAATGTTGTCTATTGGGGATCACATGGTTGGACGGATGGCTAATGGATCGACTTACTGACTGAATTATTCATTTGTTTATTTATGGGCTTAGATGAGCACTTTGAAATGATTATTTATAGTGACATTCCAGCAACATCAAATTCACAGAGGATCGCATGCTCAACTTGAAACTTTTCAAATATAAAGCGGATGCATGCAGACTCGCTGATTGGAAGTCGGCAGCGTGCATAGATTAAAATAAACCGGCTCAAAATATAGCGGGGCTTCACGCGGCGACAGGGAGGCAGGAGCCCTCGGTCTGTTTCCTCCGAGGAGTCTTCATCTCCTAGCGCTTCGTCTTCGTCCCTTCGTCTTCAACTCACCGTGATCGTTTGTCTCCTTTAGCCTGAGTTTATTTTTCCTTCATCTGTCTCTGCAATGCTTTTCCGCCATGCCGTCTGCCTGACAGGTTGGCCTTTTTAAATGACCGTTTGTCATTGCGGGAGGCGTCGAGTTACTCTCGTGAGCCCTCAAGTTTGAGGCAAAAAGGACAAGGGAAGGAAGAAGGAAGGTCGAAGGGGGAGTGGTAGAATGAAGAGAGAGGAGGAGATGAAGGGAGGCAGGGAGCAGTGGGAAAGGAAGGGTTATTTAAAGAGAGAAAATAAATCCTCCCTTCGCTTTAAATGACTGCGCGAGAGAGCATTTTTCCCGCCTGATACAACACCAAATTATGAAAGGTAATCTCTAGTGTGAGTGTGCGACACAGCGATAACTTGGGCAGGTGGAGAGGAATCCTACGTCCTTAAGAGCAGGAGTGGAGCCGGCTGATTTTATCAAACATGGCTGACGAGGCCTTTGCTGTCTGTGGTCCCCTCTCTCTCTCTCTGCACCCCCTCCTCTCTCTCTCATTCTTTCATTTCTGTCTTACAAGCTCGCTGGGCCTAGCCTGCTGACATGCTTCAGCACGACCACTAAGCACATCCCCGCTGTCGGGTCTAGAGTTCACACTGCTGACAGTGCCAATTCATTAGTGTCCACTGACGCACAGCCAAACTCTCATAATGCCACAAGGCATTACATTTGACTTTTTTATATATCTTTTTTCCCTCCCTGATGGTCCGTACAAAGGAACGATTAAAAAAACGATGTGCTCCACTCCCACATACCAAGAACTTATATCAATTAGATGGAGAGTGAATGAGAATGACAGTAAACTCAGTGAAGCCACAAACAGAAAAAAAAACACACACACACACAGAGACAGGCTCATTTATGTGTGGCTGGCTTCCTCTCAGCCTTTTCAACACTTTAATTAAATTGGATCTGCCTCCTAATTATTCTAATTGATAAATTATAACTTGATTATGTCACATTACAGCTCCGCAAATCTAAAATGCTCATTTGCTTGACAAATGCAGCGATGTCGGCGGCATTTGAAGTGAACACGTGATGGCCTCGGTTGCACCGAGGGGAACGCGCAGAGCGCTGAAGATCCCCTTTTACTTTCTGTTGCTGCTCAGGGTCAGGCGATTATTTGTCTCTTTTAATCACTAGAAGCCCAGTCAATTAAAGCCCTTTTCATTTTATTTCAATAACTAATCTGGGAATTGGTGGTCCAGACTTTATAGCACCAATGCTGTAATTATATCCAAAATATGTTACCAAGGTTTTTTTTTTTTCCTATGTGGGCTATATTGCTGGAATTGCTCCTCTTTGAACCACATCAGTTCGAGTCTGATTATGTTAGATTTGCTGAATTGAAAACAGGCTCCTGGAGAGGGAATTCTTTAATGTGATGAAAATATCAATTCGTGCGAACGGAAATCTGCGAAGTCAGTAGTGCCACAGCTCACCCACTGCAGGCCGAAGCACAGCAGGAGTAAATAGGACGAAGAGCAGCTCAGCTGAGAACCGGCAGTTTAGCAGAAGGCACAGGACAGCAGTGGTCTGTGGTCCTCTGCAAACACCAATTTAAAATAATAACTCAACGAACAATGAGCTCTCCCTAGATGTCTGGTCATCCTGCAGCCACCTTTGACCCACGACTTGACCCGCTGCATGAACTTTCCTGCCTGCAGCCATCAGCAGCACACAGAAGGATGTGTGTGGGAAGAAGCTGTACATGTGTGTGTACGCTGTTTATGTGTGTGAAGGAAAAAAACAACACTGAGAGAAACACGGGGAAAGAAACAATTTGGGGGTTATGAACCCTTCGAGACCTCATTAATAAGGGAGCTTTCACCGCTTTGTGTCATCCGTCAGCGTCCGCTGACTGATGCTCAGAGGCCACACGAGTGGATGACCACACAGTAATTTTAGTTGTTTTAACCTAAGTTCAGTCAGAAACCCTCTTGTCATATAGCTGCAGCTGAATTCGGCGCAGCAGCTCAGTTCGAAACAAAACAAAACCCTAAAGGGGAACCGAATAAGCAGAGCCGAGGAGTAACAGTGTTCATGACGAGCTGCTCTCAGGCAGGAATATGCATCTATATCTAGCTTGAATGTACTGCAAGTCAAAAGGTTAATTAGTCTAGTTACTGAAACAACTAAAACCAAACATGTTAGTGAAGGCTGGAGTGGTGAGCTTGCTTCAGTCACTGGTTTGTGAAAAGCCGTTAGCTGTAACGTGGTCAGTAATGCATGTAGACTGGGGTTAGGGTTACGCAACGATCAAATGATGATCAGCTCGCATGGGTGACACAAACTGCTCCATGATCCTACCGGAACCAAACTCCATTAGCTCAGAGATATACTTAGATGAATCATATCCTTTACTATGTAGGCTAACATGTGAAAAATAAGATGATAGAAAGCGTTCGTCAGTGGGAAAACGGCTTTGCTAGACGTGCTTGATGTCTTAACTTTCTCATGTTGTCTTCACTCTAAATGATCTCCACCGGCATCAGAACAAGTATAGCAGGATGACCAATCACAGCATTTTTACAAATATTCCCAGCAAAATATTTTCATTATAATTGTTGGAGGAATTAAAATAGCTGCCTGATTCTATTTTTTCATTTCCAGCATCTGTATGCACTCCTGGTAATAAAGGAGTGATTAAGGTTTAAAATAGTTATCTTTAAGCAATTTAAAGCACTTTGCTAAAGTTAAGGAGACACTGTGCAGATGCTAAGTGTTGTTAAAGTCAGTCAATTAAAACTTATATAACTTTTATGAAAATAGCTTTTTGACATTTTTGCTTAAACTGCTAATATATTCTGACAGAAGTACGTGAGACAGATCACCTGAGAAAAAATCAGCTTCCTCTGGCTCTTCCCTGTGTTCCTAATGGCATTTGTAAGACCCACCACACCTGAAAGAAAACAAACCAATCAGAGCAGTTGATTGTTGAGGTCGTCAAATAGCGACGCTTTGGGTCCGGTGGCCAATCCAAAGCTTCAGTATGTGACGACCTGGGAAGGAGACTCAACAATAAACTCCACTGTGCCTTTAAGGCTACGGTTAGCCAGATTACCTTAACCACTTCATTTGTCGGTATACTTGAATGTTAGTCACATGTAATGTTGCTAATAATCCCTCAGTGCACAAGAAAACAATGTGGGCACACCACCACACTGAGTGTTGTGAACTGAAACAGAAAGTTGGTCTATAATCTGCGATGGATGTTCACAACTGAGAGGTTTTTTTTAGGATTTTCTCGCTCACATTTTTGGGTGAGTGTCTGTGGGTTATCTTAAATCCTGTATGATCACTTCACGGCTCTTTTTTCTCGCCCTGCCACACTTCTGTTTTACAAGGTTCCTAAAAAAAGACAGCGACTTTTTCAGCGCCGATGTCATGACCGCTGCTAACTATACGTAATACAACTAAATGTAATTTAGCCTGGGACTGTTGAGGGGCCTTGACTTGTTGTACACTGTTTGGAAACGCTCCTCCACAGCAGATTTATGTAAAAATAAAGTACTTTGAACAAACAGTGGAAAAGTGACTCAGGCAATGTTTAACCTTGGCTGTGCCTTTTTACATAACGCAGGCCTTGGAGATGATTAGACCCTCTTAGCGTCTAATCATGAGCTATTAGAAGTAGAACAAGGGGGACATATAAACATTTCATTTGTCAGGAGTAGAAGGTTGCTCTTGTTACCAGGAACTGCACAGAGAGAAGTCCCACAGGAATAAATGTATCCCGTTCTGCTTTTTGCATTTTTCCTCAAATTTAGCTGTAAGTAAACTCACACTCAAGACTGTGATGGCACCCGAAATGTTCATCCCACACTGAAGATTGAACCAAGTGAACATGTTGTCTGAGTCATCACTGACTTCATATATGCTTCTGTTTCATGTTGAAACTTGTATCTTCTTGTTGCCACAAGCTGTGATTTTCTCAGAGAGGGCGGTTTTCCTGCTAATTATTCTTTTTTTGCAGATTTACTGAACCGTCTATAGCGCTGAGGACGGTGAACAAAGCGTTTGCAGGGTTTAACTTTTTGCGGTGTGATGGCGCGATTTGTATTCGGCGGCGCGTCGGGCTCACAATTATGGAATTTCTCATGAGCGACTTCTGAAAAGAGAAAAGTAGAAAGATACCCGGATGCAAATTCCATCAGTGGAGTGATGAATTCAAATCAGGGGAATCAAATACCTCCAGAGCACTTTGAGTCGTGGTTTTGTCTGTTCCTCCCCAAGCTCGCGCTGACAGCATAAATCTCACTTGGTGGAGTTTACGGCCAAGGACAATATTGAATAACCAACCGCGACAGAGTGACAGATTGATCTAGCGTGAACATGATACAGATGTAACCACGCTATTCATCTTCTCACTCTGTCAGTGTATTAAGATGCAAGGTGTGTTTGCCATGCCCCGGTAAATAAGCTTTTATTGCATCAAAGCCTCAGGGACTCATCTGAATATTTAAAATCTTTGGAAGAATACACTGATTTAGTAGCTTTGAACATCCCCCGCAGGGTGCTGATGAGAATTTATGAAAGTCAGCTTCAGTTGATCAATATTACTCTTTGAAATGACAGGGAAGAGATGTTGAATAATGTCCATTATGACTCAATTATAATAAATATGTAGTGAAGGGCGACTTTGTCGAGAGAAAATATTTATTTTTTGCTAATGATTTTACAAAGCTAATGAAAAAAGTATGTTTAAATATTATGGGATCCTCATAGTATCACAGATATTTCCAGAAATGCTTCATTTCACATTTTAGTTTTATATTTTGCCAGCAAAGTAAAGTCAATGTTCTGCACACTGGCGTAATATCAAAAATGAATTTTCCAGGCATGGTGGGTTCAAAGCAATATCCAAACCTCAATCTATCATCAGTACCTTATATCTCTGAAAAACCCACATGCACTGAGGTGGATATTGATCATGATAGCAGCACACTACTGAAAATCTGTGTGAGGTCAAGAAAAAAAGATGCCTCCGAGGGACCTCCAATTCCCACAATCCCCAGTTAACCTGAACATCAGCACAAAGTGAAGCGGCTCTCAAGGTCAGAGGAGACGCCTCTACCTACATAAATCATGAGAGGAGTCATCACAAGAGAAACTCGAATGCCCATAAGCGTCACTCAGCCTCAGTGTGTAAGCATTTTTTTTTTCCTGTGTTTCCTCACAAAGGCATCCATCAGATTTTTCTTCTTGGTTTTCTTTTTCTGTTTTTCATGATTCATCTGTTTTGTCTTCGTGTTTGTTGCGTCCTATTCGGTAAAGGTGGATCTGGCCTTTGTGCACAGCTGTTTCTTTCTTCTTGTCATCTCTCTGTGTTTGTTCTGCATTAAAACGCCTCTGAGTGAATATTCACCTTGCCGAGAGGAGCGAGTCACTGCCATCAAAGTCCAGGTGGGGAGGGGAGAAAATGAGCAAAATAAGGCCAAAATTTCAATATTTACTGTGGAAAAATCTGGATGTAGAATGTATTTTGTGATGGATGATTGCTGCTTCTTTCAGATCATTTTAATACATTTACACTGAAGCCCCATTTTTGTACTATCACTGGGCAATTACTTCCACTCATTTCTTGGCTATAAACGCCACCTTTCAGCAGCAAAACTCGACCTCAAGGACAAAATCACGTCTGAGTAAAATCCAGAAAAATAAAGACATGTTTCCCATTTAAAGGATAAAGCTGGTGGCAAGGTCAAGGTCCAAATTTACTGTCACACACACTTAAAAAGTACCACGTACATTTAATCAAGTACATCAAGTGCCTGTGCTGTGGCTCCCCCAGCCCTTAAAAAACTACCTATAAATTATGAAGTAAATAACACGAACAATGAATAAGAAATACAATAAAATAATAAATTACTGCATGTAATGTAAGGTGCCTACTGTTCATTACTCTGAGCGCCTGGGGGGGAAACCTGTCTCTGAGAGGCCAGAGAGAGAACAGACCATGTGCCGGGTGGGTGGCGTCCTCCATGATTCTGAGGGCCTTCCCTCTTTCCTGGTGTAGATGTCCCGAAGCTGTGATGTTAATATGATTTTTTGAAGCTGTTTTCACCGTTCCCCTTGGTTGTTTGTGGTCCTGCTGAGTCAGGTTGCCAAACCACACCAGGATGCGGTCCTGGTAGAAAGCTGACCAGGGCTTTTGTGGACGTTCCATATTTTTTAAGCCATCCCTCTGAAGTCCTTCACAATTTCAATCGAGACACCAGTGATGTAGACTGCTGTCTGAGCCATTTTGGACTTCCTAAAGACAGCATTTATTCTCTTTGTTTTCAACAACTCCCTTGAATTCAACAAGAAAGGCCATCTCTTCATACTTCCAACATCCTAAACCTGTATCCCTCAGCCCAAAGCCCGTCTGCCCCTACTAACGACATTAATCTTTAAGCACAGGTCACAAATAATATGTAGTTTTCTTTTTAAGCCATGGTACTTTCCTTACAAAGCTGGGCATTGTAGTTTTTAGCAAATGCGACTCTAACATGAGTCAAAAGTGAATTTGCTGCGGACTATTTTCAAATGTGGATTAATACACATTTGATTCTGTAGGTTGCCAAATGTTTTGCTTGAGCCCCTTGCATGTAAAGTAACCCCTCCTCTGCGTGACCCCTTTTCACAGGTTGTGATTGAGATATCAGCAGAAAGAAAACGTGACTGTCCCTTCTCAGATTGTTTCATTGGATTCATTTTCCGATGAAACAGGTTGGGAATCACTGCTCCACTGAGTATTTACAGCACCAGGATGGTGTATGTATGTATATAAAATAAATTACAGTGCCCATGCTCACAGGAATGAAGGATCATGTCACTTAGTAGTGCAAAGGTGTGACTCAGTGATGTGTTTTTTATAGTTTTCAGAAAACAATGAAGGTCTATGGCACAGACCAATGAGCTTTATGAGGCTTTGGTCGAACAGGCTTGTGAGTGTCTGCTCAATGTTGAGATTGGACAGCTAGAAACAGACAGTATAGAATATCACCACACTTATCTTTTACCTGCACATTTCTTGAGAATATGAGAAATGGAAGTTTACGGCATGAACATGATGCATTATGGATAAACTCCTACTTCTTCTGCAGGCTTAAATACGGTATTTAGTCTACTACAAAAGACAGTACATATGACTTTGATGGCTTCTCTGTCCTGCAACAAGCGTGCACCCATCTGCACGCTGTAGTCAACGCTTCTCACAAAGCCTTTCTTTATCCTGAGTCTTTGATGCACCTTTTGGGAGAAATGGCTAATTAAATAGTCGATACCGCTTGCAATTTCTGGAAATTTGCTTATTATTGATCCATCCTCCATCTCTCCTGCTGTGAACCAGATGCATTTCTCTATTGATCCCACATCAGACTGTGCAGTGTACCGGCACAGTATTTTTAAATCTCAGGCTATTACGTATTGATTTCGAAAAACTTTTCATTTTCGCTCCAAAATACATACAAGTTCAGTTTGAAGGGGAGTCATTTTCGGCTCAAAAGCAATATCAGACTCACAGGGGCATTAATTGCTAGACTCATAATGAAAAATGCATTCGTTTCCATTAATTCCTCCCAGGTACTACCACAATGTTCTAGTGCTCTATTAGAACAAAGGGCATTCTTGGCTTGCTTGACTCCTTCATAATAAATCCTTTCGTCTGTCATCGCCAACATCATCATTTTTCTGAAGGTGTTTGAAATGTTCCAAGTCAACAGCCACCTCAGTGTTAATTCCTGCCTGATTTACAAGATTTCTATATATGGCTCCTACTTCAAGGTACACCCATTGCGGTTTTGATACAGAGGTGCTTTGTTGTTCGGAAATGGGAAAAAAAGACCAAAAAACAAAAACAGAAGTCTATTTCTGTCGAGCGACAACCCTCTGCAGTCTCGTGGATGTCAGAAGTTGAATTTACAAGACAAAGGCGGTGAGTGCACTGCCGACAAGCTGCAACTCTCTCTTGACAGATGGATGAGAAATAAACGGCAGCAGCTCAAAAGAATTCGCACTCCCTGTAAGCTGAAGTAAGATGTTTGGCAAGATGTCCACTATTTCTAAATGACAGTCTCGGCTTTCGTCACTTTATCTTTCTGTAGTGTCTATTAGCCATGTGTTTATTGTTTCTTTGGTCTCTGTTTTGTTACAGTTTTTTTCCACTCTGACTATGTACAGTGCAGCGGTCTGTGCCAGCATTTGTTTCACACTTCAATTCCAATTTATCGGCCAAGGAAATTACCACAGCATTTGCTAAGCTCATAGTATTAAAGTGTAAGGAGCTTTTACAAGGTTAACATGTTTAATCCAGGCTTCCTCTTGTCTCAGATACATTTAGGTAGGTTAAGTATTTTGATTGCAATTAGTCATTTGTCTTTAAAAACAAAGGTTTCAAGAGTGCCTTGACCTTGAACTGCAGCAGTAATCTCATATTTATTTCCCCTTATCCCTATTAATTCAGTATACTTTTGAAGCGCGGAGTTCTCATAAAGTAGTTTAACTTGTGTATATAAGAGGAGTCCCTGTGTATGAATATGTAATGGAGTTTTATGGAGCTTCAGCCGTGATTATGGCTCATGAATATGCATACCTTAAATCTTGGAGACTTCCACACTGTTTGGGAAATTTCCAGGCGAAGGGTGTCGAGCATCGCTCTGTTGTTGCACCGAGGTAACTGACGGAGACACGCTCTTAATATATTCATACGAAAATAAGCAAGATGTTGATGATCCTACATTCACGTGACTTTCTGCCATCCGTGTCAGCAGGTGGGCACACCGTGAGGTGGAAATTTACAGATATGGCAATTATTTCTAAAAATCTACAGGATTCTGTTATTGCTCACAAATATCAGCCTAATATTTAGATGCAGCTGCAGGTTTTGTCCTCATGTCATAGCTGAGTGGCTTTGTGCTGCACAGGATCTCGACAGGCAGACTTGAAGTCAGTCTGTATGTTTATGTCTGAAAGTTGTACCCTTCACAGATGCACAAATCAAACTCTGGACATTATAGATGTGGAGTAATTTGCTATTTGACACAATAGCAACAGTGGGCTGTTTTCACGTATGTTTCTTTGTGATGTAGATGTTCTTCTGCTGCGTGTTCGGCTCTGCTTCAACATCCTGTATTGTTTTGGTGAATCCCAGCTGAGTGTGAAGCACATTTCACATCATTATCTATTCTGGGGTTTAAAATTTAAAGGGTCAGTTCACCCAAATTACAAAAATAAGAATCATCTTTTCACTTACCCCAAGTGGAGTGTAGCCATGGAGATGGTTCTTGTTCCATGCGCCGTAGTTTGGAGATTTCCATCCCCGAGATTTATGTCTCCACACAAGCGCAGCTGAGATTGATGGGAGTTTGTTTGTGATGCTCGCAGCACTGAACCAACATCTCTTTCCTGTTTTCATCGGAACGTCTTTCCTCTGAAGAAATAGTTGTTATGAAAATGGTTAGCAGAGGCTGTCTGTGAAATCACTCCCTCGTTCACTCATTCACTGCTCCCTGCGTAGTAGACACTCGATAGTTTAGTCCATACTGAGCAGTAAATAGAGATTTCAGACACTGATGGCTGGAATAATGTTAAGTGAACATGGCGTACATGTCTTTTGTGTCATTTTTGAGGACATGGAAAAAAATAGAGTAAATATACTGTTAGGACTCATCCATTGTTTTCTGTGGATTATCAACTGGCTCAGTGATTCTGGAAGAAATTGTTGTTTTTTTTGTTTTTTTTCAGTGGTTTAACCACAACAATTGATATGCAGTTAACTCCCATCACCACTAGATACCACTAGAGGTAAATGAGTCATGTTTTTCTTTTAATTTGGGTGATTTGACCCTTTAATAATCAGCACAAGCAACATTTTAATTTATCTCACATAACCTCAGTTTTCTTGTAAGGGTTTTTGAAGCCTATTCACTCAGCTTCATCTGTTTTTGTGAAAATAACAGGAAAAGGAAAGAAAAGGTCATGAGTTTTGTACTTAAAATGTATTATTAACACAGGAGGAGGCAGTACAGTACAGCAGCAGTCATGCATGAATTGTTATCTTAACTTTTACACACAGAAATACACCTCCGAGCTGCGTGACTTGTAGCCTGAACTTGCTCTCTCTCTCTGCATATGTGAGTGAGAGACTGCGGCTGATACTATGCCCAGGTGATGAATGACCAACAGTGGATAAAGTACACAGCAATAACCTCCAGGCAATCCGGAGCGCTCTCGGGTACGGGCCAGCAAATTTATCATTCAATTGTCAGAGGATTTTATCAAGTGTGTTTTCTCCTGTGTCTTTTGATTTATTTTACAATTTATAAAAGTCACTCTGAGTCAGCATTCGACAAGTGTCACTGCAGCAAATACACAGCAAACGCATGCACGGCGCGGGAGGAATCCAGCAACAGATCCAACATAACGCTGACCCATGAGCAACAACAGGACGTGGCATTTCGTGAAATTCTATTAATTTAGCAAATTGTGGAATAGTCAAATCTGTCCACAGCAGAGGAGCATGAGTGGTGCCGAGGCCAACAGTGAGCCACAAACGAAACAGATGACCTCGCTCTCTCTCCTCTCTCTGCTCAGACGAGTGAAGTGCGTGGGTTTGGGCGGCATGGTGTAGGAGGAACAAACCCTGCTGAGCCCCGTGGGCTATGAACACTCATCAGCACATGGAGTGCACTTCACTATCTTGAACAGAATACACATGCTCCCCCATTAGACAAATGGGTCTACAGCAGTGGAAAAGCTGTCCCAGCAAACCGCTTGTTTATTTCTCTCTAGCAGGCTAATTGTTAATCATTTGCTTTTTAATTGTGGTGGTGGGCCCGGCCTCTCAATCTGCAGTGGAAGGCCTCCCAAGGCTCGCCACGGCATTAATGTGATGTTCAGTCTCGTGGGTTTAGTCTTGCAGCGGCAGCCTTTCCCCCAGCAGCCACTGAGCACAGCATGAAGGCAGCCCTTGAGGGACATTACCAGGCCAGCCTCTTGGATGCGTAATATGTAAGCTGCTTCTCACTGGAGGCAGGGAGCCTGGTTCTCTCTGTCTTGCCCAGCTCTTGCATCTCTCTCTCTGGGAGCTTGGTAGTGCCCATGAGGGGGAGGCAGTGATTGATGATGCCCACTCCGTTTAACACACTGTGGAAACCCAGCAGCAGATGGGGATCTACAGATGCATGCTTCGCTGCAAAGCTAAACAAACCCAGGTCTTGAGGAAGCTAGCTTTGCTACAGTGTGTCAGAGTGCTGTTTAACACGTGTGGTCGATCAAGGTGCCACCTTTCTGCATATAGATCATCCCATTGAACAGTTTTTATCCAATATGGCACATTTCAGGAGAAGGGTATCTAATGATCCAAAGAACTACATCACTCTTAAAGGCATAAACACACGGAGCCCGTCTGAATCAATCTGAGTCAATCTGAGTTTTTTTCCCACCCATTTTAAATGCATTAAGTATTAAATTTAATGGATTAATATTATGCATGCATGAGTAGCCTGTTTCTTATTATGCAATTATCGGACCATTATCATCCTGTGTTCATGTCATGTAGTGTAGTTCCATGCCTAGAGAAATTGCATTTGTGCTGCAGGTCACTGCTTGCTCATTCTGAAGAAATTTGAACCGCCCATTTCCTCCACCAGTTTGATTTGACTTATTAATGTTATCAACTTTACAAGACGGCAGATGTGAATAACTTAAACATTCCAAAGTTATTTTCATGCAAAGGGGAGAAGAGAGTAGGAGGAAGTTATTTGTCGGTCTGGTGAAGTGGGAGGAAGTTCCATTTAATTGGATTTTGATGTGCCCCTGTTGTCATGGCACCCAGATCCCATCCTTACACATGAACTTATGTGTACGTGGGGGCCTGTGTGTAAGTGTGTGCGTATAGGTGTGTGTGTAAGGCAGAGGAGCAAGTGAGAGACAAGTCGGAAGAGAACAGGACAGACAGCGAACAAAAGAAGGAAGAATTAGGTGAAAGAGGAAATGCACTTCTATATAAGCATGTAGTGACACAGGTATAGCCAGTAATATTGATTGAGAGGAATAAATGTGTTTGGCCATTCGTCACAATGGGCACAGGCTACAGCTGGTTAAGTGGCCACGGATCCCTTCACCAGTGGCAAGTGAAATCACAGCCAAGTGGTTTAGTGCATGTGTAATGAAGGGACACAAAGTCCATCTGCATCTCAGTCTGCTCTGATGCTTTGATGTGGCATGTGCTCGATCTCGATTTATCTCCAAAGGCGACTCTATAAAACCTCAGATTAGCAAGACACACACGTCGTTTGTCTGTGCTGGGTGCGAAGCGCAAACAGAAGAATCCAGAGCATATTTCTGCAACTCTCAGTCAACCGGTGGAGAAAACAATCCAGTTTAAAGCAACAATTTTGGAGAGGCAACCACTGAGACGGTTGCTACTGCCCAGAGTGTCTTGCCTAACTCCAATTGAGAGGTTGGGAGTTCAAGTGCTGTGCTTAAGGGCATGTCATTCAAAGTTCAGTTTCAACATGTTATCATTCATTTTTCTTCGAGGCAGTGACTGAAAAGCATGAAAAATAAAGATTTTTTTTATGTATTTATTTTGGCCTGTTGAAACAATGTAGCAAACAGTTGCTTAGTGACACATGCAGCAACATTGCATTCGTGGTTTTGGCCATGAAGGTCTAATAGTCTAATCTATGGCTCTGTTTTCTCCTCCTGAGGAAAATATCTGGCTCTTTAGCTACAAAATGCCTCACCATGTTCACCAGGTAGTCGCTAATTTTATCCGTCTGCCCTTTGGTGCTGAGACACCAGCATGCAGTGGGTTTATTACACGAAAAAAAACAATGCTGAGAGCATCAAAACAGTGAAGTTGCATGTATAAAAACCAAAACAATGAGCTAAAAGACGACAGAGTTGATAATTCTCTGTGGGTTTGCTACTACGGCATATGTCATGTTGATCAGTGCTGCTTGAAATAATAAATTTGCAATTCAGAGAAAGTAATATGGAAAAAATACACAACGAATATAAAATGCACATATACCACAAGTCTATAAACCAGTAAATGAAATATTAATTTCTCCACTCACGTGCTTCCAGCTACTGTGTGGATCCAGATCTTTAACTTTAATGTAGCAAGCTTGCTTTTCTTATTTTTGCTTGTCCAATCCTCCTGCCACAGATTAATTTGGTGAATTTAATCAAAACAACGACTTGTGTCTTTGATTCCTTTCCATTTGTGTATTAACCGTAAGATGAACTGTAACTAGGCCAGAACACTGAAGTTAATGGAGCTGTAAGCACAAGGTGAGGTAAATGCTATCGTCACTGGGGAGGGAAAAAAGACCAGAGGTCCGTTTCACAAAGCAGGTTCAACAAACTCTGAGTGTAACCCTGAACTCTGAGTTGATCTACTCTGAGATAGGAAACTCTGAGTTTTCGATTCCACAACAGCAGATTTGAGTTAGTTTGATTAACTCAGAGTAGGTTCACCTGGAGTTACGCGCGTGCACCGCAACTATAAAAAGACAGCATCAATGGAACCCCGATTTGAGGAGTCACCATGGCAACGCGGAAGGGGAAGGCTGCGTACTTTACACCGCTCGAACTGAACATTTTAATGCGCTCATACAGCGAGTTTGAACATGTTTTTAGACGGAAGTCCAACACCGCTGCAGCTGCGAAGGAGAGGGAGACGGCGTGGGAGAACATTGCTGCTCGGGTCAATGCGTGAGTATAAATGTAGTCCTTTGAAATCACAATAATATTACAAGTCAAAACTGCTTGAATGGTAGCCTTTTAATTTATTTCATTTAGGTGCAATCCCGCGGGGGAGAAGCGCACTTGGCAGCAGCTTAAAATGAAATATAAAAACATTGTTCAAACAGGTAAGACCTCGGCATGATCTCATGGAGGTAGCTACCTCATTTTGATCATGTTTTACATTGTCAAGTAAATATTAAGTGGCTGTTTGTGCAGTTGTTTTATCCCCAACATAATGCTGTTTTCACACACATAAATATAAGTTTTTTTCTTCTTTCTGCTCCCTTTCATTGTAAAATTGGGTATATTGTGTTCATATAATGTTTTGTTTTTTGTCTACGAGTAAAATTTAAAAATGAAAAAAAGTGTTCTCATCTATATCATGTCATGTTAAATAATTAAGCCAAACTAACACAGACTTTTACTCAGCCAATAGAAAAAAGGCAGATGCAAGAAGAACGGGTGGTGGCCCACCACCACCACCTCTAAATGAGGCAGAGGAGCTGGCCCTAAGCCAGAAAGTAGGAAGGCCAGTGGCTGAGGGAATCCCTGGAGGAAGTTCATCCTCTGAAACCACCACCCAAGACACAAGTGGCTTCATAAAATTGCCTTGGCCTATATATATATATATATATATATATATATATATATATATATATATATATATAAAATTGCCTTGGCCTATATATATATATATATGTATATATATATATATATATTAAAGCCTGTTCATAAAAATATTTATTTTCCTTTCATGGCTTTTTTTTTTTTTCTCCGCTTGTCCCAACAGATTCTGATGGTACTGTCTGCCTGGTGGAGCCACCTCAAGCCACAACAGACCTTGTAACTGTAAGTAAGCAAAACTCCAAAGATTTTGCAAAATGGTCCATTTAAGTAGACTGAAACATATCACTCATCTAGGATGAAGACTACAACGAAACTATGTCTGCTGCCTTCACAGAGGAAGACCCAGAAAGGCCTATAGAGGTAACATCTTCATATGTTACTGATAGTTGCCCTCCAATTTACACTTATTAACATTCTGGTGGAATATAGAGTGACATTTAGCCTACACTGAAGTATGAACACATTCTCATCCTTTTTAACAGAGCATGGCTGGGCAGCAGCAGGAAGGTCCCTCAACTTCCACTGCACAGATTGACACAGTGAGATGAATGTCCAGTAAACAGCAGAGGTTCAGTCTGTGGAATTTGTGTGCAACTGTATCGTTTAATGTCCTCCTTATGTATTCCCAGTTACCTGTTAAAGAAATCTACAAAATCTATCTCCTGAAACAAATACAAAAAACCGAAAAAGACATGCAGTACTTGGACCGCAAGATAAAAATGGCAGATCTAGAAACTGCTATACTGGAGCACAAGTTAGAGGTGGGTGCATGGTGAACTATGTTAATTATATTAACTATTGGAACATTAACTAAACAAGCTCTTGTGTTTGTAGGAAATAAAGAAGACCAAATGAAATGTGTATTATTGATTTATTTGACTGCTGTGGTGGTGATGATGGTGACTTAATCTCCGAAATGATTATGGCATATGGTGTCTCTGACTGCTCTGCCATCCTGCATAGCTGGCAGGTGGAAGGGGTCATCATCAGGGTCGTCCATTTGTAGGGCAGGTTGTTGCTCTCCTCTAATAGTAGCAATATTATGAAGAACAACACAAGCCACAATAATATCACAGGCCCTCGCAGGGGTCACCCTCAGGTGACGTAGGCACTGGAAACGGGCTTTCAGCAGGCCTATGGTCATCTCCACCCGGGCTCTCGTCCTGCAGTGAGCCCGATTGAAGTTCTGTTGGGGGCCTGGTTCAGGGTCAGGGTAAGGGGTCAGCAGCCTGGGTTGGCATGGGTAACCCCTGTCACCCAGCAGAAGGCCGTCAAACTCTCCTGTAATGTATAGTTAGAGTATATTAAAGGAGGGAGACAAGTGACTTGTGCAAATCTTTAGGCTGCTTACCACATTGCAGTCTGTTGCTCAGGTTAGACTCGCGATACATCCTTGAATCATGAACAGACCCAGGCCACTTGGCCTCCACATTGGAAATGATGTATCCGGCATCACATATGATCTTGACAGTGCAGAGAATGACAGATGTTTAACTATGACGCAGTCTTTAACATTTTGAAACAGTCAATGTACATGTACCTGCACATTTATGCTGTGAATGGACTTCCTATTCACATAGTCTGCTTCATTATGTGAAGGAGCTGTGATGGGGATATGTGTGCCATCTATGCAGCCAATCACACTGGGAAATCCTAAAAGAAATTAAAATTACTAATCCCAGTCTGAGGTTGCAGCACGTCATTAACCAAATATAATTTAATATTCATTTAACGGATCTCTACATCATTCACCTGCAATCCTGTGGAACTCCTCCTTGATGACTCTGACGGGTTTATGTCCAGGGAAAACGACAAATATTGGTAAAAGGTGTTTCAGGGCAAGGCACACTTTCCTCACCGCCCTGCATACAGTCGCCTTGCTCAAGTGCTCTGCATCTCCGACATTGTACAGAAAACTCCCATTTGCAAAAAAACGCAGCGCAACACACAATAACTGCTGAGATGTCAGGGCATGACTACGGCTGGTAACGTTGCAAATGTAAGGACGGATTAGATTATGTATGTAGATGATGGACTGTGCCGTGAAACGGTACCGCTCAAAAAGATAACTGTCTGGAAAAGAAAGAACATCGATGCGTGGTCTGATAACTATCTCCCGACGAATATTTAACTCTCTGCGCAGTATCGCTGCACCTTCATCCACGGGATCATGATCAAACGGACAAGCCATGTTAACGAAAAAAAGTCACCACCTACTGTGACTAATGGACTTCCACGGACTGATATTTTTAATTACATACGGCAGAACTATGCCAAAACTCGTCTGCCGACTGAGTGAATAAATGAGGAAATGAAATACGGTGTGTGGTTGAAAGAGGGCGGAGACACAGAGAAACTCGAGGTTCCTTGAGTAAAACCTGGTCCCGACCAGGTTAGGTTCATAGAGTCAGTTACTGCGGTAACTGACTCAGAGTTTAACTTACCTCTGTCTGTGAAACAGGCTTGAGTTACCCCTCTTTCTCTGGTTTGACTTACCTTCCTATGTGAAACGGAAAACTCAGAGTTTCCCTCATTTCAGGGTTAACATACTCAGAGTTTTCAGTAAACCTGCTTTGTGAAACGGACCCCAGAAGTAACTGATTCACTCCACAAACACTGTGTTGAATTAATTGCTGGTCCCAGTCCGCAGAAACAGAGTCATTAGTCTATAAATCTGGCCGGTTGCCAAGGAGGTTAAGAGTGACATAAGGCAAGATTAACCATCCATCCTCTGAAGTACCAAACTGAGTCACAGTCGAGTGTGAATGCAAACACTAATATTGACATGGGGAGCTCTTGTAGCTTAACTGTGCACAGGGGAGCTCTAGCCAATCCAGTCACACACACAGACACACACACAGACACTTCTTTTAAGGACGGCTTACATCATAAAAACAAGTACATCCTACTTTTGAGGCGTTTGACAATAGAAAAATTACTGTTGTTTGTGGGAAGCAGGTAACAGCAAGTTTATTAAGAGACAAAATTAGTGTCACTGCAAGGTGAGGCTTGCTACACCCCATATCATTTTCATATATCAGGTCTTGTGGTTGGCAGATATCAAAAATAGATAAGGAAGCACCTCAGCGTTGCATGCGAGCACTCAGATCCCACGACAGCGCCAACGAGAATCTGGAGCATCCAAATTTAGTCGAATGAAATCCAGGGTTAATCACCCAGGATGCAACGCAGACAGTCGAACATCTGTTAGAAGACAAGAGAGACCGCGCGGTGGCTTGCATGGAGAATTCATTCGCTCCTGAAATAAATAGGGGGGGGGGCAGTGAAATTACTTTCCAATCTGTGAGAAGAAGAAACATTAATTTGTTTTTTGTTTTTTGACCAAGCTAAAAATAATCGAATGGAGGGGGTGGGGGTGGGGGGGATAGAGGGCTGCCTGCCTTTAAACAGCAACGAGTGTTTCATAAAACCAGAACTTATTACTGCAAATGGGAAATTAATTGGTGTACATACAAAATCTTAATATTTTGTGCTGAACAATGCTAGTTTCAAATGCAGGCCGCTGAGCACACACGGGTTTGGGCTTGGCTATATTGAGCCAGGCTGTGCAAATGTTGTAGATATTAACCCACATCAAATGGAGGCTTATTGCTGGCCAAGTGAGCTTAAATGGCTCATAAAAATTTCAAATATTTGGACTTCAAATCCGGAAAGCGTGGACAAAAGATAATTTTTTTTGCCAGGCCACAGCTCAGTAGACAGCCCTGCCCTTTGAAAAGCTTTGTCCTGTCTCTGTAGAGCTGGGGGTTTCTTTTCCCAGGTGAGTACAAATCCCAGACTTCCATTAAACTCCACGCTACCTGGAGCACTGTTGTAAACAGTTAAATGAAAGTGCAGTTCTCTAACGAGGACTTTTCCTGCTTGTTAAATTGTGAGTAAAATCTTTTGGCTGGATGCCCGTTAAGCTCTCGCTAATTGTAGAGGTAGGGGGGGGGGGGTTACCTTGAAAACACTCCTCAACTCTCGCTTCACATTACGGCTAACCAGTACAGAGGAGTGAAGAGGGAACGAAACAGACTTCACTCCAAAAAACTTAAGACAGGATCCTGTGGGAAGATCTGTGCCCATTCATCTTTAATGTACCTCAACTTGTGCTCCGAGGCTCCGAGGACTGACAATGGAGAACAGACAGAACGAAAGAAGAATGGGAAAGGGAAGGGGAGAGTTTGGGAGGAGAAAAGAGAGGACAAGGGGGCAGCTTACTGGGGAATAGGAGTATACTGTGAATGATTGATGAGCAGACGGGGCTGTTGGGTGCGTTCGCCAAGCAATAAAAATGGACTAATCCATCCTTTTCACTCCCTGAGGATCATAGCACCATAGCCGTCACTAAGCTATAGTGGGATGTTTGGAACTTTCCGGAATGTTCACTGAAGGAGCAGAAACAGGGGGAGGAGATAGTGCCAAATGGTATCCAGCCCACTGGAGTCTCTCCATCACCTCCCTTTTTCAATCTCTTTTTTCATTTCCATCATGCTTTCCCTCGACCCCGCTGTCTGTCTGCCAATCTGTCTTCTTTGTCTTTCTACACCTGTCCATCTGACACTGGTTTGGTTAATTTGCCTGATTCAATCTGTTCTCCCCAAAATGTCCACACTCGTCTCATTTCCCCCTTGACCACCCACTCACGTCAGTGTAATTCCCCCCCAAAAAAACTCACCTTCATTCATTGCTGCATCCTGATTACCCTTCTCTGCCTTTTGTCACTATTTTTCCCATCAGCTGCCCGTCTTTTATGCTAAACACAGAGTGACCCCTGTTGGTGGCGAATATACTTACAGCCACTAATGGCACATCTTTCTCTTCTCCAGGGGACATCAACCGTGAAATCAGCCTGGCATTGGCTACACTGTGACAGACCCTCTGTCTCGGGGCCATTTTTGCCCCCTGCTCTCCCTCCTCACTTGGGAAGTCGCACCAGTCAGCAGGTGAGGTTAGTCTCCTTCATTCACATGTCTCCACAGTCTTTCCTCCCTCTCCTTTATAGCTACTGTGTGGCTGACCAACTCATTAAAAGGCTCTAAATCTGTAGGTGGCAATCTGTGTTTAATATAGTGCAGTATTGTCAAAAAATGTATAAAACTTGTGCAAAATGCCTACTTTTAAGGTGTTATACTTTATATAATCCATATTACTGGATTATTACTCACCGATAATATGAAAGCAGCATTTTAATGTCGTAGCTGCTATGCTGGAGTTAATTTTAACTACTTGATGGGTAGTTTTGTCTATAACTATAACTCATATTTGTGCCTAATATCTTAAATCTGCAAAGTAACTAAAGCTTTCAAATTAACATAGAATATGTTACGAGGTAGAGAGTGCTATATTTCCCACTGCATTGTAAGAAGAAGCGTCAAGCAGCATTAAATGTAAATAATGACAAATTAAAGCAATAGTTTAACATCCTGCTTTCTTGCTAAGAGATAGATGAGAAGGTCGGTACCGCTACTGGGAACGTAAAGCTACAGCCAGCAGCTGGTTAGCTTAGCATAACACAAAGAGTGGAAATGGAGGAAACAGTTAGTCTGCCCCTGTCCAACGCTCATTATTCAACATGTTATATCTTTTTTTGTTTACTCTGATATGTGAAAATAACAAGTTGCAGTTGTATGTGCTGGGCTATTTCTCAGCCAGGCTTAGCTATATGCTAAGCTAAGATGACTAGCTGTTTTTGTAGCTTCATTTGAACTATTAGTCGAGTGACGTTGATCATGTAAATATTTAAAAATATTTGGTATTTTGCAAAATGTGGAGCTAGTGCTTTAAGTGCAGTACTCAAGGTGGTGTGCATGCTTATTAAAAATCTAAGCTGCAGTTGTGTCTTAATCTACTCAATTTCTGTCTTCCAGCCCCATTTTTTCTGTGCATTTTTGCCTTTAGTTCAATGTTTTAATTCAAAAGCACTACGCAGATGAACAGTGACAACAAATTATATCGTTGATTTCTATACGGGCATTGGTTATAGCACAGTGGAACACATGGTCACGTTCTCTGTTTGTCCATGACCATTTTCCCAACACTCTAGGTCATTTTGCAGTCTAAACACATCTGACAAACTATTAGCATGCCCTGTTCTATGCCTTTCGTCTTTCTTCAAATACACGGAAACAGATTACTCCACGTTCGCCATCAAAGCAGCTGAGTGGCTCACGCATGCTGAGCTACAGTAGCTTCTTGAGAAATAAAGTTGATATTATCATATTTATCTACTGTTGCTCCTGGAAGTCAAAACAGAGGGAAGTGAATCATCTTAAATTTGCCAAAACGTTCAAGTTGTGACACAGCCAGCAGAGATTTCCTTTGAAATGTGGAGAGCGGTGAGCCGGGCTGTCTACAGTAAGTGAGGTGTAATTGCGCTTCAGTGTAGAAAAATGTCCTGAATTCGACTTCAAGTTCAATTTGCTGCGGTGGGAAAAGAATGCATAAGACGTATGCAGATGGGAACGTCAGCATGAACCACGCTTTCTCTTTGCTTTCATCATTCACAAAAGGCATCATGACATTGCCGATTTCGTTAAGCGGATTCAGGCTGAGGAGTGAAATAGATGTACGTTGGAAACAGGTGATGAGAGGGTTTGTGAAAGCACCTGGTTTGTTTGATGAATCGTACAAGAGTTCTTCCATCAGGAAGGAAATGACTCAAACGTCACTAAAGATACACAAGGAAACTTCAGTAATCGTTCTTGTGAAGGTAATTTATCAAAGCGCTGACAACCTTGGAAGCAAACTATCGCCACAGACGTGCATCTAATCGCTTTCAGTTGGTAAGTTACACCTAACGTCCCAGCAGCCAATCAAGCTCTGCTCAGACGTCATATTTGGTCACCAGATGAGACTGCCCCCCCGCCGCCTCCACGCTCTCAATTACCTCACATGATTTATTTCAAATTTCATTCGATGAGACTGACCCTTCGCCCCAGCCACAGAGAAGACTGAGTCATAAACGTCATCCATGAGATTCTGATTTAGGGAGATCCAAGTGATTAAAAGTTAATTGTTGAAATGTGTCAAGGTGGCTTGTTTAATTACGGCGAACGAGGCATTCATTTTCAGCCTGACTTAAAATAGCGCGGCGGGTAACTAACACTGCGAGGCTCGCCTGTGTGGATGCAGCGCCGCTGTATTTACTTTGCAGAAGTCACTGTGATGACCCCTGGGGAAGATAATTAAGGTGGAATCAACATTTCATGCCGTACGTGATGAGCATATCAAGACAATTACGCTCTTCAGAGAAGGGACGGGGAGCTTGAAGCGGCAGAAAATGCTGATAACCAGTGTTACGCAGGTTTAAATTGTGAGGTATAACAGACAGTTTTGAGTATTCAGATGCGGCTTCCCCAGGCTGCCACTTACACGGGATAATTAGGTCCAATGTAGTAGCTGGAGGAGGTTGCTGGCGGAGTGGGAGTGCACGGATTCAATCAGCCTGTATTTTTTTTGCTGTACCGTTAAGCACTTGAGCTATTCCCCACTTAGTTAGTTCCCCTACTGTCACTGGGGACCTAACAGAATGCTCTCCCCATCTCTCTTAGATATTTCGGGCACATATTCATTGCCACTGATATATGTGTCAGGTCATAGTCCTCCATTGGCATTAATGTATTCCATCATTTCCACTGTATTCAAGAAGAAGTGAAGCCGTGAAGAGCTTTCTTGCCTCCCGCAAAGTTTGAACTGGGTCATGGTAAAGACCCCGCAGGCCATTTCTCTTTGCATAAGTGTTCCTTTCATGGCATGCCAGTTACACAGCAGATACTCAAGCAAAGTTCATTTTCATATAAACTACTGCCCCTTTTCTCTCCTTGTGAACAGGGAAAGAGTACATTTGGCTATTCGTCAACAAGGACACACAGCGTCATTGAAGCGCGCAATACTCAACCCGTAACATCCATTTGCAGAGATGCAGCAAAAGCATTTGCACTGAGTGGTGCAACTGCAAGCTTTTTTTTTTTCTTTATCCTTTTCCATACAGCAGCTGCCGTGTGCGTCCGTGTGATGTTTTGTATTCTGCTTTCTACTAAAATGAAAAATTAAGCGTTTTCATTTGTTGAATAGAGGGGCTGCAGCTAATGAGTATTTTCATGTGTTGATTATCTCCTCAGGCAAGCTGAATAACCATGTCGTGTGTAAAACATCAGAAAAAAGTGAAATATGTTTGTCTCGGTTCGACAGAGGCCAAGGCATCGTCTTTAAATGTCCTGTTTTGTCCTGAACCCAACGGTGTTCAGTTTCTGACGATATGAAACAGAGAAAAACTGGGCTATTGCAGCTTTCACTATCAAAACAGATCAATTTTCTAACAAATCGATGCATTGACTAACAATGCAGCCCAATGAAATAATTTCCCTTTTGCTCCTTTTGAAGCATGTCACTTCTAAAAGCTATGTGTGCTCCACACGGCGTGCACGCTACTACAAATATAATGACATAACATATGATACAGCTGTGTCTTAATCTAAACAATTTTTTCGGCCACATATCTCAGTTCAATGTGTGCGTACAACAGCGCCACACAGATAAACCGTAACAACAGATTATGCCACTGATTTCTATACGACCACTGGCTGCAGCTTGAAGCGGTACATACACAGACACTTGGTCATGGTCTGTGTTTCTCCCCAAACTTTTTTTTTTTGCCATTTTTGCTCAATAAAATATTTTCCCTTCACACTGTTTTTACAGTTTTGTGAAATTGGCTAGTTCGGAGAGGGAAGGAGAGGGCCCTCGTAAAGGAAAGAAATGTCTGTGGTGTTGAATATCTACATGCATAACTAGGAAAATGATTGAAATCTTGTACATATTTGCTGTTTATTACTTGTCTAAGCCTTAATGCTTAAAGCTTCGTGCGTCCCAGTTCATAAATAGTCATGAAAATAGAACCAATCATAAAAGCTCTATTTTGCTTGTTTCACTGGCATTAAAGCACAAACACACACATGCATACACAATCGATATAATTGCAAAACTAAATTATGGCGACCATGGGGAAATATAAATTATTTTATGTGAGCTGTACTCATTTCACGCCTGGTGGACTCTCACCTTTAACCGGGAATGTGCATGTCTCTCGATGCAGTTTCAGGCACGGGTATTCTAATAAAAGAATAATGGAAGCATTCTTCCTTTTTAATTGGACATTGTTAGAATGACATATCAATCCTGCTGCAGAGATGCCCTTTCCATGTATACTGTAATTGAAACGTTCCCTATTCCCCCCTCGCAGTCTCACTATATGCGAGATTGAGACTGTTTATGTCTTGCAAATCTGGACCGCCTGCACAGTTGTTTATTGTTGACTCTGCTTTACCGAGCATCATGTCATCATATCATCTCATTTTTATTCATTTTCCGACTAATATCTTGATGTTCATGTGATTTACTCTCTCCGTCTTCTGGGTCATAAATGCTTTTTTGTGTAGAAACACACTAATGTGCAATTCTCTTTATAATCTCATTGATATTAGCAATACCATCACTACTGGTGATTCATCCGCCTTCATCGTCTTTGTTTTCTGCAATTTTACAATCCATAAGCTCTGATTTCCATTAGCATTTTTGCAATTATCCAGAAATTCTATTAAAGTTCTTGGCAATGAAATGACAAGAAATGATCACCCTATTAAGCCCCGGAGCTAAAAACAACATAATGTGCATAGTATTGTATGGTTCTAATTTTCATTAGAGAAAAAAACAGAGAATTACTACCTGTGTTTAACCACTCAAAATTCCATTTCAGGTATTCATGGCATGAACCTGACAAGCGAACTGAAGCCGAGCAAATAAAAACTGGCAGCTGCTGGATGAATGGCTGCATGTTTGGGTCATGATAAGGAAGAATTACATTTTTACACATCACTGAGGAGAGGAAAACAAAGCCTGGTGTGGGGTTAAAAGCTCTTTAAACTGTTAGAAAATAACCCAGTGGGGGAAAAAAAATCATTCTCTTGGTAGTTTAAGCCTTTTTCTCAGTGGAAGATGTAAGTGATTTAGAGCTCATCAAAATCACACAGTATGGCCCCCAAAGCACACGTAGTAAAAAAAGTATGATAGTGGTCTGCAGGGTGGGCAAGGTACTGTATCAATCTTTTGGGGGCGTTCCTAATGGAGCTATTACTGAGTCAGTTGTCATATCCAAAGGACTTCATTAATCACGACAAGAGGGATAATAAGCCCTCATTTAGCTGTACGACTTCCAGATTCTCCATATTCTATATGATCAAATTCAACACTGCAAGCTCGTTTATAGATTTCCATTTATCCATCCAGCACTCATCCCCCCCCCCCCCCCCTCTGCACAATGTCAGCGTGTCCTTCGCACGTTTATATTCTGTGCATCCATGGGAATTAACCTGCACGCAAATCATAAAAAGGCTATATCAAGATGGTACTTACATTCTAGTAAGGATGAAATGAGAAGATCTAATAATAATAACTTTATTTGCACAGTATCAGAGTGCTTCACAAAAGTAGTTGAAATAGTAAAGTAGCTGAAATGAATGTCAAACTCTTCTGAGCCTCTAATCCCAAGGACTAACACTTAATACTTAAGTTATATGAAGTTTGGTCTCAGTTTTTCATCTATATAATCAGATATAAATATTCCTCCTATTATTGTGAAAATGTTCTTTGTTGTATTTGTGTTTATTTGCATTATATTTGTATTTTGTCCTGTGATTTATTGTTGTCTTGTGTTGCATTATGTCCTTTATGTGCTGGAAAATGTAATAAAAGCACAAATTACAAAAAGAGAAAAAACAACTTCAAGCAGATGAAGCAATTAAAATAAACAATAAAGAATTATATAAATTCTTGACAAGATACAAATTGACAAGATAAGATAAGACTGGGAAGGGAAGGGAAGGGAAGCTGTTGTGCAGCAGATGCAGGAAAAAAAAAGTAGAAATGAGTGCAAATGTATGGAGTGCAAAAATAAAACTGAAAATATAATGGTGCAAATCCAAAATGTAAACAATGGTCAATCAGTCGATCAATTAAGGATTACCTCAAATGAAATGCCAGATAAAAAATGTCCATAATTTCTTTTGGCTTCTATTTGAGCTAAAATAATAAGTCAAGTAATTGATTAGTGGATGAGCAGAAAATAAATCACAAACTATTTTGAAGAGAAAAACTGTCAAATATTACAGCTTCGTTTAGATTTGCTGCTTGTTTCTGTTCAATATAATTGTCAATTGGATATCTTTGGTTCTTTTTGTTCTCGTTGGTGAAAATAAGAAAACGTCTCCTTGGCCTCGGGAAAAATCATGATGAAGAGTTTCTGCTGTTTTCTAAACTTTTCATAGAAGAAATCAAAACAATCAAGAAAATAACCAGCAGACTAATCCGGTTCAGTCGGAGAGGACAAAAAGGGGCGCCAGGCCCACTGCACATTATCGCAGCCAGTTGGCAGCTTGGCTCCTGAGAGCCCACTCCCACTGGGTGTGAATCAGAAATCTAACAGCTAATGGCAACAGTCGCCCCATGGTAGCACTACTGACAGCAAACTAATGCCCACACATACCGAGTGGAGCACAAGAGCTGTCAACACCCCACCATGACCCTGTGGGTATGAACTGGCAAAAAAAAAGACGAAAAAATCACCCCCCAGTTGAAACTGATGGCTGTTATTTATTTACCAACACCTCATAAGCACACTTGAGCCTTTTACGGCTAAGTGTGGATTATCCACTTCAGTGTTTGTCTTGCTATAATCAAAGTGCAGAGTCACATTTATAAGCGGAGGAGGGAGCATATTGAACAGGTCACGGGGGGAGCGTATTACTATCGACTGTACGCAGACATGTAGCATTTATTTCTGGTGTATGCATGCTGGATGTCACATGTGGAGCTGCAGGAGAGTTTCAAGTGCCTGTGGATGGGTCAGTAACGTAATCACTTACAATCATCACTCATGGCCCACTAGAAGCGTGTTGCTGTCGGTGTTGGGAGGAAGGCATTACAGAATTACGTGTTACTCTTACTGTAATTTCAAAACTTTTGGCTGTAACTAGAAATGTAACTAATTACTTAAACCAAAGAATACAATTACTATTGCTAAAATTGAAATGGGCTTGTTACTTGTTTCTCTTGTCTTACCTGAAAATAGAGGACAACTGCAGAGAATAGAAGACAAATGCAGCCTATCTGCTGGATTTTCAAGTTTATGATGTCACCTGACCTTATGGTGGCGCTACAGTTCAGTTAAAGTGAGCTTGCTATTCATTATAGCGATTATGTTTCTTATATGAACTGAAGAGGAACTTGGGATCATCAGATATAAGTATTTATTGCCGGCTGTAGCAAAACTGCCAGAGGGCAGCGCATACAAATTGTTCTGTTGGTGAAAGGAAGACAATGTCATTTATGATTATTATTCATTATCGTAGAATTACATTATACTCTGTGATTTAATTTATACAATTTTGAATTGTGTTGCCTTTGCACAGGGTTTTTCACTCTGCTGATTTTACACATAACGCACAGTTTACTCATCATGAGGCGTGCTCTACAGCAAAGTCTAGTGTCTGAAAATAACCCTGATGGGGTCATCAGTTATCTCAGATTGGGCTTGCAGACTCCATATTTTGTGACACTTAATCTGTGTTACAATGGAATGGGGTTTATTGGAGTTTATAGCATTAACCAGGCAGGGCGGGTTAAATGATATGATGTTATTGTTCCTATTATGGAAAATGTAGGATACTTGACACATGCTAGGGCCTTGAAGTCAGGATGTCTCAGCTTCTCTTCCTTTGATTTTGACCATCTTATATCTTAGTATGTCTCTTCTAAATCCCCAAACTTTTTGGAGGTGCAAACCTAAACTTCTGGAGTGGCCCTTTAATGATTGTTTATTACTTTTCTAATACATTTATAGTACAAAACTCTACTTCCTGCACTCCTACAGAGCAGATGCTCTTCCTGCTTGCTCTCTGCTTTACTTTCTTTTGCTGATATTTCAGAAAGTGAATCAGGGATACTTATAAATCACAGGAACTTAATAAATGAAAGAAACAGAGTGCTACCGCAATATTTTATCACTTTTATTTTTTCTCAGTAGTGTGTGAGCGTGACCTCCAAACAACAAGCTTTTTTGCTGCGTCTGTGAATGGAAACCAGGACGAAGACATCATGGTGTACATGGTGCTGAAAATGGAAGGACTTTTATACATGGGATCGATTCACCTGTGGAGCATCCTGGCACAGTTTTGGCTGACACGCTGGATGCCACTGGATCAGCTGCTGAGGCTCCCAAACCAGCCTTCCCTAATGATGCTTCTTACTGGCACAGAACCGGCACCAGACCGAGGGCATCCACTGCAGCCAGGACTCTGACATTAGCTGCTGCAAAGGCAAATCCAGCAAGAAAATTATTAAGAGGGCAGCAATGCTCGCTCCACCACCTGAACTCTCACTGCAAAACTGGTAAGATCCACTGACTCTGAAGGGCGGAAGGTGTGATAATACTGACTATGTTGAGGCCAGGGAAAGTAACCATACCATGAGCATTCAGGCTGGCCAAAACCCAAGAAATAGCCCAAAAAGCACTGCTAGGCCGAGGGCTATTATAAACATTGCTAACTCCCTATCTGCACCTCGAGGGCCAGAAGTAATACAAGTAAACTTTTCACATTCCGTGAAAGAAAACTGGCTCTGAGGTCCTGAAAAAAGACCTTTGCCTCTCACTGTAGAAAGTGATCGACTGTCAGTCACAACATGTATTCATATCAGCCGCCATTCCAACCTCGGGGAAAGGAATCAAATCCTTCAGCAGGCTCCTTGCCCTGAATACATGGCTAACAGTGGCATGCTTCACCCGTGGGATGAAGTTTATTGACAAATTCTAAATCTTTCAGAACTGTAAGGACCGCTTTAAGCCTGATGGGATACATCCAAACATCACTGGTTGCAGGCTGCTCAGCGCCAAGCTGCGTCATGCTCTTGGCATGCTGTACCAAAACAAGAATGCACAGATAGGCGCCAAGGTCAGCCTGCACAGCCAGAGAGTCTCGCCCGATCCTCTGGTCCACATCATCCAAGGCATTCAGATGATGTCTCTCTTCCAGTCAGGGATCCAACGCTGCTTTTCCTCATCTCCAACATGTTTTCCAGAGACAGACCCCATGCTGCTTCTTCAAACATATTAGTGATCTTAAACAAATCACAGGAGTCACAGACCATGTGATTTCTGTCTTAGTAATCTTAAACTTGTCAATAATCAGCCACAGTCAGTCTCCTTTAGTGTCACAGAATCCCTACAGTTGAAATCAGCTCACATTTTTTTTTTTTTAATTAAGACCTGGCCAAACAGCTTGTCCTCCAAATTATATTTTTTATCACTCAGTCAGACAAAACTGGAAAGGCAACAATTTTTTTTCTGCACAGCTTGTGTGAAATGACTCTATCTTGAATATCTAAAGCAGAATCATCAGTGCTCATCACTACATTGTATCAGCCACCAAAATATTCATCACTGCTTATGCAGGAATTCTCCATGTTACGACAGATTAATCCTGAATGGAGACCTGAATATTCATATCAACAAAAGAATGACTCCAAAGCTACGAAGCTTGAGAATTTACTGGACAGCTTTGATCTTACCCAACATGCAAATGAACCCGTTTCTGACCATCACTGTGTGTTTTTTGTTGCCAAACTAATCTTAACAAAGACTAAAGGTGGATTTTTAATTCAAAAGTGACTCCTTCGTGGCAAGGCTGAAGCAAAGATCTGTAATACAATGAGATTATTTGAGTTACACAGCTATGACTGCTGTTTAAATGACATGGTTGAAAATTTCAGCAATAATATGTCATCTGCTTTAAATACTGTTGCTCCACCAAAAGTTAAAAAGAGGACGAACACAGAATCTCCCCATGGCTAAACAATAACAGAGTTAATGAGATGAAGAGAATCTGTCAAGCAGCTGAAAGACAATGGAGGAAAGCTGGGCAAAGAAGCCATGACTGTCTATAACAAACCAATACGTCAGGCAATAAAGCATTACTTTTCCAACACTATTACAGAGAATGTTGCAAATCAAAACTGTAAAGAACTTGCGGCGTTCTTCAGTGACAAAATAACATCAATAGAGTCAGTATTGCTGCTGATGTAAACACAGATGAGCGCAACAAATCCCGTGTAAGAGATGTAACCATGGGAAAATTCTCTTGTGTTACTCGTCCACCTCATGTGTTGACCCTGAACCTACAGCATCTTAAAAGCGAATGTTCAACTCATGTTCTGAAGATTATAAGTGCATCTATACAAACAGACATCTTCCCAGATGTGTTTAAAACAGCTGCTGCAAAACCCTTATTAAGAAATCCAACCTAGATGGTAATGCACTGACCAACTAGTAAGATGCTGGAAACCAGTAGGATACTGGAAGAGACAGTTTCATTGCAAATGAATTCCTTTCTTAAAGAAAATAGCATTCAGGAGGAATTTCAGTTATGCTTTACAACAGACCACAGCACTGAAACTGCTCTTTCTAAAATAATCAGTGACCTTAAACTGAATTCCGGTTAAAATAAGGTTCATTCTTGTCCTCTTAGACTTAAGTGCAGCTTTTGATACGATTGACCATGATATCATAATCGTCTTGAACAGTTGGTTGATCTTTCTGACTGTGTGTTAAACTGGTTTAAAACATACATTGAAGAGGGAAAGGTTTACGTCTCTCTTGGAGAGCATGTGTCTAAGAAACATGACATCTGTTTTGGGCTTGCACGAGGCAGCTGCCTTAGTCCATTACTGCTCTCACTAGAGAGCATTAGAGAGCACAATGTATGTTTGCATAGTTATGCAGATGACACACAACTGTACATATGTGCTGAACCGAATTATGCTGCAGCTATAGACTTCATTACTTACTGTATTTTGGCAATAAATAATTGGATGAGCAATAATTTCCTGACGTTAAATGAGGACAATACTGAAATCCTACTGGTCGACTCTAAAACAAAAAGAGAAATGCTGTGTAATAATCTGAATAATCTGGGGATATTAACTCCCTGGTTAGCTGAATTTACAAGTCTTGGTGTTATCCTACATTCAGACCTAAGCTTCAAGTCCCACATCAACAAGGTGATGAAAACTTGAAAAACTGATCCATGCCTTTATTTCTTTACTTGATTTTATGTGTTCTATGTACTCTGTTTTTAACGTTATTTTATCACTATAAATCGATGGTTTTATTTTCCATCTTACGTTATGCGTCTGGCTTTTATTCTTTATCTTATTGTACATTAATTTTCTTTTCCTGTTTTTATGTTCAATCTGTCTTTTTTATGTGAAGCACTTGATGCATGTGATTTCTTTGTTGCAAAGCTACATTTCTTCTATGAAAGGTGCTTTTCAAATAAATTAATTATGTGTATTATGTTATTATAATTATTATTATTATCATAAAGCAAAATCCAGACACTGATTCATGTATCTGACTGTTTGTCATGAGAGTAGAAGAAATTAAAAGCTATCAGAATAGTTGTTAACAACAAAGCTGCAGGCTGAGAGGAGCATTAACTAGAGAGAAAAAATAGCTGCACTCACCGAGATGAGCAGCATCCAGCATTCAACACCCCCACCAAACCGAATCAAGTGTGTGTTATCAGTATACGGGTTAAACACCAACACTGAGCAGTGTCAGCAAAGAACAGGAGTCCTGAGGGGAGCAGACATCAAAGTAATCAACCACTGAATGCAAGAAGAGAGAACAGCTGTCACACCCTCGAACGATTTTACCTTTTTTTACTCAGCAGAATGGGAAAGTCTCCACTATCAACATCCCTCCAAACACCAGTATTTATTTTGCCGTAAACATAATCTACCACCATGATAAACCAATAACAATGCAAAGTAATTTTTTATGCCGAGCTCCTACAGGCCATAACCTTCTTGACTGATAAAGGCTGGAACAAGTTTAGAAACGTCGATTCGTAGCTGAAACTGGAAAACAGCAACCCATTCCAGACAATACTCAGAGCAAACAGGCATCAGTCTAATCTATCTTGAGCAGCACTGTGGCACACATGGCAGAATGCGAGACGGTCATGATTTTCAATTTTTGATGCAGTTATTTTTCAGAGTTGCTCCACAGTGTAGATATTGTGTGACTGAATCACCACAACATGAGCGAAGCACTTCAGCAGGAACTCCAGGTTCTTTCCCCGAGATCCCAGCAGAGAGTGCATTAATCATCACAGTCTCCCCTCCCAAGTGAAGACAGAGAGCAACAGCTGGGGGTGAGGAGCTCGGCTTTAAACAGTACAGGCTGCAGGAGGTTCAGCCATCACTTCTTGTTGTGGATTCTGACATCAATAGTAATGAATACCTTGGAGCGTTGCCTGACTGCCTGAGCATGAATTGCTATCACATATGAGTCTGGGCATTGGAAGCAGTTTTGTTTGTGTGTCTTTGTGTGGGATAGTGACCATGTCCGTGGGTCTGCGTGTGATCATGTGTGCTTATAATGTGCGCACTCCTGTGTACCTCTACGTCCTCGTGCATTGCTGTGAGTGTGCCCCTTTGTCTGGGCAGCATGAGTAATATGCAGAATAACAGGTAGCCCTAAATGACCTGGGCTGACAGGAACAATTAATCAGAACATTGTTGGTGCTCTTGGACGAGGCTGGGGCTTCATGCTGAGGTTACACCTGCAAGGGCTGGAACTGCTTTGGGATCCAGTGCACCCATACACAATGATCTTTAAATGATCTATGGCTGGCCGGACTACATTTATTTCAAGCAACTGTTTGCATGGTTGTTGGACAGTTAAAGGCACAGTTCAGCCAAAGTACAAAAAATATGTTTTCTTCATAAAGAAAACACACAAAAAAGACCACAATTATCTGCATGGCTAGATGCCACGAGGATAAGTGAGAAAATATACGTTGTGTTACAGAATAGAGGACAATACACACATCGGGCACATGCCATTTCCCTTATTTGATCATTCCTCGCACCTCCATCCTTACTTCACCTGGAAATCGTTGTGGTCCGCCATCATGAGGGCCGTTCCAGTGCTCTTATTCCTGCTCAGAGGAGCGAGGAGGGATCCCTGAGGAGGCATGATCAGGACACATGAGGCTGCAGCTGATCAGACCGCTCACTGCAGTTTTATGCCAGAGTGAACAGACAAATAACAGAATCAGCTCAGGTATAATAGGTTTCAGATGTTATGTTTTCTGACTGACATTCTAGTTGAGAATAATGGCTGTGTTGTGTGTGTAGGTCTGATTAAGAAAATAACTGTCTTAAAACTCTTTGCAAGGTTTTCTTCCCCATGATTAGTTCCTTTTCAATTTGCACAATGAATAATATTACTGTATAGTCAGAGGAGTCTTTTGGCTTTCAGCAACAAGCTCATTTTAATTGTCATTTCCATTCAGTCACGTGAGGCTGAAAATCCCAGTACGTCCGTGAGAAACTAGTTTAATGTGATATCATAATAATAATAATAACATTGTTCCACTTTGCCTAAAACATTTTGGACTAATACAGAGTTCCTTCAAATCATAAGACATTCTAATCATTTCTTGTGCTGATAAAAATGAATCTATACACAGAATATCAGTAACTAATCAATAAATTAGCAAAAAAAAAACACATTCTGCATGTAGAAATGGCTCGTGGTGCCTTATTTTGGAGCACTCTGAGTGGATCTATGTGTGATGTCTGCTGACCACATATCTCACCGTGACATCGCGACAGCATCACCAGATTTTATCCATTGTTAAAATTAACATTGATTACAGCAGCATTGAACGTATGTTATTAATTCGCCTTTGTTAAGTCCCCTTTGTTTGGTTGGATGCCAATGAAGGCTGCATATGTACAGTAGAATACATCAAATTAGAAAGTAGAAATCAATGCACTTTGTTAACTCATTCCTGACCAGTAAGAAGGTTGAGAAACCAAAACAGATGAGTGTATGTGATGTCTAGATCAACACAAATACTTCCAGAGTCTCAGTGGCTGGATGATGTCCATGAACAGACACTGTAATTCTATACTCTACTCAAGGAACTCAGTTGTCACGAATCAGAGCAAATTTTATTGAACACATAACCATGTCCCTCTCCATTCCACTGCTCTTTTGTCCAATCTTCTATCAGCGCTGTAGCCAACTATAGCTAGTTTTAATGCCTTACCTCCTCTCACGCACCATGTCAGGAGGTCTTTGCTTGCTGATCTATGTAGGACAAGCAGCGGGGTGTCTGAAGTAATAAATGAACAAGATGAATGTGGGGGATATGTTCATTTGAAAGCTCTTGTCAGGGTTTGTCGTCCGGCTGCACAAAGGGTGGAGCCGTCCTGCCTGATTTACTTTACATTCAAACCATGGCTAAATTGGAAATCGTGAATCACTCTGACACCATTGGTGCAAGATGGATTACTCCAGTTAAAGGCTGCCTTTTCTTTCCTTTGGTTCTTTTTAAAGAAATCATACAAAAATTAATTTTTCTGACAGACGGCTGACCCGGGCAGTCAGCGAAAGGGATAGCAAAGGGAGGCCAGCACTGAGGCACTACAAAGCTGGCTTTTCTCAGCACGGCACCATCCCAACCACATCCAAAAAGCTCCCAGCAGCACAATGAGCCTGGCGGAATATTTGATCAACTGTCTCAGGTTTAACAAGCCTTGCCAAACTACACCTGCCTGGAGGAAAAAGATATGCCTTTGAGCAGGGTAATGCCTCCCCCCAAGATGTTAAGGAAGTACGCGTTTGATGTGCACAATACCCGATCTGAGCTAATCTCGTCCAATCTTGGGCACTTGGATTCTCAGCAAGGTTCAAGATTTGCATTACTGAACAATAGCTCTCTGGGTGCCAATAATGCCTTCCAAACTAATCCAGCCATAAATTACAAACAATGCGCACAACCACAGACCACTGTAGGGGAAATGGAGTGTTTACGGATTGAATTCAATAAAATACAATATAACTATACTTCATGCCAGCTGTGATACGAATGTTATTTCTTCATAATGCACCTTGAAACTCTCCTACATATGAGGTCATGGATAACTCACTCGTACAAAGTGCGGATTTATGTGTGTGTTTCTGTATCTTTATGTCTTTCACTCTGAGCTTGAATGTGTGTGAGTGTGTGTGTGTGTGTGTGTGTGCTCACCCCAACTCATCGTTGCTGGCTGCAGATCATTGCCCTGCAGTAATATCAGGCCTTGCAGACACCTGGGACCAGTGGTGTGGGCCCTCAGAGGAGGCAACCACCTGGCAACTGGCCCTGATTACTTTCTCCACTCTCCGGAACTCAACTCTGTATATGCCATTAACCGCTGCACGCAGTGTGATCCCAACTCAACCGTGAATTAACCCCCGTACACGACGGGTTGTTTACAAAGGCACACACACACACACACAGAACTTAACAACTTAACCACCAACCCAATGCAGCCGCTACCATCTGCAGACCAACATCTTCCAGAATCCCAGGTGAGAGCTTTACAGTGGGATAACGTGGTGCAAGGGTGACATCGAGTGGGCAAACGCTAACACAACTAGACATGAGGTGTTACATGTAAACAGTGGTCGCAAAGGGAAAAAAGAATTGAATTTTTGCATTTCATTATGTACAGTATGATCTTGCATATCCAGTTTTGGGGGTAATGTGCTGGTACTGACCTTTGTGTGTCCCATGGACCCCACTGCCATGTGTGTAAAAGTAATAATTAGAATTGCAATATCAACCATTTATTTCCCCTGTAAATACTGAAGTTGCAACCCTTTACCTTGCCACAAACTGGGCTTACACATTTGATGAAGGTAGCAAAAATGCTCAAATTAATGTAAAGGACTGTTATTACAACAAATAAGAAAATGTTTCATTTTATATGTGCTATGCATGAATTCATATGTATTTCTCTTCAAGTCATTTTCAACAAAAAATCCCATGTAGTGTGACTTAACTTATGTTCAGGTTGCACGCTAGAGAAGTCTAACCCCCGTTTGACCTCTATTGAACCAACAGTTGCAGAAAAGGGATGTTTAAAAGCACCATTACAGTAATCACAGGTACATAGAGCAAATTAAATCCACCATATTTAACCATGTTTTGCAGAAATAATGCATCATTTTGTGTGAAATATGTCAGTTCAAACCCGTCTTTCTAAATAATTCTCATAAAATTAAGAAAAGCCGTAAAGTATCGAGGTGAGAAATCAATCTTACCTGTCTGTCTCTTACCTCTCCCTCCTGTGTCTTGAGCTGTTAAGCTTGTTCCCTTTTGATTTCAGGTATGAACAGATTCACAGTTTACATAAAGAATAGTATCTAGCCAAGAGCATTGATTTTTATTGATTTCTTGCTTAGAATGACTAACATTGAATAAATAGACCATGTTAAATCAAATAGGCCACTTTAATGAGGTTTAGCTCCAAAGGGTTTAACCAGCTGTAGAAGTATTCAGATCTTTTACTAAAATTTGTATACAATACTCAATAACAAGTAAAAATCCTGCATTAAAAATGTACTAGTATATCATACTTATACTAAACTTAAAACACCTATTATGCAAAATGGACTTTCAAAGAGTTGTATTATTAAACTGTCTATCATATTAAAGGATTATTATTAGTAATGCATTAATGTATGAGCGGAATAGTAACGTTGTAGCTTGAGATTTATCTTATTCAAACTCTTTTGTATACTGCGGAGTGAGCTATAAAAGTATGTTCAACTTGATCGTATGTTTTGTGTACAAGACAATACCTGAAACTGTGAAGTCACCGAAGCTGTCATGTTCATGCAGTGGAGTAAGAAGTTAATTTTCCTCCAACATGTACTGAGGTTGAAGTATAAAGTAAAATGACAATACTTTAGTTTCATTCCACTGCTGCCTCGAACAAACCAGTAACAAACAATTTTCAATTCTGTCACCATTTCTACAAGTCAAACAGAGATTTCTGACTACATCAAGGTTTATTCACTACTAATACATATATTTTTATTGTCTGAATGCTAATTTTAGGCCTAGAAGAAGAGAGTTTTTGCCCTTATAGCAAACAAGCTAGTAACATGATCAGAGTTGATTTCATGTCCTTGAATAGAAACATAATATATTACACTTCTGGGTTTTTTTGTCAGAGATTATAATATTTGTGTCTTTGATTCACTGTTAGACATCAACAAAAAATCACAGATGGAAAAAGTGGTGATGTGGCGAGTTTTGTTATTTTGCCTCCAGACCACTAGAGGGAGTCTTGTCCCTGAGTTTTTGGAGATCCCCTGACACTCAACTCAAACAGGAGTGAGGCAGTCCAGATTTCACTCTTCATCTTTCATTTTAACGCATCATCAATTTTAATATTGCATATTATTTATTAATGGAAATTATGGGAGTTATGGAATTTTTCTCTTTGGATCACCAAAATATTTGTTTCTGTTTGCCACAATTCACAGATCCTTAAAAACAAACCAGAAAAAAGCAGACCAAGATCTGTAAGAATGTGCGAAACAGGGGAAATTAAGGTAATTTACAGATTACTGTAAGCAGGCGACACACAGACAGAAACTAGCTTTACTAACATTTTACTTTCACCATCTTTTTCTTGCACATTCTGAATGTGTTTCATCTTTCTATGATTTTTTTCAGTTTAAGTTGATAAATTGAATTTCAAATTCTCACTTTGTTCAGTATTATTAGTTATTATGAGTATTATGAGCTCTAGGAATAAATTAACTTGACTTTTTTTTTTTAAACACGCTACATCTATAATTCCTTAAATCATAAAGGGTGGATTTCATGTCATTGCTTTTGTTGCCGCTCCACTCTGCAAATTGCCCAAAGGGACAACAGCAACAACAAAGTCTGCGCAAACCACTGCAGGGTACTACACCACAGCGCCAGTGACTGACAGCCACAGGAAAGGGAACACCTTATCTTATCTCTTATGTATATGCAAATATTTCAAAGCTCTGCATGCCTCCGTCAAGGGGCTGGAAGAGAAGAGGGGAAGAGACCATTTTTCCAAGAGGGGAGGCGCTATGAAGTCGGAACCCTGTCAAAGTGACTTTTCTTCGAAACAATGACAGGAGTTTTGGGTGACTTCTGCAGACGAGTTGAACGCGAGCAGGGAGAGACAGAGGAGGTAAGTTTTCGGTTCGCCTCTGCGGTGAAATCTGTTGACGAGAAGCGGGCTGTTGACTAACCTGCCGGCTGGTTAGCGGTGGGAATGTCCCGTTTATCACCTGTGTCAGGTAGAGGTGCTCAGCGTGCGGGTGTCCGTCGTGGAGGAGCGGTTACTACTCGGTTATATGTTCACACAGGTGATACACACAGGTGATAAAAAGTATTCAGAGTGCGTTAAGCGGACATGTTTAGCTGTCTGGAGCAGATCTCGCAGTTAGAGAAGCTCAGGCCTCTCGTACCTGAGACTGTGGGTTAGGCGAGTCATTTTAAATGCGAACAGCACTTCTATTTTCCAATCACAACACACGCGTTTATACACATTTACATTAAATTAAACCAGTTGTAGCAAAGATTAAAGTAATGTCCATATATACACAGAGAATGGCAACTGACAGCTCTGCTAAGAGCATATTAAAAAGGAATAGAAGTTATGAGTTAGTATGATTTATGAACGTATGTAGAATGAAGGCAGTTCCTGTGGTGAGAAAAAAAAAAACCCTTTTCTTTAGAAATCCAGAAAATGTCCAAATAACCTCGAGCCCAAGGGTACGTCATCTGTTATCTTGTCTTGTTCAGCCAGCAAAAACCCAAAATGAGCAATTTATTTGATTTAAGAACATCAAGAGCAAAAAATTCTGATATTTGAGCGCGATTTCTATTTGGAAATTTTGCTTAAAAAAATGTCAATTGATGATTAACGTTGTGTGGATCAACCGGCCCATTCATAGCAGCTCTGAAGGCGATCCAGCTCTGCAGCATGTTCTGGGTGAAAATCCATATTTTTGCAAACTCGCGTAACTCAGGTCTAAACTGTAAAGTCTAGTGGAGTTTCCAAAAAGAACAAACATGTCAGGCTGAATTTGAAGACTGAATTTCAGGGAAATGTGTTTAAAATGATGCGCAAGATGTCTGGACGATTACAATTTGATAGTATTGTGCAGCCGGAAGAATATAGATTATCTTGAGTTTTAAAAGTTCAATCACAAGCTTGAAAAGTTAACAAATTAGAGTATATAGGATTCTTAATGTGACTTAAAGTGAAACAAAAAGGGAAAACTGGATGTTAAGAGGTTATAGGATGTCAAATAAACATGTATCCGGAATAAAATTCAATTTTCCTTCAAGTCAGTGGATGAACATCACCCTGAGGCTGTGTGACACATCTTCTATGCTGCTGATAAGAGGCCCAGATGCTCCAGGATGGATCAGGCACTTCCCAGCCAGAGCTCAGCTTCGGACCTGCTCGGGCCAGACAGCGAGGAGCTCCAGCTCAGAGTGGACTTCTTCAGGAAGCTGGGTTACTCCTCCTCAGAGGCGAAGGCCGCTCTGTGGAAGCTGGGCCTGAGCACGGACACCAACTCTGTGCTGGGGGAGCTGGTGCGGGGCAGGACCGGCGCTGCACCCTGCATGTCCACCTCTGACGGCGATGAGAGGAGCGCAGGCCAAAGTGACCCCCTGCTGCCTCCCAGCTGGGCCCTCGGACCCTGCAGAATCACGCCACAGCTCGCGGACCGCAAGGGTACGGACACAGAATTGAGGCCTGTTGTTATCGACGGCAGCAATGTTGCCATGAGGTAATTTTATTGCATTTTTTCCCTCTTTTATGGGATCATAGATCATTGATTTGAATCATGACTCATAATCCTTGTAGCTGCTCCAATACACGTAGCCTCCACAAAAGGCAACATACAGCAACAACCAAAGCAGGTGTTGTCTACCTGGGGATAGCAAAGCACCTGTAAAATAACATGCTTCAAACTGCTATCACTCATTGTCATGTAGTTCAACTCTGACCTTGAAACATGCGTTTTCCACCATCGCTTGTCGCTTGACTATTTAAAAAGGGCGTTCCCCACCTTGCCTGTGCATGTTTTGACAAACGCCACTGCTACAATATGCAAATTTGCGGCACACACGTCAAAATCCCCACCTCTGAACACATGGGAAGTGAAACACATGACGTTTGTGTGGCTTGCAAGACTATTAGAGCTGTTCATCTGTGTACGTACAGTTGTAGTTGTTGGCGAATGCAGTTGCACATTCAATTTCTGTTGCTCCTATTTTATTATAGCAGCCTCAGCCTTATGTTCATTAGGCCTCCATTACTCTGAAACAAATATTTTTGTCCCAGTACATCCTTTCATATTATTTATTGTCAAATAACTTTTTTTTTACAGTCACGGCAATAAGGACGTGTTCTCATGCCGGGGCATCCAGCTAGCGGTGAACTTCTTCCTGGACAGAGGTCATAATACCATCACTGTGTTTGTTCCGACTTGGCGCAAAGAGCAGCCCAGACCTGATGCCCCCATAACAGGTGAGGAAACAAGAAATGTTGATGGCTCTCATCGAGCAGACTGGAGGCAGTCTCGCCACGAGAGCATTTCCCAGTCAAAGCACAGACAACCTCTGCGGCTAAATGGCGGGGGAAGCGAGTCGAGGCAGGCAGGGGGCCTCGTTCAAAGAGAAATGACATTGGCCTATTTTTATTCATTCTCATGCAAGCTTCCTAAGATGATCGGCGCACTGAACACCTCCAGGAGACGGTAGTAAAAGAAGGGACTTTCACAGCCAATAATACCACACACGCCGGCTGCCAGTGTGCATGTCTTACATGATTTTAATCTTATCGATTCTAATCAAACGTACTTATCACAAACAAAATATTTTGACGAGTCACTCTTATTGACTCCCAGCCAACCAATGAGCAGCCTGTTCTGTCTAAAGTGGTTTTGGCTGATGAAGGAAATCCTCAGACATGAAACAGGACGAGACATCTTGCCTTGCTCTGTCTAACGGTAACAAAATCCACCATCCGGCACCTCTAAAGCTTATTGATTAACTCTTTATATCTCAAGAGGTTAATCCACACATACACCAAGCATCTATTTGCCATTTTACATGGTCCTTTATCTGTTTCTTGGCTTGGACAAATGAACTTCCTGGAGTCGCCGCTGGCAACTGGTCCCGCCCAAGGAATAGTCCAGTTCAAAACACCCATGTAAATGAATTGTCATTTTACACTTCAAGTTCACTCATTAACAAGATTTAACGCGTTAATGAGTGAGCTATAGAGGTGTTGATAGAAAACATCTTCTTTTACTTGGCCAGGAATCAGCAGTTCTTTTGCTTTGTCCCCTCAAGTTCAATTGAATCAGCGATTTTTTGTCCCTCCACAGAGCTTCTCTTTTACCAAGAAGTATGAATACAACTGCCATTTAAATCTCCCCAGCGCCGTAGCTGTAGGCATGCCATATTCCTTTACCTATGATTCATTCCCACAGAGGCCATGAGATAATGTTTCAGTGTAGTCAGAGGAAAAACTACTGAATTCAGCTATTGGGCAACACAATCAAGATTGTGAAACAGAGGTTTACCCAACTTTCTTCCGAGTTATGTTTCAATATGACGTCAAGACAGCAGCAAGTGTGGGCATAGATTTGAAAAAAGAAAAAAGATCTGCTCTGACAGTTTTTGTGTAGGTTCAGTAAGACTCTGTCAGTGGAACACAATAAAAGATCTACATGTCTGACAGCTGAGTCACAGGCGTTTTTGGGTGTATCTGAACATCCAGATTAATATCATGGTGGCAGTACGCTTTGTACCCTTTGTACTCTTTTCCCAGAGAAGCTTCCTTTTATCCAGTCTTAGTGCATCGTGTTTTCAAACCAACAACAACAACAACAACAACTATACAATGAAGGGCGGACCCTCCATTAAAAAACCTGATGCATCATCACGATTTAGTAACAGCCTGCGTGGAGCAATCCAAAGGTTCTATTTTCAACACGCGAACAAGGAAGTGAAAATCAGCCTGCAGTCATTTGTGGGAAAGCCCCATCAGGAAGTCCAGCTGTGTTTTTTTTTTTCTTCCACGCCTAGTTTACATGCAGTAAACTGTGTGTTAACTGCTGACAATCATCTACAGCAAGAGATCAGAGACAAGCAAGTGGTGGAGACAGAGCACACAAAGAGAAGCACTTAGCCAGAAGCGTGCCTTCAAGTGTTTGCGTGCGGCGTCTGCAAGTCAGTAGCTCCGTCACACCCGTGTGTGGCTTTCATGTGACCTGGCCTCCTGTTCATTTATGCATATTTAATGGTGCATTCACTACATTTAAGTAAAAAGCATCCACAGTGTGTGTATTATTGTGGGTTTTCATGCGCCCACCTTGCAGGTAGAGTAATGTGATGTATTGTACGTGTGGATAGGTATGATGTTTGCGCAGGTTACGTGATACTGTCTCTGAAGTCTTTTGTTTCCTATGAGTGATTGCCGAGGCTTTGTAAAATGCCTGTTGCATTTCCTCTTAAGCTTTGTGGGATTTTTTTGTCTTGAACATGCGGTTATGGATAATTACAAATTGTACATCATGATACATGACAACTTTAAATCCAAAAACATGCCACTGTTAACTACAATGTAAAAGGGCTCAGGTCCAGTGAAAAGGGGTAGTACAACACACAATCTCTCCTCAGCCGTCTGACTCATGGTTGTTTGCAGTTTCGTTCATTCAACCTTTATTTAAATAGGGAAGAATCATTGAGGCTCTCATTTCCAGTAATGGCCAGAGTACAATTAAAGACAAACAAACAACACAGTTAAAAACGTTTGCATTCAAGAGCGGAGTAGTTTGCAGCCATGATTTTAAATGACCTACAGGTGCACTCGTGTTAAGTTTCGTTGTGTTGTAAAATGTTCCAAATGTCCGCGGCACTAAGACTAAAAGCAGTGTTCCCAAATTTGGCGTTTGCACACGGGACTTCCAGCATTAGCCAATCACTTAAATGGGTCAAATAATGACTATGGAACAAGTGCAATAAGGAAGTGATGTATTATAGCGTGTTGCCATCAAAGCTAAGGTAGCTAATGTATTTCAGAAGCATTTATTGTTTATTTCATGAAACTCTTCACATCCCAGCAGCAACCAATAATCAAATGCTGTGACAAAAAAAAGGAAAGAAATCCAGTTTTTCGGTTAAGATTTCGCTTACTGTGGCTGGTTTCTCCAGCGTTACCAACTCCATCTTAAAGGGCTTTTACAAACAGTCATGTCTTGCTTTCAGATCAACACATCCTGATGGAGCTTGAAAAAAAGAAAATAGTGGTCTTCACTCCATCACGCCGTGTTGGTGGTAAGCGCGTGGTTTGCTATGATGACCGCTTTATCGTCAAGCTGGCGTATGAGTCAGATGGAGTGATCGTATCCAACGACACCTACCGTGACCTCCAAGGAGAAAGACCTGAGTGGAAGAAGTGCATCGAGGAGAGGCTCCTCATGTACTCCTTCGTGAATGACAAGTAAGCAACTATCCTGTTTTTCTGCCTGAATCCTGTTTCATGTGGTCCCAGAGTGCATATCACACCCCCAGGGTGTAATCCCGGAAACATAATAATGCAGCACCCGTGATTTGTCACAAGGAAATGATGAAATCCGCAATCAGTCATGTCTGGGTTTTTTCTTTTCTTTCTGTCCAGGTTCATGCCCCCAGATGACCCTCTGGGTCGCCATGGCCCCAGTCTTGACAACTTCCTTAGGAAAAACCCTCTGCCTACGGAGCAAAAGAGGCAGCTCTGTCCGTATGGTAAGATATGATCAGCACCAAGCTCAGGCAGAGGAACACCTCTGCTGCAGTATGCAGTATTGTCATGCCGCATACTGTTAGACTTTTCTTTCTTTTTGAGGTTTTGTACAAGGAGGTAATGCGGTTCCCAAATGAGATGACCTATAATTTGTGTTTGTGTGTGTGTTTGTCCATTTTTGTTTTCCTCAGACAAAAAGTGCACTTACGGCATCAAATGCAAGTTCTACCATCCAGAGCGGGCCAACCAGTCCTACCTGTCTTTGGCTGATGAATTGAGAGAGAAAGCCCAGATTTCTGCTGGTAAAGAAGAAAGAAATGCCAGATTATCACCCAGACATCTTCAGTCTGATCCTGCTCATAAGGCCTGCTTTCATCCTCAAGACTTGAACACAGAGTACATAAGAGACCAGCAAAGTTCTTCACATCCCAGCCAGGTTGCTGAAAATGCACTGCTGTACTGGGAGGATCCTCGAAAAAGTCCGAATCATCAGTCCTGTTCTGTAACAGGAAGCCAATATCAGAAAGAGCGGCCTGGGCTGCACTCAGCGCCCAATCATTACTATGCCAGCTTGTCTCACGAGTACCTGGACTCTGGTCTCGGCTCTTATGAGAGTCAGTACTCTGACTTTTCGCATTGCCTCAGCAACTCCCACAAACTCAGGCACCAGCAGCAAAGTGCCCTCGCCGGACCCAGACATGCCGCTGTTCATTCAGAGAAAAATAACACCAGCCAGTCCTGCAGGTGCTCTTCCCATGTGGCTTCAAAACCTCATCAGCAACATCATAGAAACCTTGACTTAAAGGGTCAACCCCAATACGACACCTACCCTCCTCACATGTTCCCGCTCGGTGTGCCACACCAACACAGCCTCCCCAGCCACCTCCATTACAGTGGAGCCCCGCATCATCAGCAAAATTACTGGTCAGATCCCTTTCAGGGGCTGCCCCAAGCCAGGACATCACATAGCCTCCCCTCTTCGGTCCATAGCTCACATTCCCACAACTCTTGCTGCTCCTACAAAGGCCATCAGCACCACTCCAGGGGCCAGCAACAGTCATCCTCTGCTGCATTTGACCCACAACGGCTGGAAGTGCGCAAGAAACTGCAAGCCATCTTCAACCCGCATCAGGTGGATACAGTCATGGAGATGTTTCCGCATCTGATGGATGCGGAGAAACTGGCTGCAGAGATCCTCAACCTGAAGGCTCAGAGAGGGATATTCTGATTATCCTCCTCCCTTGCACCCTGTGCTCGTTTTGACACTTTGTTATAGCAAACAGAGAATCTCTTGCAAAGCCTTTCTAGTGTCTGTCATTGAGTGCTTTGAAAGATAATTGCAAAAGATGTTTCATTGTTTAATGTGCTATTTGCCTTCATATTTATGAACAATTTAGATCATCTGTTCTGAATTATATGCATTTGTATGACATTGTAGTCAAACGTGACCTTGTCATCCATGTTCTGGATGAAAAGTCCTTCTAGACCAAATTCTCCTGAGTTTCTAGAGTTTTGACTGTTGATGCATATTGTGTCAAATGTGATATATTTCAATCTGTCTAAAAAGTAAGTTCTCATGCAATAACAAATCGCTGTATAAAGTATTACTTTTTCTTTTCATTTCACTGTAGTACTCCAGAACAGCTTGCTGCTCAGTGTTTTCTCTGTGAGGTGTAGCTATAGTGTTTCTTTTAACATACAGGATTTACAGTAAATCCTGATTATGCAAGAAAACTTTGATACAAGCGAGAGGAATTTGCTAGCGTGTCGTCACCCTTTTCCTGGAAATCAGCATCAGTTTCACAGAACTGAAAGTGTTGCTGTAACACTATGTATTTGGGTTACTGTGCAATTGAAAAATGACAATTGATGTGTGGAATTTAGTTCTCATGAACATGCAGATTTATTTTCTTGGAGTAAATCATCTTGTAAATGTATATTGTTAGATAAATTCATTCATAGTGAGCATGTATAGGGAAAACCATGTCACTAAAAATAAAGAAATGTCATGTGTCGGGTATTAGGCGTGTCAGTTGAACTTACTGACAAGGTTAGTCCTGTACCAGTCTTTCTTAAGCATAGTTAATGCATCTGTAAATATGTCTTATCAGGAACTGCAGAACTGCTAACGTCATACCACATTGCCTAAAATTCCTACTAACTTCCTTGTATGTATGTCCCCTATGCACAGACCCGTCTATTGTGGTCACTTCCTATATATATATATATATATTCACTCCGTATTGGAGCCACTTCCATCCCCTGACTACTTTAGTTCATGTCTCTGCAAGACTGATGATGTTGCCATCGGTTACAACTGTACTTTGTTAGCGAGTCTTAGCATGCTAACACTCTACAAACACAGTGTCAGTGCTATAGCATTATCACTGTGAGCATGCTAGCATGCTGTTGTAAGCGTTTAGCTCAGGGCAAGAAAAACGAAATTGTTCACAGTGCTACAAACAGGTTTTTAATACCTTTGGTTGTCATACTTGAAGCTTTTCAGCCAAGCCTCAACTTGAGCTTGAAATTCAACATTTCTCTGTGAGATGAAGCAACTGTTCTGCATGTTCTGTGAGCAAGTCAAAGATCACACAACTGAGCTATGTTTGATGAAATTGTACTTTTTTAATTGTGGATAACAGACAAGACAAGACACACATGACATATGTAACTTTTCCAGCATTGTAGTAGTATGTAGTTTAATACAAAGACTTTTCTCATCAGGTGTGGCTGTAACTACGGCTGTGCACTTAGTTGGCTGTGGGTCAATATGGGCTGCTCTACACGAATGGCTGTGCTTTTGTCATTCCCAGGCCATCAGTAGCTTGTGGAATGGTACAAAGGCACCATAGCCAGGCCTGCTGGAAAGGACACAAACAGAAATAACAAAATAGTGAAATGATGAACACGTTTGAAGTCAATTTAAAGCAATCCTCCACATTTTGTGGTTTAAAATGTGTTCACTTGATTTACCTGTGTGTATGATACAAGGAAGGAAAGACTAGATGTAAGCCCCATTTCCTACAATGGGTAAGATTTTTGTTGCTGCAGGCGAATGAGTCCACACCCGACATCCCAAGTTCACACCTTACTTGTCAAATGCTGTAATTTGAGCCTGCCAAGTTTACCTCAGCTTGAGATTTGCATATTCAGCTCAGCCACTAACCACACAGGATTTGCTCAAGTATGTTTGGAGGTATTGTAGGCATGTTACATACCTATGTGGCACAGTGTGATGTCTTCATTTACAGAGACACTTCAATGTAATTGTATGTGTTTAAGTCAGGCTGTGGGAATCATGCTGAAATAGCAGACAATCCTGCCAGCACATGATCAGTTGATTTAAATATGATGTGTAAATCTACAGTGTAGTGCTTCTAGGCAATAAGCTCCAAAATACAAAGGGTTTGTAGGAGTCATCTGAAATTACTTTGTAAAAAAATAGCAAAAATGTTCCAGTAAAGCACCACTGTGTCACTCAGAACCAAATAAATCACTGAATGCTGCACCCTGTGACACAGAAGGAAGCTACATGTTGCTTGTGCTCAAAGCAAAGTAGATCAGTTACCATTCAAAGTAGCTGTGTCCCCTGTGGCTGCCGTCATGCAATCCGTGATCAGGTGTCTGCAGCTCCACCCCAAGGTGGAGCTCTGCCTCCCCCTGCAGGTGGCCCAGGAAACGGATAGTTCCAGTGCTGATGCGTCCAGATGGCAGCATGATCCTGACCCGGTGACCCAGCTCCAGGTCCATGGGGGAGTGGGGTACAAAGACCCGGTGGGGCCCCTGGGACGTCCTCCATGACCTCACACTGGAGGAAGACAGGGTTCAGTTAGGAATACGGTGCAACAAAGACTGACAGGACAGTGATTAAGTCTATAGTACTTTAATTGACAGCAAACATAAGCGGTATCACGTGTCATGTATGGAGGGGTTTTTTTTTTCTTTATTAAAAATGCTTAACTTTTAAAATAAAGAACATTCAAAATTAGGAACATTTACTAAATCTTAAAACCATTGACATTTTGTGAAATACATCTATTTCTGGAGAGTTAGATTAAAATATTGATACCACCTCCACATCTGTACAGCAAATGTGAGCTACAACCAGCCACATGTTAGCTTAGCCTAGCACTTACAAAAACCCACATACCAGCAACTGTTATGCACATCAATTTGCATGATATTACCTTTGTTAAATATGCACAAAATATGCACGGGGTCAAGTGCTGGACTATTTCCTGCCTGGGAGCAGTTGTCAGGCAGCCTGTGAAGACTCCAGGAGGACAATGCTCCCTCCCAGTGAAGACGTATTGTGGCACGCAGCCCCTTGTGAACTGGCAAACTGTTGTTTTAACTCTTTTTTTTGTGCAGATTAAACTAATGAGATATAATGTGTTGATTACTGAGTGTTAGAAGTGCTGGTAGGTGGATTTTGCTACCTCTGGACAGAGCAAAGCTGCTGGTTGTAGCTTCACATTTGCCGTACAAATATGAGAATGGTCAACCTTCTCATCTAACGCTCTGCCGTACTACTCCTTTAAGGGCTGCACCTGGTGGCTGAAGATGAGGAGGAGACAGGTCTTGAGCTCAGTGCCGATGATGAGGATAACTGGCTGCCTGACAGACTGCTTGAATGAGTGTTGCCTCTTGACGACACCTCAGACCCTCTGTGTTGGAACATCATTCTTGAGGGGCTGCCTGTTCAATACGGAGCAGCACTTGGCATCATTATTGACCTCAACAGCATGTATAAAAGCTTCTGAATGAACTATATTACTGTCATTTACTTGAACACTCCTCAAATACTTCTCCATTGTCTCCTGACTGTCCCTGGTCATCACAACTGCCCACTTTCACCGACACTCCAGCCTGAGAGGCCAGCTAAGGCAGAGGCAAGTTAGCATTAATGAAGTCATAGACACAGCTTCAACCGCCCTCCAACCCACACACACACACACACACACATCCGCAAGCTCACCTGATTATGTAGCTCTTCCTGTTTTCGTTGCAGCTCTGCAAATCTCCTTTCCCATGATGCTCTCTCACACGCGATCCTGGTTTTGAGTGACAGTATCTCCTTCTCGGTCTTGGTCAGCCTTTTATAAAGTGCGGTTGTACGGTCAGGGCTACCTGGTATGGCTGCGATCACTTTGCTTTCAGAGCCTGGCAAATCATTTCAAGTGAGGTCATCACATCATATCTCTGCTTAGACATGTGCTACAGAGATGCAAAGTAGGTGTACAATAGGATGCAGATAGGCATATGGCTCCATAAACTCGATAAGATAGTACAGCATCTGTTGGTTTACATTTTTCCCTGATAGATGTGATAGACGTTTATCCCATAATTACAGCTGGATTTGATACTGGAAGGTCACCTTTTATCTCCAACAAACAAAAAGTGCATTTAAGGTTCATGGAGCTAGAACACACCACCCTCCGTGGATGGATTTAAGCCAGCTAAATAAAGTATTTTCAGTTGAAAATAAAGATTGTATTGCCCAATTTATAGCGTTGATTTTATGAAATCCTTACCCACAAGGTGTTTCAGCTGTCGGCTTGTGTCCTCTGCAATGTGTCGTTCCCTTGGCAAGAATTTGATTGCATTGTATGGGCATATCTGCTGATGCAAAGAAGGCTGTTTATGCTCACCATAAAAATCCACCCAAATCTGTGATGCGATATCCAAATCTGAAATTTCACAGAAGGAACACTCACCCAGAGGAACCTGCAGGTGCACAGTATCCCCTTGACCGTCCATGTAAAAACAGTCCACAGGATGTATGTCGTCATGTTGAAGCATGTTCACCTCACATTGTGCTTTTCTGACTGGGGAAAGATTTACTGTTACTGCGACTAATCTATTACAGCCAGTTGTGGAATGGAACTAAGTACATTTGCTGTATAGAAATATTTTAGTCCACTTCATTTATCTGACAGCTGTAGTTATTAGTTATTTTACAAATTAATTCACTTCATATGTTTTAATAAGATTTAAGAGTTTTATATAATTTAGGGGCGGATGTGGCTCAGGAGGTACAGCTGGTCACCTACTGATCACAGGGCGGGGCAGGGTGAGTCCCTGCGGCAGATGATCCTATCTGGCAACCCCAATGGGGAGCAGTCAGAAGAAGAAGAAGAAGAAGAAGAAGAAGAAGTCTTCATATAGTATATCATAAGATATACACAAATGCATTGATTACGCTATTTTGCTTTTTTTAGTAAACTTTCCTGATGTCACTCAGGCACTTTTACTTCAATTACAGTTTCAATGCAGGACTTCTACTTGTAATTGAGTACTTTTACAGTGTGGTTTTGGTACTTCTTCATGCAGTTTATTGATGTGCACAGTTTTACTGGACTGTGGTCTAATGAGTCCAAAGGCTCAGGTGAAGCCTGGTTAACGTTGCCTTCTGTGGGTGGATGCTGCCATGCTATGACCTCATACAGAAACACACATACACAACTTACTATCAGAGAATGAACAGACAGAGCTGGACACTGACCTTTGCCGGGAGCTTTACTGTCGGATGGGAGAAAACGATCCCATGTGGGGTCATGAGGAAATGGTAGCCCTTGTTTCTGCTCAACAGGCCTGCCTAGTCCAGGGTGAGCGCTAATGTGGCACACAGGGCTCACTGACCTGTTGCTATGCACCGAGTCTGTGTGAACAGTGCTGCTGACGACTGCTGGCGAGGTAAATCTTGTCTAATCTTCTTAGTCATGCAGTCACACAGTCCAGTTGCATCAAGGCTGCTTAATTTGGTCTGCTGAGCCTCATCTATAAACAATGTGAATAAGCCTCCGCATGCAGTGCAACTGCTAGCCCTGTTGGAGGATTCACGGTCAGCATCCATCTGTTCTCTGTCTTCTGACACATTCAATTGGAAGAGCTGAAGAAGTAACACACGAACGTTGGGCCAAGAATTTGCTTTCATTTTTTCACACTTCCTTCATTGTCTCCCACTTTCTATGCAGTGAGGTCACATACATATTTTCTGTTTGCTTGTTCTAGCTCTTCATTAATGTTTTCTACACTGGGTAAAATATTAAAAACCAGGAGACTTTAGACTCTTCTTTCCTCTCTGAGGATCCCTCGAGAAGGTATTGTTTCTCTCATTGTAACAGCAAGGACAAACTAAAACAGAAAACATGTGTTTTTATAGCTGCTATATTAAGATGGAGATATTCCAGATGTCTTGTGTACTTTTACTCACATATCTGGTATCTTTGGAAACTTCGCTGTCTCCCCTAGAGTTTAAAAATAAAGTTCAGTTAATTTAAAGAACGTGTGGTGCGTCCAGGACAGTTTAAGATAAGCGTGTCTTAGCGGGGCTCATATCTTTAATAACTGAACATCATAGAAATCAAATCCCTCAAGTCAAGTTTAAGACAGTGCTGCTGGACAATGATTTACACATCATTGACAAGGCAACCGAGGAAGGGCTGGTTAATTCTATACAAGGGGCTTCAACTGACCGGCCCATTTCTCCCACTATCTGTTCATTGTGTGCTTATGGTACTAAGCACAAGATAAACAAGCAATAAGAAAACATGTGAACTCCTCTGTTATCATTTTGTGGTGCAACGGTACAACCCAGATTCCAAAAAAGTGGTGTAAAGCATAAATAAAAGAGAAAGTTATGATTTGTTAATCCTTTTTGACATTTACTCAATTGAAAACTGTACAAAGACAACATATTTGATGCTTTTTGTCATCATATTCATTGATTTTGATAAATATGTGCTCTTTCTGAATTTGATGCAGCAACACGTTTCAAACAAGTTGGGACAGGAGCAACAACAGACTGGAAAAGATGTGGATTGCTCCAAAAACACCTGTTTGGCACATCCCACAGGTAAACAGGTTGATCGGTAACAGGTGATAGCATCATGATTGGGTATGAAAGGAGCATCCTGGAAAGGCTCAGTCGTTCACAAGCAAGGATGGAGCGAGGTTAATGAAAACAGCTTTACTACATGTATAAAACAGGAGCTGCAGTTTGATCAGCGTTAATGTGCTCAAATTCGAGCAGAAAGTTGGAAGTTCAGCCTTGTGCTGTTTTCTTTCTGTTCCAGTGCGCTTGAGCGTGAACACCAAAACAAAACGTGCCATTGTCATATTATGTGTGGTCTGTATTTGCATTAAAGGCTGTTGTCAGCTGTTGTGAATTATGCACTGCACGGACACTGCGCCCTTTGTTCAGTATTTCCAAGACAAAATTTCCAGGCAATGCAAATCATGTAGTTTGAATTACTGATATATTCCTCGTGGTGTGCTTTTTGGTACATTGTTAATGCTGAGGAACTGAAAATTGGCAAAGGGTGGCACACATTAAAACCTCTTGACTCACTTGCAGTGTTTGTTGTCATCGAGGCAAATTCCTTGTGTGTGAAAACCTACTTCACAATGAACATCTCTAATTCCAATTCAGTTATGAAGGCTTCTTATTTGACTATAAGACAATGGTGTCTTTGCAAAGAGCATTGTGAAAATGTGTGTGCAAATAATGAAGACATTTACATTGTGGTGAAACTGCATTGGCATACACAAAGGTGCGTGTGGTGTACAGTAGTAGCCTGTCTGCCATAGCAACCCTCAATAGATAAATATCATGTTGATCACTGTAATTAACAGCTCTATGCATGTAAATGTATTTGTAAGCATATGCAAGGGTGTACAGTTTGCATGGGTGTGCATGTACAATATTGTATGTCTGTGTTTTCCTTGTAAGATATGTGCATGTGCCATGAAAGCAAATCTCATCATACTTTTGCTAAAAGTCAAAAATACATACCTGGGAATTCTAAATAATGTTTACTTGCATCCTCATATTTAGAGCATAGGTTCACACTGATTCAAGTCTGTGTTAAAACAACACTAACATGTCTATATGTTCATTGAAAGAGCTACTGGTAAAATAAACAACTTCATACCCAACAGCAGTGTTGGAGGTTGTGTGGGCACATACATGCTAACTATTGCTGTATATTCTGGCCATGTAAAAAGGTGTCATGTGTGGGAATATATATCTTTAATCCTGAGAGACATTTTAGGTTCTGAAAATCCTAAGGACTTGTAACTTTGGAAGATACACAGTCACGTAATCAAAACAGTGGATTTTGCAAAACATCCTTATACCACATTTATGGCCATTTGAGAGTACCAGCAATAGGCTGTTATGACAGACGCCTGTCCACGACCATCATCACGTCCTTAACATTGTGAAAAGGTCGCAGTTTGTGTAGGTATAGGTAAAAAATCAACTTGGTTAGGTTTAGCAAAAGATCATGTTTTAAAATAAGTATGTTACTGATATATACGATTATACATATGACATGACTTAAGTCATTCAACATAAAATATCTTGATGTCGACTTTCGCGCAGGACATGAAGAGTGGCCTCCTGGGTGTTTGACCTATCCATCCACCTCACCATCCTCCAAATGCAGACTTTCTTGCTTTTTATACTAACTCAGCTGATTTGTTCCTTTCCTCGAAAAGACAGCCACTAGAGGTCGCCACCTAACAATAACCTGCATGCACATTCTACCTATACAGCTGTTTTTCTGGCGAAGACGGACTGGGACTTTGCTCCCTGTCTCTTACACTGAAATTACTATGTGAAGGGATGCTTTCACGACCAGCATGGACGAGAGGAACATTTACAGCTGCTGATAACTCTTTCAATGTACATAATGACTTGTCAGTATTAAGACACACTTGAAAAAATGTGAACCTAACCTTTAATGAAATATCACATTCAGTACACCTGTGATACATTTCACTTCACTAGTAAGAGCAATAATGCCCAGATTATACAGTATTTTATATCCACAGTCTTTCCCATATTATAAAATATCAAGTGTATCCTAGTAAACGGGAACTCCATGAATTAGAATCAGAAGACACGACAAATAAAATCCAAAGCCGGAACTGATTTTACCACCTATAGCATTTTAGAAATATCTCTCAAACTATTTAGTTTGTATCTTGAGTAAGAACAAATTGAGTGAGCCACACAGCAGACAACATTTCACAAAGTCTCATGCAGCCCCCATGAAAGAAGGAAGGACTTCTGTCACCTGAATTGTGCAACTGCCTTTTGTGCCGTGCCCAAGAATTCTACGTTCTTTTGGCCACAAAGAGGTAATTGTAGTCTGTGGGGGCTTTATGGCTGGTAGAGAGTGGGGGTCTGATTTCACATTGTGTTGAACAGAAACCAGCAGGTCCCCTATACAATCAGCCCACAGGGCGATGAAATCTCACCTGTGCTCTTATAGGCCGGCAGAGGCTTAATCCACTCAGTTATTTTCTTAAATCTGTAATTGGAGGGTGCACAGTTTTCGTTTGCTTTCATAAAGAAATCCAAAACTGTGCCGCATGTACGAAATGTAATATCTTCTTTTATGTTGAGCTGACACACAGTAAAGTGCTATTAAATGATATTTTGATAGCTGAAGGTAGAACATGTCATTGGATGTATTTATTTACCTGATAATGTAGCACAGTTTTACTAAATGATTGATAATGCAGTAATTATGAAATATGTGCCCTCAATTCTGACTTACAGTGTTATGCTCTTATCAAACTATTGTTAAAAATACCCACATTAGCTTTTTCCGATAACCATTACCACATCAGTTCTGGATGTGAATTCTCTTTAGACCCACCCAGCAACATTAGACCGTTAGTCTCCTCCTCTCCTCTGGTTTAGCTGTGCAGGTGAGAGTTTCCACTTATTGCGTTGCCACTACAGTGCTGTTGGCAGGAAGCGAAGGGGGGAGGTGACTGAGAGCAACAGAGAAAGGAAACTCCAGAGAGAGAGAGAGCTCATTCACATCAACCACAGCTGACAAAAAAAACCCCACAAAGTGCACGTCAGGTGAGTGGACTCCAATAAAAACATCACTGATTTTAGATGATGAATTTTGTGAGTGAAATTCAGTTAAACAGAGCTTTGATGTGTGAAATCAGGGTGATACGGTCAACAACAGTGGTCCTATTGTAGCCAGTGAATGATACAGCAGGGGGATGTTGTGGGATCTTCATGCTTTGGCGTTTCAAATGTTATTTTATGCATGCATTATTAATATGTTATATCATGAGTAAGTCGGTCGCAATTATTTTAATAAATGTGTGAATTTGTCACATCAAAATTTGCCAATTCGAGAATCAATTGGAATTTCTTAGACTTTTTCAGAAATCATTTGTCTTATTTGTGTGTGTGTGTGTGTGTTATTTTTTCAGTCTTGAAAACGATGACTTGATTCATATCCTTAAAATGATCCTATATTAACTAATTAGAAAATTATTCCAAAACATTGACAGGTTTTCTGTTTGTAGCGTCAACACAGAGATTTATTTAATTATTCACACTACATTCATAAGATAAAGCCTTTTCTGTATGTGCAGCAGGTGTTGCTGTGTTACTGTTGAGGGTTTCTTCTGTTATCATTTAACCAGTCCTATGATTAATTGATGCACATGATTCACTGGTACAACATGGTGAAAATGTACAGATTGCGTTTATGTAACACCGCCAATAGGAAAGTGTGATTTACACCATGAGTAATTAGCACCTGAACACATGTCTTGCTGCACTGTCCATCAGATCTTCACTTTTCCCAATTAAACTCTGCATTTTGAACTGGAAGCCAAAATGGCCACTGTTGTCACTCAGTTTCCAGGGTGTAGAACCCACAGGTGCTCCATGGGATCCAAGGGAGAGGAGAAACAAACAAGCCGCATCGCTTAGTGGTTCTCCCAAGGGGGCCTGATCGAGTAACAAACACATTTTAATTGTGTTCACTGATAAACTGCTGCAAACGAAGACACTTACACAATATATTTTGGTGTCACTACGCGAGCAGGAATGACCTCATGAGGCGCTGACCATTGCTGAAAATAGCTTAAACTTTAAATCGGACCACGGCTTTGCTTGTAAGTGCGACTAATGCGAGAAAAAGAGTGCTTAAAAAAAGAGACAGAAAAGAGCTGTTTTAAATCTCACATTTATCAATTTCTTTTATTGTGGCTCATCCAAATGATTAAGAGATCAGTTTCACCAGAACAAATAGTGGATTGTACAAAGAGGCGACCACAGATGAATTAGCTCTCACAGATCAAAAGAACTGCCCAGGTGGGTTACAATGAATGAGCACGGCTGTAATTCAGATACCTATTAGCATGGGTAAACAGTTTGAATTGTGCCCGTACTGCCATCCATCATAAAGATCTTTTGTCAGCACACAAATTAAGATTGTCATCCCTCAGTTTATTCTGCAGGCACAGATCTGTCATTGCATCTGTTTAAAACTGTGGACATTATTAGCAGAAGATCCGTCGGCTGTTTCACTCATGTTAAATGTTTTACCTTTCCCTTCACCAGGATTTTTTGCAGACATGACTTCGTTTCAGGCTGGACAAAGAGCTCTTTCACCTTCTGCCAATGTGATAACGGCCTCCGCCACTTTTATAAAAGCCACAGGTATGAGTGTGTGTTTGCTTACTTAAAATCACTGTCGGTGGTCACATACATGCTCACACTCAGAGGTACACTGTGGTATCACATGTTATCAGAGTCAGTGTCTTGCCTGTAAAGTCAAGTCATTTATATATTCCAAAATTGGAGAGCAGAAATTTGCCTCAAATGGCAAAGCAATTTGCATGCAAAATTTTAATTAATAAATAATAAATTTAATAAAATTAATTCCCCAGGAAAAAAAAAAACCTTACGAGGAGCAGCAGAGGAGGGATCTCTGTTGGTAGAGTTGGGATTTAGCTGTCTTCTTATGCAGAGTGACTTGCATGTACTGCAGGTTTTTGCTCAAAGAAACTTCGTCACACCAACTTTGTGTGGTTGAAACCCGAAACGTCCTTCTGCCTGGTGACACTCTTTATGGTTGTTATTTTCTAACCAGAGCATCACATATGAATTCGATACACTGTATATTTTGTGCCATGTTGGCTACTTAATTTATTTGATGAAAAACCTGTGACTAATGGCTTGTAAATGACATGCAACACAATAGCAGGAGTTTGCCAAGAAATACATGCAGGTTAAACTAGTGAAGCTCCCAAAAGCAAAGATGTCATATTGTGACTCTCTCATGAATAGATGACACATGCACGTTGGCATAGTTACTGTTTTGTGCACCAGCGCTACACAAAGGGCCACACGCACGCATATACAAGCATGCATGCTAACACAATTTCAACTCTGCTTGATGTATATTTTTGATGTCACTCTCTTTGTTTACATTCATGTTTAAGTGTCTCGCGCAAACTCTTCATCTTAGATTTTCACCTGTGAGTGGATGCCACGATTTCTGGTGGTTGAATTATTTTCTCACATAGTAGACGTGCTTAGATGGTGCTATGAGTTATGCTAACGTGAGCATGCTACCACGCCCACAATGACAATGTTAACATGCTGATGTTTCCCAGGTATAACCTTTTCCATTTTTGCCATCTTATTTTGCCTTTTAGCATGCTAACATTTGCTAATTAGCACTCAGTGCAAAATACAGCTCAGACTGATGACAATATTACTAGTTTTGCACCAATTTGGTCACAGACTAGAGTATTGGCCAAACAACAATTTTGACTTGAGGATGGTGCAAGAGGAAAAGTAAAGGGAACATGAACATTGTTTGATGTCTTCCTGAGAGGGCGTGAATATCTGTACCAAAATTAATTTGATCATAATATTATTATATTATAATATTATAATGTATACATTCATATTATAATATCATATTACTAATATTAGCTTTCCAGTTCACTCAAAGGCAACATATTGGCAATTATTTGTACAATGTTTTGTGCCAATCCATTAAGTAGATGTTGAGATATTTAATTCATCATTGATCAGCAAAGTAATTAGGAGCCATCCTCTGGGCACCATGAACTTCTGTATCAAGTTTCATGGCATTCTCTTCAACAGTTGTTGAGACATTTGAGTAAAAACCTCATGGTGCCACTAAAGGAAAAGTCAGAAGATACTAAAGTCAGCAGACCTCATCCTCTGAGGACCTTGAATCTTGTGCAAAATTTCATGGCAATCCATCCGTGAGATCGCCTCTAGTTTCTTAGGGTTACTTAAAAATAAAACTTGCTACCTTGCAGCCATTTTGAGAAATTATTCCAATGTATGTTTGGGGTAACCAACGCAAGGCAAACAGAATGTTCCAGATATTACAAAAAGTGCCGAGCTAAGCTAAATAACCAACCGAGCATCACACCATAGTGTGTAATAGACCCGTCGGTCCACTGTATCACTGTCATGACTTCCCTTGCCTAGGTGTGAAAAGAATATGTTCTCGTTCCGCTCTCAAGTTAGTGATAATAAAAATTAAACATCTGGTTACACTTTCAAAATAAAGCATTTCAGGTGACAGTCGCAGCTTGCGTAGGTTTAGTCACCAAAATCAATTGGTTAGGTCAAGGAAGGCGGGAAAAACATTTTTTGTTTCCCACAGGCCTAGCTCTGTAAATAAGAAACAAATACTATTCCAGCCAATCAGCATCAGATTCATGCTCATGCACAGGACAAGGGAAAGGGGAAGGAAGAGGCAGGGGGTGAGAGAAAAGGTAAATCTGGCTTGCTAACGTGTAATCGCATTGTAAGTTAAGTACATTACATAAGTTTAAAGAAGTCCACTGACATTTGGTTTCACATGTGACATGAACCCCATTGTCCCGGTTGTAAGTCCTCTTTCTGTCCCATCCATCCACCCTGACCTCCTCCATATGTTGCTCTTATACTGTGTTTGACCTTTGCGCCTGTCGTTAACGCCCCCTGCTGGTACTGCACCTCCATGCACGTGTGCTCTTTTCACCATGAGGCGCAGCCAAACATGACGTTGACACATTATGCCAGTGGATCGGAGGGTCTGTTCCAGACTTTGGCGTGATATTGGGCAGAAATTAATTAATTTAACATGTTCATTTTACTGAAATACACGTTTTCTTATCATGTTTCCAAAAATGCCAGGCAGCACTGGTGTCCTGCGGCTCCTCCTGTTGGGAATACTTCTGCCATCAGTATTAGTGTCAGGCCAAAATTCCACCACATCTAATACTCTGATGCCCTCCAATTCCCCCACATCAACCAGCCAGTCCCCCAACTCTACCACCATCATAACCACAAACACTTCTGACACCTCTGTGGCCACAACCACCGACAGCACCACCAACCAGCCCACTATGATGACCACTGGCAGCACGGCCTCCACTGCAGCCACAACAAACACCGGCACCACCAGCCAGCCCCCCACAGCCACCAGCACCTCCGGAAGCACACCAGCCTCTACTACCCAGTCTGCCAATTTCACCACCTTTGGAGGTACAGCATTGACCACCACCACCCAGTCTCTCAGACCACCGACAAACTCTAGGCTCAGCATCCACCACGTCCAACCAATCCCCCACAATCACTTGCAGAGGCTCAACAACCACCACACCATCTGGCACCGGCACAACAACCACTGCATTTTTAACACCTATCACCTCTAATTCAATCAGTGCTACTGTGGAATTCGCTAACCACTTCTGCCTCCTCCACAGCTACTTTAACAGCCATGACCGGCGGCACAGTGACAGGCTCAGGTTCAACCATGTCACCTTCCTCCATGACCTCAGGCTCCGGTGCCCCGACCTCAATGATGTCCACCCCTCAGTCATCTGAAACCATGATGCCAAATTCTACTACAGTGAGCATGGCAAGTCCACCTTATCACAGATCAAAGTGTGTTGTTTCCCTTATCACTCCCTCCTCTTCATCCCTTCAGCCTCTCATCTTCATCATGCACCTTTCATCTCTCTCAAACGCAGATATACTGCCCCTCATTCATGTGTAACTACTCAGACTGCTACGCTATGTACACCAGTCAGAATGCCACTTCATGCTCTGCTGATGCCTATTGTCAGGTAGGGGGTCAAATGACACTGTCGAAACTTCCTGATGACCATCTGATGTATTGCCTTTAACAAATTGTAATAAACTGCCCTAAAATATATTAAAACATATGTGCTGACATACATGATGGAGTGGTAGCTTCAATAACAAAATAGTACTTTTCCTATGCTTTCCCCTTTTACTGTCTACACGTCATAATTGTCCAGTATAGTGTTATATTAGTATTAAGTGTCAATGACATTTGTAGAAAGGGGGAAAAAATGCGACAGCAATTAAAACATGTCTTCTAACGAGCCTTTCTGCAATGCATCAGCTGGTAAGACAGACGGACATGTGCTACACCGTGAACTGCAGCGCCTTCTGCGCTGAGCGCTGCACCAACGAGTCTCAGACCAACTGCTCTGTGAACTGCTGCAATTCCACCGACTGCCTCAACGGCAGTTTTGCGGCCATGATGATGAGCACAACCACAGGTGAACAGACTCATCTTTCACATCCCTCCTCCGTTTCATGACTCTCGTAATTGTTTCATTCATTTTATCCTCCTCACACTGTCCTTATGAGGTAATAAATTATAGGTTGTGAGTCCTGATTGCATGTCTAGTCTTGCGTTTGTAATTTGTTTCATATTTTTGCCCCTTTCCTGATATGGTTTTAGTAATTGCAACAACGACAATGGAGATAAAAACAACACCAGTCGCTACAACGGCTGCCACCAGTGCACAAACGACAGCGGACAATGTAAGGGCAAAAGGCTGCATGAGCGCGTGTGTGCTGGCATGTAAATGGATGCATGTGTGAGCAGAAGGCTACAGAGTTGTGTCTATCCTTGAATTTATCTGCCTCCTCTTGGTCACCCTGTCTCAGTCGGCCACAGATAGCCCTTTCCACTGACTGCTAGCTGTCATGTCTATCAAAAAAATATTTGTTTACAGTGTTGACTTTTAACCATTCCCAGTGGTTATAATCACAACCTGCCAATTATTTCATATTTCTAAAGGTGTGGTGTCAGGTCAGTATCATTATTTCCTTCTGTGTTGTTTTTTCAGGGAAACAAATGCCATAGTGGTACATGCACTGGGAAAACTTGCTACAAAGAGTTTGCAAAGACAGTCCAAACATGCTCCTCCTCACAGCTGCACTGTCAGGTGAGACTGCCAGACACAATGACAAGATGCTCCAAATTCAACAACTTAACACGTTTTATTCCCATTTAAAGTCTATGCATGCCTCTATATTACATAAATATTAATAATTAATTGTTTTAGATGTTTATTTAAAAAGTAATTGTGAGTCTACAGCAGGCATGTCCACACTATTCCATCGAGGGCCGTGTGGCTGCTGGTTTTTGTTCCAACCAATCAAGGGGTCCCCTAATTATCAGCTGAAGACTGAGATCAGCTGATTAAACGAGTCCAGCCTGGTGTGCTCCTCCTTGGTTGGAATGAAAACCTGCAGCCGCACAGCCCTTCATGGAATAGTTTGGACATGCCTGGTCTACAGGCACACAGTAAAGGCTGTGTGAAAGCCCCACATCAGCACTTTCCACTGGTTTATATAAACTAAATATTAATATGTTTATTTATATCTCAAAAACATATCAAACAAAAGCAGTTCTGAACAAATGGGTCTTAAGCTGCTATTTAAAGGCCTGAACAATGTCCATAGATCCTAAGTCCAATGGGAGAGTGTTCCAAAGTGCAGGAGCTTCAAAAGCTCAGTCTCCATTTGCTTTGAGCCCAGATTGAGGAACGGCAAACAAACGCTGAATGCAGGACCTCACCTTTCAAGTATCATATCGCTGCAGCTGATCTTTAACGTAGGCAGGTACCTGACCATGCAAGACTCTAAATATGACAAGAATTGAACTGAATTTTATGGGAAGCCAGTGTAAACATCACAGCATTGGTGTTACATGAGACTTTTGCTATTGTGTTGCTATAAATAAAATATGGCTAGTGCATTCGCCAATGAATAGACGGTTCTAAACAACATTTAAACATCTCAGTCTCATGTTTAGACTCTCAACCACCTGCACTCACCACCACACTGTTCTTTCTCCCGCTATCACCTTTGCAGCTGAAAAAGGAGACTGTAAATTCCAACATGCAGTGGACAGCAGGTTGCACCACCAACTGTTCTGGCCAAACCCCATGCAAGACCTCCACACAACCCCCATGTCATCTAGAGTGCTGCAACGCCACTACAGCCTCCTGCCTATGGTTGAATGGCACCCTGAATGTCCTCTCTTTCGCCACAAGAGGTCCTCACCTCAACACAGAATTGATCGCTTCCTTAATTTGCCTGCTCGCCATCACTCTGCTGCTGTGAGTGACTGAGTACCAGCTTGTGCTCAGCTTCTGTGCGGATCATTAGGTAGCCAGAGCTTTGTGTAACCCCCACTTCCTCCAAAAAGAAAAGCTTAGCAGTGCAGAGGTAAACACTCATTTACACCCTTTTTATTCATATGTGATTGTTCTGTACAGTATATATTTATGTAATATAGTAAAGCCTAACATCACAATGTTGATTCTCTTTCTTGTTTAATTAAAACTTCGCAATCATGTTTTATCTCTGGTTCAAGACCAATGAAAAATGTCTTTGAACAGTATTTCCAGATGACAGTCAACAATATCAAAACACGCCAGAAGCAACCCAGTCTTCACATCACTGCACACTTAGGGTGCAAATCCATTACTAAAATTATTTATTCAAATGAGTTTTCTTCTCAGTGAAGTTTTAAGAAATAGCTTTCATTTGGTGAACATGTTGTAATTTGTTTTAGCCATGACCTTGCCCATAACCTGACTCCTTAAAGAAAGCCAAAAACAGATTTTGTTTGCACCTTGCCACTCTAAAGGTGCGATGTGTAAAATATGGCCAGAATAAGACAATGTGAAAAAGTAACAGTTCTGATGTTATGTCAAAGACGTCTACGACGTCTCGCTCTTCTCCCGCCTCACGCCTCTTCTGTTCTAACTAACGAGCTAATGCCAAATAGTTACATCCAAAGATAGCTGCAGCAATTAGCAGTTAGCGGTTACTCTGCCGATATGCTGCCCCCTGTTTGTTTGGAGTGAGCTTTGACAGGTGGCCATATCTTACATGTTGTGCCTTTAAACTGATTGTTGACTAATCTTAATTTTGGAAGGGGTGAGTGAGCCTAAACATGACGTTGCTGTTAATGTGATTATGTTTTATGACCAAAACCTCTCTCTAGTTATCGTTTCTTCAAGCCATTGTGAGAGTGACGCAGCTGCGACTCCATATGCACTTTATGAAACACAAATGTTGAGCTGTTACAGGGTGTTGTGAAGGTTTGCTGAAGCATTTCTGTAGATGTATTCAGAATGAAATGTGCAATTTAGCACTTTCGGCTCCTGATATTTTTGTGAATCGTGAGTAAGATGTCTATACTGTGTGGTTTACAAAGTATATTTTAAGGCATAATGGTCTCATATAAATGTTAATGAAATCAGATTATTGTAGTTTTGTGTACTGTATAAAGTGGATTTTGTCTTAAAACTAAATAAATCTAATAACACAAAGCAAAGTCCATAACAATGAATTCAAATGTGTGTGTGTGTGTGTGTGTGTGTGTGTGTGTGTGAGTGAGTGTGTGTGACATTGTGTATCTCCCACCCCCTCAGATTTACCTCAGATTTACTTTGATCTTTTTGTGGGGCCCCGGCCCAACAGGTCCTGACTGCGTACAGTGCAGTTAAAACTAGCTCCGCTTAGACCAGCTACAACAGTAAATGCTACCTGTGCATCAGTATTTACAATATAATAAAATATACAATAATTTATCAGTCACAGGGGATATTTTTCTGTGGAAATAGTACTTTTACTTTTGATGCTTTTACTTTATTTTGCCAATAATACTTCTGCAGTCTTACTTAAGTAGGAATTTAAGCGCATGACGCTTACTTGATGCAGAGTATCACCACCAAAGGATGGATGTGAACAGTTCTCATTGTTAAATGTGGCTCCTGGTCTTACAGTACAGCAAGAACTAGGCTGAGGAGAGAACATTTTAATCTTTATGCACTTTTAGTGGAAGTGCATAAAGATTAAAAATTTATTTTGCATTACATTTCTCCCTGCATGACTTTTAAATAAACCAGCCAGGCTGATACATCAGCATGTGTCAGCCTATGAGCAACAAGAAACTGGACTACAGGAATGTCAAACTAGGTTTGAGGTTATTTCAAAATGGTGTCACCATTACATAATTTGTCCAACACAGGTCATTACTGTCAAGATAATTTATTTAGATTACTATCGGTAATATACATATCATTATCAGATTTTTTTAACTCCTAATATCGATATCAGTAAATCCAGCATTGGTCGGGCTGTACTGTGCACAGGTCAGTGGTGCTTCTGCAGAGGTCCTTCAGGCACATGACAAAACTAGGTCAGAGCTGGGTCTGGCCTTAAATATCTCAGTGCGATGTCAGTTCATCTATTTTTGGTCCGTTGCAAATGAAAAAGTTCACCACAGAAATAAAATTAACCCAGGAAAGCAACATGCCCCTGTTATTTTAAGATGAATGAATGTATTGCAGGTGGGTTTCCCATCACACAAAAGACCACTTAAACCTGTTTGACCTCTCCCTCGAAAGCTTCGATATAAGTTTGCAGAAGTATGGTATTACTTCATGCTCTACTGTGGGACATAATCCTCTTTGGATCACTGAGGCCTAAATCCAAACCAAAGTGTGCCGATGACAGCCCAGATGTGACGTCAGCGCGGGCGCACGGAGCGATCCGGAGTCGGTGCGTGGCAGAGTCGGCTCGGCCCAGCAGCGGAGGAGGAAGAGCAACATCTGGATCGAAAAGGGAATAATGTCGGATCATTGCAGGGGGCTCCTGGCGCGTCTCTCCTCCCGCTGTGCGCTTGGCTTTCGCCTGGGAGTGAAATAAACGGGGCTGCTCGAAACTCCTTCGGCATTTTCGTGCGGGAGGCTCGAGGGCAGAAATTGCCACATAAGTAACGAACTGTCTCCACCATGGATCAGTCCGTCGCGATCCAAGAAACTTTGGAAAGGGAAGAAAACTGCACCATAGTATCCTTTTGTTCATGCGCTGCTTCGTGGATTACCAACACTTGAAACCTTTGTGAGGATTACCTGCTTCAAAAGTTCAACTAACACGACTGCGTTGAAGAGCACCAGAGCCCGGGGAGAGAGGCCTGGGAGACTACGACCCTGGCACATGGTTGACATCTCTGAGTAAATAAATACTAGCGTGCTGACGCTGTGACTTAAATCCAGGCAATGCGTTTAAAGTGCACGTATTTTACAGCAGTAGGCTCAGTCGGGTGTGACCTGGCCTAACGCTTGTAGTAAGACCTTTCAACCACAAGGTGGCAGCTGTGTTTCACTAGCTGCTGCTTTCCCATTATAGTTAAAAGTAAAAATACTCCATTACAAGTAAAGGTCCGGCATTCTTTATGTTACTTATCTTAAAGATGTACTAGCAACCGGATGTGCTTAAAGTATTACATGCACATTATTTCACTTATCATATTTTATTATTATTAATCAAACATGTAAGCGGTATTTTGATGTTGCAGGGGTCTAATGGAGCTAATCTTAACATTGCATCTTTAACTTTATTTTAGAATCTGATGATAATATGCAAATATGGTATGTCAGAAAAAATGTAGTGGAGTAAAAAGCACGGTATTTCCTTGTGAAATGTAGTGGAATTAATAGAAATTGGAGATACTCGTGTACAAGTGCCTAACTAAATGTACTTAGTTACATGATACTACTTGTCATAGGAAACAAATAAACCAGCAAAAAACTTTAAATGTTGCCTGAAATATTAGTTGAAATGAGAGGAAGGTCACATTTCCTGGTGAAATATTCAAAGTGCCACTGAAGGAACACATTTCCACTGTATCCTTAACTAAGCCGTGAACATGCTGTGCAGTGTGATGTCCTCTTTGATGACGTTACAGAGAGCAGACTGCTGGGATTGGTGGAGTCCACAAAAGAACATGCGTGAGTTTTAACACATAGTGCAAAGTAGATATATGTTTCTGTGTATATTGAATAGTATATCTGTGCAAGGAGAAGAGGGCGATAGCATTATGCAATCCAGGGGCAACACCACAAACTGGCCTTGGAAATTACCACAGAGTTGCATCAATCCATCTGACGCAGTAACCTTAATTATATATGATATGAAAATGGCAGGATTTACAGCACAGCTGCAAAGATTTTGTATTGGTTTGCATGTGTTTTTATTGTGCCCACCCCTGCGTATGCCTTTAGATGTAAAAATACTGTTGACTCATGCTGAAAATTACTGCTATTTTGTGTAATTAATATTTCTGTCTTTGACATTTTGTAGAATCTTTATTTATACCCATCGAAGGATGGCCATTACTGCTGATGACGTGTCACTGGAGGACATCATACCCATCTCTCTTGAATTTGCTGTTGTGGAGGGTGAGCTGCTGTCATACACTCGACCTCATTGCAAACTGGCAGTTAAAAAGGAGGGTGCCAGATAATATTGTGTTCCTCAAGATAACTATTGTGTCTGGTGAAATAATGGCATGATGGTAATTTCTCTGAAGTGCCCTTACACATTTTTTCACGCTGCACTCTTTTCAGTTTCCTCACCAGAGGAACTTGCGGTTGTGGGTGAGTCACCCTCGTTATCCATTCTAGCTCATGTCTGATATGCTAGATGACTGAGTGACCACATGAAACTGAACGGCCTTCGTCCGATTCTAGGTGGCGATACCAGAGTGAGAGTAAGCTACCAGGAAAAGGAGTTAGAGCTCAGACTTCCTTTTGGCTCCCACTCACGACTCTTCCTCAGCGAGGTCAACAGGGCGTGGAGCGGTAGGTCAGCCCTCGCAGACATGCCGCATGCATGTGATCTATTTACATGACATCCAGCTGCCGTTACTTTTATTGAGGATCCCACCAGCCTTTGAGAAATCCTAGTAAGGTGTGTGTGTGTGGGGGGGGGGGTCGATATCTTTATTTTCTGAGCAAGTAGGAGACACATAAGTGTGAAGTAGTGAAAATAATCTGCTCTAGCCATCTGTTTGGAGGAAACCTGCTCAGCCAGTCTTCACATGCCTTGAGGAAACATTATATGGTGAAAACATGATGTGCCAAAAAAATGACATTAGTTTACTGGGAAATAAATTTAAAAACAGACACAAAAAGACAAGAACATGTGTTAGGCTCCTGTGGCTTGTGCCTTGCAGCTTACACCAATTTTAGTACTGCAAACTGGTGGTGTCACTTCGTCTGTCAGTCACTGAGTGTAAATGACACATGGCTGACAAAAAAAACAAGAGAAAGAAGGGTGGAGTTTGGGTGGTGTGCTCTGTGTAGTTTGCCTGTCACAGCGAGCGTTTGCAATGGGACAAGGTGAAAAGAAGTCAAAACCCCAGGACCCGTAACTTCCTCTTCAGTACTTCTCTTGAGCTGCTTTTTATTTTCTGCATCCTGTTCGTCTGACTGGAGCAGCCCATTGACAGGTTCATGGACAGTCCACCGCGTTAGGGATGTGCCACTCTCTCGACTGGCTAACTGTTTTTCGCAGTGGAAAGCCCACGTGAGGAGACCGATGTGTTGTTTCGGTGTACTCTAAGATGAGCCACAAAGGCTTTTAACTTTGTGAAGGATACCAGTGATGGAAAGATTAAATGACCTGGCGCCTGCTGTTGTTAAAAGGAAGGGTGTGAGAAATGGCAAAGGTAGGCAGATAAAAGTGAGATCTCTTTAATGCACTGCAGCTTGTAGTCTCATTTTAAGCCGTAGGGCAAAATACACAAAGGTGGGCTTACAAACTTAAGTACAGACACCTTCGAGTTACACCACAAACGGGCTCAAAAAATAAGCATTCTTGTTTATACTGTTTAGACCATTGATGTTGCTCTATCTTCTCCACTTTAGCCTAAAACAAATGAGCAGAAAATGCAAAGTTCAGTTCAGTCTCTTGTTCTATTCTTCACTCGCACAATATTGCGAATGCTCTAACGGTAATCCTCTTGTTGTCTGTCTGTCCGTCTTCCTTCAGATGTGTGCAAGTCTCCCACAGAGGTACCAAAGTTCGAGTGGATCAGAAAGTACAACAATGCAGCCAGAGGCCACGAAGTTGTCAGACAAGCACTTGCACCCCTTGGAACAAAACTCACTAAAATCAGCCAGCACCGGAAAACTGGTTTGTCATCTTATTTCTTTCAGCACAAGTTCACAACCAGTGTCTTCATTTCCAGTAAATTTCTCTCAACCAGAAGTAGAGCGGATGACGAGGCATTTTTTTTTTTCGGCATAGATGGCCTCACACAGATAAAAGTCTAACATCAAACGGTTGCATAATAATACTGGGGTGGTTTTGCAATTACCGCTTCCTTTGAACGCACTAGCTGCGTATAAGCTGTAACAAATTTACTCATAAGCCGGCAGGGCGCCACTTGAGGAAGGACAACAGTCACACGACAGGCCTTTTCCACAGAGATTTTGACTGTTATAACAGAAAAGACGCACGTGTAGCTAATAACATTAATGATGACTCCATTCCATTTAAGTGTCACAGTAAGCCTGCACACACAGCAGCCGAGTAGTGGGCCTGGCAAAACAAAATGGAATGCGACCATTATTAACCTTACTAATAAAGCCTGTGGTTATCCTGCCATGATATGTGGAAATGGCGACGTCGAAGTAAGTAAGTAAGTAAATAAGTACATTTTATTGCTGTAGCACCTTGCAAGGTCCTGAGCAGGTGCACATAAAATACAAATAGCATAAATTAAAGAGCAAAAACATCATCATTTGTTTTCAGCCTGGGCTGTAAAACATTTAACATCATTTGGTTGCCAGGCCCAAGAGGTCTTGGTGCAGATATGGAGTTAATAAACAATCATATAACAGAGCCAAACAGTCGAGGGCTTTAAAAGTAAAGTACCCCCTGCCTATAAAGTAATTAAATAATAGACGCAGAATAGGCAACCACATTAAAAAAATGCAAGATTCTCATGAGATGAGATTCATGCTGTGAGATTTACAATTTGTATGCTTTGTGTAGTTTGTCTCACATGCTGATGGCCCAATTTCATGTTTTTGCACGCTAAGTTAGAGCCATGCTGTTTATTTCATGTTTTTGCACGCTAAGTTAGAGCCATGCTGTTTATGATATGCACGTCATATACAAAGCATATCATGAATAAAGCATGCAAATGCAAAGGCACACACAAAAACCTGCTGCTCATAAACATATGCAACATTTCTCATCAATATCAGTGTTGTTGGCGAGTGTTTCATTTGACATTGCTGGCCAGTTTTTTTCCGTAGGTGTCACAGGCACATAAACAAGAACGCAATCTGCACAACTTATTTCGTCTTGAAGTGCATGAGTCCTGGCATTTCCGTCTGCATTGCATGCATAGTGCATTTGTGGTTGTTCAGCCTCCTGCCTCCGCAGCAGCCAGCAGGGGAAGGTAAACTCCTCCTACTACATCGTTAGCATGGGCAGGTCTCAAACCGACTGGACATTGCTCTTCTGCACAGAATGCGTGCGAGCCGTGCAGGGAGATGTCGAAAGTGATGAGAGACTCTGGTATGAAAAATATTCCATTCCATTTTTGTGTAGTTTCGAGGCGGCGACAGGAAACGCCATTGCATCACTCCATGGCATTAGCTTGCTGGTTAGCTAGCTTCCTGGCTAATGCTATCGCGTACAGTAGCAACCTTAATGGGCTAGTTCTTATTTCAAAGAAGCTAATTTTAGCCAGATTAGCTTGAGGGCCAGTATTCGCCAGGCGGAATCATATATAGTTTGAAGTCCTAGTAGTATTACTAATGCTGCCTCAATACCAAAGTACCGCTAATGTTAGCTCAGGTAGATGATTGGTACACTTGTAATAGCTAACGTTAGTCCTGGCTCAATACAGTTCATGTTAGTGGCCGCTGTATGACAGAAAATGACACACCTGCTGTGGTTTGTGTTGCAATAACGTATTTTAGTGAAACTTAATTGTGTCACTCATTCGACACACTGTTTTCGTCCTGCTTCTCAGGCACTTGGCTGTTTTATTTCGCTGCCTGTCTTCAGATTGAGGCTTTTTTTTTCACTTGTGGCTCATCCTCCTAGCTAGCGTAGCCTGTTAGCTTGAAATCAGTTGTCTGTAAACTTTCTCCGACCGCCTCCGAGGTGTTCACTGTTTGCTTTGCCTCCACCTGTGTCAAAAGCCTCTCCGCCGTTCAGCGCCGAATCATCTAAACGTTTAGTCAAGGCGAGAGGAAGCTATTTTAAAACCGTGCATTTTTAGCTGAGAATAAGAATAAATCACTAAAATGGTTCCTATGTAGTTAGTCACCTGTATTTTTTGATCGTGAGGGGAAGTTGTGCAATATTGACCTTTGTGCAGTCTGGGACCGGATTGATCACCGCACATCGAAACGTGCAGTTGTTCAGATTTCAAGCGACCCCATCCACAGTGTTTGAACGTTTAGTTAAGCTCATTAGCTGGTTAAGATTACTAAAGGATGTGCAGGAATGTAAAATATGCCGTGCAATACAAAAACTGAGTGCTCACACACGCACAGGACCCTCGTGGGGTCAGGGCTCGTTCAGTTACAGCTTTGCAGTCTTGGTTGGTTTAGTTTACTACGTGCTAAATGATTCACTATGAACAAAACGAAGGTATAAAGTTAAGTATGCAGCTTTCAGGTGAAAAAAAAGTCCATGTGCCATGCTTTTTGCCCTTGTGTTATTGTGACATAACTGTCTTCAGCATGGCACAAGCAGTAGTAAGTAAAGTGCATTCACTTTATTTTTTTTCTGAGACGGTGTATATGCTAATATTTTCTGATATTATCCATGATTTGTGCATTCAAATCAAGCCTCTGGGTTTGTTTTAATTCTTGTTTTGCCACTTCACATTATTTTTACAATGAGAAACTCTGGATCATACGCTACAGTTTTCATGGTTTCATTACTGTTCTAATTCTTCCAGATACCGTATGGTCCACTGAGGAAAATAAGTCTTAATATGTTTTATCTCCGTATTGAAAGCAGTTTAGAAAGAACATTGGAGAGTTACTATAAGGTTTTAGGAACTAACAAACTGCAAAACAGGAATGAAGCCGTCTCTAATGGGTTTATCATATTATCATTATCATCTCATTGTTTTTCAATCGGCACAAGTCTTTGCAGTCCGAGGGTTAGGCTAATATTCTGAACCCTTTATTTTATAGCTTCAGTCTGAAAACTGTTGAGTCTGTTTGACAGTTATGTGTGGGGTTTTCCATGTGTGCACAAGGAGATTTTTACCTCGTCAAATGTAGCAGACCTGTGCACATTTCTTAAAGCATTTCACAGTTTGCTGCTGGTTTTCTCAGTCAAACTAAAGGCCATCTTCCTCTCCTTTTCCTGTATACGTGGTTTTGAATTAAAGCGTCGGTTGATCTTGGTGGGGTTTTCTTTTTGTGGTGTTAGTAGACCACCTTTCGTTTTGTTCTTGTGTCGTTTTTTTTTTTAGAATATATACAAAGTGAAACAAACAGTGCAAGCTTTTCTGACATGTTGACCTTTTCTTGGTACTTGGTTCACAGGTCACAACCTGTTTTCTTAGAAAAGTTGGAGGGATGAGAACATTTCCGTTCTAAAACAAAGATGCAGCAGAAAATAATCTTGTACTCTCGGGGTAATAATAATGATCAAAAAGCAGTGTAGTTTTTGTTTTAATTGACTCAGACTTTGGTGCTTCATAGCTGTGACAAAAATACATTTTAACACAAATTGTGCTGTTGGGATTGGTAAAGATTTGTTAGTTTAGTTCTGACATATTTTACCTTTAATTTAGGATTGTTTGAATGGGATTTCTCTTTTAAATGTCCCAATCCCTTTGTTTTGTAGCTTTATTAACTCTGTGCTATTTCTTTCCCTCTGTGACCTTTATTTTGAAAACTGTTGTATATTATTATTCATAGCAGTACTGTTGATATCCATGTCCAGTTACTTCATCTCAGGGTATTAGAGCCACAGGCCATGCTGCGCACAAAATTAACTTGGTTTTTAGTTTGCCATTAGAGTTCATGTTAATAAAAAAAAATTACAATTTCTTAGTTTGAGAACGTGTACGCACACGAGACATGTTGTACAACTCTTCTCCAGAACACCATGCTTTATTCACCAATCTTTTTTTCTTTACCTTACAGACATCTTTTTCTTCAAACATAGTATTTACAAAATCCTCTGATTGTTACTTCATACAAAAAAACTTTAATAAAATTACCCAATTCATATGGAAGTTGCACGAAAATGGTGTCTGTAAACTTTTGCATAAAATGTCCTATATATGGAAACTGGAAATGGCCTCAAACACCGCCCTGATGAAGGCAAGATGGCTGAAAATGTTTGGTGAATTCTCGAGAAGAGCTGTGCAACATGTCTTAATTTTGATGGACTGAAGCTCTCACTGGTCTGAGCCTAGCTGTGTGTGTGCATGCTCTCAAATGAGGAATTGTTTTTTATATATATATATATATATATATATATATATATATATATATATATATATATATATATATATATATATATATATATATACATGAGCTCTACGTGATGGAATGATGAAAACGAAAAACATAGAAGCTACTAGTTTTTATTGCAGATGTATCTCATCTTTTGGGTCAGGAAGCAGTGCTGCTGGTGGTCAGGTGCACCCATAATGTATCCTGCTACAACTTTGTAGAGTTAAATTTCCTGACTTTCCCTTTCAGAGGAGCCAGCTGTGTTCCCTGCCAAGCTGCAGGGGACAGGGGCCATGCTGTCTCATACTTCACACTCGGCCATTAAATCCAGCTACTTAGGATGCAATAACTGTAGCCAACTGCAAAAGACAGCCACAGTCAATTGACCAGAACAACTGAGCCCTGACTTGGCAGTTTTATGATTGACTCGTGTGTTTGTGTTTATTCTGAGTCATAATTGGCTTTAATACATTCTCCTTATTAGTTACTAAAAGGGTGAAATATGCTCATCCTTATTAGAGTGACTTGTCGCAACCTGTCAATATCTAGGGCAGATTTTATGGTAATTTTGATGGGAAAGTCTCCAGCAAGACACAGTGACACATAGTCTTCACTGGCACAAACAAGATATTAATTTGATTCCAAGTACAGGCAGTTCAGACACGGTGCTGAGCTGTGCTATAATGCTGCTGTTTACCTTCATGCTCTGTGTTTTGTAACCAATTGAACTAAACAAACTCTTCTGATCTTCCTTTTGTCTCCTGCTATTCCCGAACAGAGAAATCATCGGACAAAAGGGGAACTTTAGAAAAGGAGAAAGGTTCTAACAGTGGCACACAGAAGTCCACAGCATATTCAAGCCCAGAGAGGTAAGGCCTTTTATTCATCCACATGTGAAACCCTCAAAACCAAAACGGTTTCCAAAATGGATTGTTTGTGTCCAGTGGACTTAACAATTTCTTTTCATGTTTACTTGCTAGCTGCCTTCTTCTTTCCTGCCTTTTGTTGATGCCGTGTGAGAGGTTTCTCGGTGGGATCAGTAGAATACTATAAAATCACAGACAGGAATGTGTATCACATGGTTGTGCCATGCAAGAGACCAAACGACACAAGGACACACTTTGCTGCATAGCGCTACTAGAGGTCAAAAAGTATTTAAGTAGCTTTTTTTTGAGGATTACGCTCAGTAAAGCCTAAAACATGTAGCTAGTGCAGGGGTGGGCAAACTTTTTCACTTGTGGGCCACAAAGGGTTCTAAAATTTGACTGGGGGGCCGGACCAGGAGCAGATGGATGGAGTGTTTTGGTAATCCACCTCATAAGAGAAAATAAAATATCATGAGATATGTAGAAAACATGTAATTTAATTTCAACTGAAAATGAACAAAAGCATTTCAACTAAATATCTGTCTTTGAAGTCCCACAGAACTGAGCGATTTATTGAAATGACTCTTTTTATTATTTTAAAGCACTGAAAGTTGTGTTATCCTTCAGGACATCATCATCATCAGTCTCCTCCTGACTGTCTTCATTTAAAAAACGGTAGGAGATGCAGGTCTACTGTCCTCTCCTTCTATTCAATCATCCCTAATGCCAAAACTCAACAACGAGCAGCGCGAGGACGAACAGTGACAACGCGCCAGTATGTGGAGCGCGTTATATTTGATCGCGCTGCATTTGCGCACTTGGTTTTGAGAACGTACGTGCACCTGAGCACCACATATGTGCATCCCTTAACAGACAGAACAAATTAGTTTCAAATGCATTTTTTACATAACACAACGGAGAAACGTACTTTTAATTTCAGGGGAACAGTGTTGTTGGTCTCCCTTTTTATCCAGCGCATCAAAGTCTGGAGTCAGTTTTCTTGCTGTATCATCGTCTTTAAACACCGCCTGATCGGTGTTCAGTCAAAAATATTTAGTTGTCCACTCCTTATTAAAAACTGGACATTCTTAGCTCCGCTCATCTTTACAGAAGGGCTGAGGGTCGAAGAGTAAAGCGCAAACGTGGAGTAATACGCTTCACCTCAACAAAGCTCAATGTATCTAGAGTGCGCCATCTATTGGGAAAAAGCCAGAATTGCAGGGAAAATAAAACATTAACAAGGTTTATTGATATAATTTGTTCAAGTTCCGCGGGCCGGATTAAATTTTGTAACGGGCCGCATATGGACCTCGGGCCGTAGTTTGCCCATGCCTGAGCTAGTGTGTAATGTATGAGTGCATAAAGACGCAGAATTACAGTGATGTGAGTACTTTCCTCCACCTGGTTTACAGGTTAACAGGCGTTGCGTGTGTGCAGCTTGGTGATGAGTGTTTAATGCATGCAAAGTTGTCAAATTTGTTCTGTTCAGTTCTTTAACCTGGATGCCACTGAGGCCGCTCTTGGAATGAAGCCTTTGCTCTAAGATGGAGTTTAGTTACAGCATGGAAGATTACAGGGTCCAGGCATATTGCATTTCTTCCTCTCCCCTCAGCCTCATTCCATATTGACAGCATGGAAATCGAGCTCGTCTGCATAACCTGGGTCCCTGTTGTCCCTGTGGTGCTCTACTGTACATTAGGCTGTTAGTCCAGAGCAGCTTGTAATGTCTCTGTTGTGCCCTGATTTTATTTCTAGCTTTTAGGAGAGGTATGGCTTGATGCAGTTATGCTGAGTATTCTGAATCTGAGCTGGCAACTATATATACGTACTTCAACAGAAAAATCGAATCAACCAAACAATGATTATTATTTCTACCTCTGAAATCACACCAGTGTGACAAATTACCCTGTTTCTATCTTGGGCTGTCTCCACTCATCCCCTTGCCTAACTGCTATGTCGTATCTCCTGGTGTTCAGTCAGGGCATCTCCAGTCGAGAGGACCGGGATGACCTGGTGCGCTCCTCCAGCCACACCCCGTCTAACAAAGCTCAGATACTGGCCATGCCGCAGTTCGGCCTGCGAGACAACCTTATCAGGTGTGAGCTGCTGAAGAATGAGGACCTTTACACTTACCTGGAGGACTTCAGGTATTTTACTCCTCACTGCTTCTTGTCTGTATTGAATCTATTTTAAAATGTGTTTTGCAGATTGTTGCAAGCACATGGATGTAGAGTTAGGTGATCTTGATACAGTTGGTAGTATCACATCACTGTCATAGACAATTAATTTTAGTCATGTGTTGACACTTTGGTTGGGCTTATAGGTGCTTTCACATAGTGTTTAATCTATAGGAGTGTGATATGGCCTTTCATTTTGCTCAGCCTGAAACCAAGCAACATTTAACCTATATTACAATACCCAAACTGCATTATCATTATTTGCTTCCCAGCTGCACTTGGGAAACTATAAAAAGCTCAGAGTCAGGATCTTTTCGCACTAATACAGTTGTGTTGAGCTGTACTCTGCTGGCCAGTTAAGAATCTAAAATAGTTTCTAAAACTTTCTAGGAAAGACAGATTGTGCTGGAACAGTGTGAATGTGAGCACAGTTAAGATCCTAGAAGTGTTATGTAAAAAAAAATGAGTCAACACCTGTGGGTTTGTATTTCTGTATCTTTAGCTCTTTGCTAAATTAAGCACCAGTCACTCAGACGGCGTCAAGAAAAGCGACAACCTAGTGCATTAACATACTGGAGCTCGGGTTGTAGCTCTTCATTTCATTTCTTATTTATTGTAGAAATTAATATCCCTGTAGACATTTCTATTAAGGGTTTTTTGTTTCTATCAGATGGTTGTAAAATAAGCATTTCCTGAAGTCAGCGTCATGGTTTAGCCATTAACCACACTGCCGCCTGCTGGTAGGTCTGTGCCTTTTTATTTACAACGATGGACAGAATATAGCAAAGAATAGAAAGAAATATAGATAAAATTGGAATGAAGGAAGGAATCTTAGATATGAAAAGCTTAAATTACAACATCTTTGACACAAAGAAATGGAAAGGGAAATAGTCTATATGCTGTGCATAAATGTGCAAAAATATTAATGTTATTCAGTGTAAAATTTAAACACCATAGGAATATCAAGAAACATGTTGGCTCAGGTTTCCTGACACCGAAAAGGTCATGTGTTTTATTCAAATTCCCACTCCTTTCTGTGTGGAATTTGCTTGTTGGTACAGGTCTCCTCCGGGTGCTCTGATTTCCTCCCACACCCCAGACATGGGGTGGGTTAATGGGGAACTCTTCTGCAAATTGCCTGTAGGTGTGTGAGTGTGAAGGTCTTAGTTTTACATATGTGTGACTCACAACCTCTCCAAGATGTTCCCTACCTTTTGCTCAAAGCGTGCTGTGAAGCCTTGTGACTGTGCATGACAATGAATAGAAATGAATAGCTTTTTAAAATATATACTTACAAAAGTATACCCAGAATATGTGTAGTTTACTGCTTCTGGAGGATTTCAAACATATGTATGTAAATAACTAAAGGATGTGTGATGTGCTGACTGGTTTGTGAGCTTCAATAGTTGCCTGTATCAGAAACTGCACATGTACAGAAAAGGTTGCATTGTTCTGGGACATATGTGCATTGTCTGCTTTTCATCTCAATGCAGCGAACTGTACTGTGTACTGAATATACATGCTGACTTGCACATTAGGAAAAAAGCTCAGGAAAGCAGCAATCCTGGATTTTTGTATAAAGACAGCTTCAGCATCTTTTTAGTTAGCTGAGGGTAGGTCCATTAGCCCACAAAGTGTTGTACAGCGTGATGGCAGTCAGCATAAAAATAAAGAGCTCTGTGCCGCTCCTGTGCAGCAGCACGAGCAGAGCAGCAGCTGCCTGAAGGTCAGAGATGAGAATGGAAGGAAGCTGATTTTCAGTTCTGGAGCCTGCAGAATAAAAGTCAGTGGGGATGGAAGTGACTAGAGCTTGGCCCTTTCACCACTTCTCACGATTGGGGTGCCCTTCTCCAATGTCAGAAAAGTGCTAGGGGAGGGCGTTCTTGAAGCCATTTGATGCTTAAATGAATGGGAACAGTGCTGAAAAAAACATTTGTACTCATTTAACCTACATAAAATACAATCTTTCTAGTAACGAGCAAGTGAGTACTGCAGTAGAGCAGCAACGCATGAGCTTAAGATAGACTGAGGTCATTGTTTCACTGTTTTAATCTCCCCTGGTGTGACCTGGAAAATATAGAAAAGACAAGTTTTGCTAGAGAACAGTCAGCAGGATAAACACTTTTTAAAACCGATAGTGGCACTGTATTACGCTCCTTTGTGCCCGCTTCTCATCTGTCCCCGTTCTGTTTCAGCTTTTTTCTCGGCACGTACAATGTCAATGGACAGACCCCAAAGGAAAGCCTCAGTCCCTGGCTGAGCTGCACTGTCTACCCTCCTGACATGTACTGCGTGGGGTAAGTCACATTCACTCTGCTGCAGAATAGCTTTGCAATTGTCTGCCTAATCCCATTACACAGACAGGCGTATACTTCTCAAACCTCTGACAGATGTATGCAACATTGATCCTGTTTTAAGTAGGAGAACATAGCCACCCACAGATTCAGCACTATGTGTCCACTGATCCTGCCCACGTTTCTGGTTACTACTTTGGTCGTTAAGTTTTGAGAACACAATGAAAGCACTGGCTACAGCTCAAACATGTGACTCAAACTCTCATAGAAATTTTTACTGTTTGTCTGTCCTGGTAGTTTTCAGGAGCTTGACCTCAGCAAAGAGGCTTTCTTCTTCAATGACACCCCCAAAGAGCTGGAGTGGACGAAGGCTGTGTCCGAGGCCTTGCATCCAGATGCCAAGTATGCCTTAGTAAGGAAGTCTTTTTTTTTTTTTTTCTTTCCTTGTTTTGATAAATGTAGTTCTCAACCAGTAGTTGGTATTTGGACTGGACCTATGAATGTTATTGCACAGTCTGCATATTCTGTCTGTCTGTAGAGCTTGTTTAATTCTTTTTAGCATGGGAACTGGTACCGTAAACAGTTTTAACGAGTTTTGCATGTTGAAATATTTTAAACAACGTTGATTGTGTTTGTGTTACATTAAAGTGGCAGTTACCTCGTGCCTGCGGCTGTAGTAGCTGTCTACATTACACAACGCCATCACATTGCATGGATTATTACACAGGATAATCCTAAAGAACAGACACGATACCCGTGCTTATTTGATGAGCTTAGTCAGGCCTTGCTTTTTTCTCTCTCTCTCTTTTTCTTCCCCTTATTCGCTTTCATCTGCTTCCCTTTTCTCAGAGTGCTGACTCTGTCTTATTAGCTTCCTCTTTTTATTCGCTGGGCTGTTTTTCTGTAGTCATCTTAGGGCTTTTAGGATGCCTGTAAGTCACAGAATCAGTATAATGACGTCATTTTTTTTTTATCCACTGTCAATGCTCTGACTAAAGCACACTTGGCTGATCTGTAACTGACACTGTATAGCTCAGCAGGCTGAAAAATTAATGTTTTCGCCCTCATATTTGAGTGTCGACTCCTGTAGAATTGACTGAGACGTTTAAAGCTGTTTTGCTTCTTACCATACAAAACTGCTTCATATTCTACTATGTACTTTTTTGCTTCTGCTTTCCTTGAGATGAGTCAGTGGGTGAGGCTAAACGCCTTCAGCTGTAAATATAGTCGCCGTTTATACTAATTGCAGTTGAAAAACAGTTAAGATGCTGATTAAATTTGCATGTTACATTACTCTGAATAGTTGTGCATCTTTTCCCTTTCCTGTGTGAAATTATATTCTACTCGTCTTCTGCTGCAGGTGAAGTTGGTGCGTCTGGTGGGCATCATGCTGATCTTCTATGTGAAGAAGGAGCATGCACAGTTCATCTCTGATGTGGAGGCTGAGACTGTGGGCACTGGCATCATGGGAAGGATGGTAAGGAGTGATGCTACAGGTCTTACTCTTTCATGCACCGGTGCTCGTGTAGGTTTACTGCTGTTTCGTAAAGATATTTTGTCATAAACAGCACTGAGCTGTTGAGCGGTCGTAATCAGGGCCTGTGCTTTAAGCAAGCTGCCTTTCTATGTCCATAGAGCATAAATGGTACACAGTGTCACTCATCCATTGTTTTTTATTTTTGCTTACATAGCAACATATTGAATAACTTCCCTTCCCCTTTGTGATTTACTCTCCTTTATCTTATGTTGCCAGAGATGCAATGAAATTAGTCATGACACACAAGCGTTAAGTTATTATCAACAGTAACTGTACCCATCAGCTTTAGATGCAAATGAACAAATTGGAAAATAATAGTGTTTTATTTACATTACAACTGCAGGCAAATAGCAATAAGGAAGGCAATATTATGCACAAAGATTTTGTTCTGATGATGTCTTGTTTTTCCTTTGGACTGCTCATCACTTTGGAGCTCATTCATCCCAGAAGCACTAGATCCAGCAGCTCCAACTTGACTCCTCGTGCACTGTTGCAGAATAGGTTATTCTTGTCTTGTACGTGGCTGTGCTTACTTAGCAGTCCCTGCAGTTTAGAGCAGATGGCTGGCTGGTGACCAGTGCGGGGCCTTTGTAAGGCTGCTCCATCCCTTCCTGCAGAAATGAGAAACTGGTTTATGATCTGCCTCAAGGACCATCTGAAACACGTCAAGATTCACAGTGTTTGCATAATATCAGATTAATCTCAAGCAAAGGCGCATAACTGCAAACTATGTAAAATGGCATCTTTTTGCAGGACATTTTAGTTGTTTTACTGAATTTCAATCACTCATTGATTCACAGGGAAACAAGGGTGCTGTGGCGATCCGTTTTCGCTTCCACAACTCTGATATCTGCGTGGTCAACTCTCACCTTGCTGCTCACATCGAAGAATATGAGAGACGTAATCAAGACTACAAGGACATTTGCAGTCGTCTCCAGTTTCGCCAGCATGATCCCACGCAGCCTCCACTCACTATCATGAAGCATGAGTACGAAACCAATTAGATATTGTAGAGTTAGAGCATCACCATTCTTGAGAAAGATGTTTGGATTTATGTTTTGGATTAGAATGTTGTTTGTAGTAGCTGAATAAGCTACATGTTGATACTGAAGATATGTATTGCTAATTCTTACCCACTATCCAACTGTGCCTCCTTCACCAGTGTGATCTTATGGATTGGAGACCTCAACTACAGAATCAGTGACCTTGATGTCGACAATGTGAAGGAGCTAATCAGCAAGAAGGATTTTGAAGCGCTGCACAATTATGATCAGGTAATATCAACAATGGGCTCTTCCTTCTGCTGTTTGAATAGTCTTAACTCTTCATTCGTGTTTAGAGTGATGATGCTCACCAGCTGCATTTGGTCCTCAGCTCAAGAGGCAGATCGATGAGGAGGCTGTGTTTGTTGGCTTTGTGGAGGGAGAAATTGATTTTCAGCCCACCTACAAATACGATGCCGGCTCTGACAAGTGGGATACAAGGTAACCTCATATGTTGGCCTGAGTGCAAATAGCAGAATGGAACATTTTTAGCGAGATCATTCTTCAATGATACGATAATGGTCACAGTCAAAGTAAGGGTAATTGCAGAATGAAATGTGAAGCACTCTGACAATGAAAGTGCTCATGTTGTTGTGCTATCTATAGCACACACAGAGCAATTCAGCTCATCACAGCAATGTGAAAACACTTCATTGTCTCCCCGTTCATTGTTTAATGTTTGTTGAGGCTCTCTAGTCAAACTGGGAAACATCATTGTTCATGTTCTACATTACAACCACTTTAGAAAGAGCTACTGTGAATCAGAAAACTACAACATACTTTAAATTGCACTGGTGGCCTTAATAGATTACTTTAGGCACCCATTTTTCACGCTGTTAATTAACGTTATCAATAAACATGCCTCACAGTTAATGTGGCCCTAAATTGCAGGAGCAGTGTTGTGTGATATTTTCTGCTCTTGCGCCTCCTGCTAAGAGAATTTCCCAACAGAGATCGTATCATTAACTTTGAAGTATGTACAAATACACTGACACAGATGCAATTTTGCCTTATTTATGTTGCTAGTTTATACGGTAACCGATGCAATAAACATACTTGAGCATCAACATATGTTCTTTCTTCCGTATTTAGTGAAAAATGTCGAGTGCCTGCATGGTGTGACCGTATCCTGTGGAGAGGGAAGAACATCAAGCAGAAGCATTATCAGAGTCACATGGCTTTGAAGACCAGTGACCACAAACCAGTCAGTTCCCTGCTTTTCACTGGGGTAAATGATTCAGCTTTTTAACCGATCTCATCTTAAATGTCTTTTCCTTTCTGTTGTTAGAAAAAGAAGAAACTCATACATACAGTACTTTGAAAAGTAGGGCAGAGGAGAAGAGTATGGGGCTAGAACAGTGACTGTATAATTAAGCATTGGCTTCCCTGAGTTCACCTGAAACTCCCAAACCACAAGCACATTAAGTTCCTCTCTGCTTCTGTTTTTCCCCATTGAACCAGGCTGGGCTGAGCCGGCTAAAATGAAGAAATTTTTTGATGTTTGTGTTACATTTTTTAGTGGAACATTTTTCAGTGCCAATACAGCCTTTTCCAGTACAAGTGTTTCAGTGTCAGTGTTTCCTTTTTCATTGCCAAATTTTATTTTCAATGCCAAACTTTACAGTCACTGTTCTCTCTCATAGAAGAGATGATAAATCAGTGGAAAGTGCATGTAGATTCAGCTTTATTTGCACACTTCCCATCAACATGCTCTAATTTCTTGTACAGACCACATCACATATCTATTGCTGTATTATTTAAAGGTTATATAACACAGATGTCTATCCTGCATTGTCATCCCTCTTGTCTGTTCCTGCAGATCAAGAGAGTAAACAGCGAGACCTATAAGAAGACCTTTGAAGAGATTGTACGCAATATAGACAAAATGGAAAATGAATGTATTCCATCTGTAACCTTGGCCAAGCGAGAGGTAAACATCACTTTCAGTCATATGACAGTATAATGGGAGCTATAATACCTCTCTGAGATATATTGTACAATAAATGGCCTTCTGATTGTGTTCCTTTGATGAATTCAGTAAGTAAACCACCACTAATGAAACTGTGTATTGATTTCAGACTGCGAGGCTGGTGCAGATATTTAGAGGATATGTTTCAAACATGATATAGAGAAGAATTTTTCCATCTTGCCTCATGAATCCATCCCTCTTCTTTCAGTTCCACTTTAAGGATGTGAGATACATGCAGCACCAGGCAGAGACATTGAGCCTCTTCAATGACGGGCAGGTCCCGTGTCAGTTTGAGTTTATCCAGAAGCCGAATGAGCCCACGTACTGCAAGCCCTGGCTCACAGCCAACCCCCCCAAAGGCTTTATAGCTCAGGGTGAGTAGCACATAAAGTCAGAGATTCATCCTGGAGTCACAGATTTTATTTTATTAAAGCATCATTGTGCTGCCTTTAAGGATTTTAAAAATTGTTAAGTAAACCATCTTTGTGATGTTGACTTGTGGTAGGCTTTTTAACTTCAGCTTTACAAATTCTCTAACAGTACAACCTCAGTAAGTGCTTGTAGTGACCCTAGCACTATATAACAATTCACTGAGGTAGCAGGCATCAGTTCTTCTATTATGACAGTTCAGCCACAGCCTTACTTTGAGTGTGCATCTCCCTCAACATCTAGGTGGTTCGGTGGACATTGAGCTTGAGGTTTTTGTAAACCGCTCAACAGCACCTGATCTTAACTCTGGAAAGGAGCAGATCGAAGACATCCTGGTGCTCCACCTGGAGCGTGGCAAGGACTACTTCATCTCTGTGACAGGGAACTACCTGCCCAGCTGCTACGGTACCTCCATTCATTCATTGTGTCAGATGAGGGAGCCCATCCAGGATATGCCACAAGAGACCCTCCGTGAACTGGTGAGTGCTCCCGCATGCAGAGGCAGTGAAAGTGTCCTTGAAAAACCACCTCTGCATTCAGAGTTTTCTCACCGGCCACAGCAGAGTTGTTGTTCGTTTGTTTGTTTTGTAGCTTTGCAGATTTGGATTCCATTTTGAGTAAACTGCTTTTCTTTGTTTTGTTTGCTCTCAACATCAGGCGGAGATGTCTGGAAACAAGAATGAAGCAAACACTGAAAAGCCTCTAGACATTCCTAAAGAACTCTGGATGATGGTGGATCACTTGTTCCGTAATGCAATCAAACAGGTCAGAAAATGAGTTGCTGCTGCTGCTGGCAATTTTCTTGTTTGCAATTTCATATCCTTACAGTGATTTGCAGCATGTAACTCTTTGCCTTGTTATTCTTTCTTATACAAACAAATGAATGAAAGCTGCTACATGCCACAAGAATCAAGCAAAATAAAAAGTCTCAATGTAATAAAGTGTTTTCTTGAGGCTACACAGACACTTGTTTCACTCAGTATTTTTGCCTGCCAGCCGAGGAGCGTTGTAGGGCCTTTGCATTGATTTGGTGGAAGGACTTAATCTTCATTTTTAAAAGCCTTGATTCAAGTAATTGAAGCACAGGATTGTGTTGTTAATTTTAATTAAATCAAAGTCCATTGCAGCTCCAATATGCCTCAAACCAAAAGAGCATTTTCTTCAGCCCAAGTGTGGTCCTCTTTGTAATTTACTGTATCTTTTTGGTTTAATGAATGTGCTTTTTAGGACACAAAGATTTCATATGTATTGTCCTCTATTTGCAGGAAGACATATTTCAGCAACCTGGGCTCCGGAGTGAATTTGCAGACATAAGAGATTGCCTTGACACTGGCATGCCAGATTCTCTCCGTATCCTTCAAAACCATTACTATCATGTTAATCAGTGGAAAAAATATTGTTAATCTTCTAGAATATATATATTATATATATATTAAATATATATATATTTTAAAAAGGAAAGCAATGTAATCCTTTTTTTTCTTTGTTATTTTGACTTTGTGGTCACGGATCTGACTTTCAACTTGTAGGCTTTTTTAGTCACCCACTTACATGTTGGACAAACACTTTTTTGAGGCAATGCAACAAAAATGTAACTTTTGCAACTACCGCACTGTATTTCTGTATATACTGTCAACATTTAATTCTTGTTTTGCACAAACTACATTGCAAAACTTGCAGATTCTGCTCAAGTATTATGTCCTTGACTCTGTATTGACTTGCAGCGGGCAGTAACCACTCAGTGGCGGAAGCCTTGCTGCTCTTCCTAGATGCCCTCCCAGAGCCTGTGGTTCCCTTCTCCTTTTACCAGCAGTGCCTAGAAAGCTGCTCCATTGCCAGTCAGTGTGAGAAAGTAAGTTAGACAGCCCACAGTTAACTGCTGATTAACGTTAATTCATTCTAAGAAAGTTCATCTCTGCCATTTTTGATATAATGTCAATTTATTTTCTCTTCAGGTAATTTCCATGCTACCTCAGTGCCATCAAAATGTGTTCAACTATTTAGCGGCCTTTCTCCGTGAGCTGTTGAAGAATTCTGCTAGCAATCGTTTAGATGTCAATATCTTGGGTAAGAAAAGGAAACAGGTTGCACTTTCATTTGTGAATGCATTGTATTTGCTGTTGCTTTGTGGTTTAGTCAGAATGTTGAGTAAGTGAAGATAAATGAACTAAACAAAACAAAATGGAAAATGAATTAAAATTTGTTTATTGTTCTGTTTATGACTCAAGGATTGTTTGAACTTAGTATCTTTTTAATACTCAGTGTAAAACAGTCAGTTTCTGGTAAAGACAATGACCAAACGTATGCTGCATAAATAAAGGAAAGAAACTGAAGTAACATATAAAATAAGATGATTAATTAATTAATTCTTATTTTATTACACTGAATTTCTTTCACGTTTGGTTTAAATATGCAAAAACTTTTACTGGTTAATAAAGATAAATAAAAGGAACCCTTTGTTACACTATGCAGTGTGAATAATTTATTTTCTTTCTGCATAGCCACCATTTTTGCCTCCTTGCTCCTGAGGTCACCTACGAAGCAGGATCTTGCAGAAAAGAGGAAGACTCAGGAGTTCTTTCAGCACTTCCTGACCCAAGGGTCTGCCTAGATGGAGAACTTGAAGCTGAACCTGAACACTAAAAACTGTACAGTCCAGTATTTGAAATAAACTATGATTTCTTATATTCTTAAGTGACTCTTTGTATAGATATAAAGTATAATGACTGTAAATGACAGTTCTTATCTGATATTAGGTTGTTTCAAAGCAATGTTTGTCATGTGTTGATACACAACATTTATTGTATGTCATGAAGCATCTGTAGAGATAACAATTTTTAATGTATGTATATTTTATTTAAAAAATAATTTGTATTTTAATGTTTCTGATCTCAACACCATATTGTTTTTCTATATAAAATCACTGAAAACAAGGTGCGTGTCACTGATGATTTTATTCTCAATTCACGTTGCCAATCACAAGCAAAGGAATCCACACTAAACGAGTGTGTTTGGTTTTCTCATTATGAGTGTGTGTGTGTGTGTGTGTGTGAAAGAATCTCCATACATTCAGTTTACTGAATCGCATTTGCCACACAGAGTTGAAGTTAAATATTGGGGAAGAATAACGTTTCATGTTTTAATTCAGTATTAGCGATGATATTTAATTTCCCATAATTCATCACGAATGGCTGTGAGTCTGTGACGTTGTGTGGTATCCTAGGGAGGGGATAGAAAGAAAGTGCTAATCATCCAAACATAGGAATAAGGCTTAAAATTGAACACAGGTAAATATATTTTAATGTCATTTACTTTTAGTCGATTATCTTAAACGTTAGCGTGTGAGTTCATCACTTGCTAATGTGAAACTTGTTATCCTTTCAGGGGACGATAGGTTATAGCAGTTATCGACAGTAAACAGGCTAACGTTACTAGCTAGCTCTCTGGCTTTGCTATGAGCTAAATTGCTGCTAGCTAGCAAAGCTATGCATGTGTAGAGAAATGACTGATAGTTGAGTTCGCTAGCGTATAGCTAGCTACCTAACGTTCATTTAGCTTTCTGGCGCTCGCAAGATGAGAACAAAAATGGTAACTAGGTGTCTGCTATGTTGACTATGTAATCAAGTCACATGGAGTTAAGAAGCGGTAATAACGACATACGTATTATTTAAAATAAACAAAGTAGCGTTACGGTTTCATATCGGTTAGTAGCAGCCAGCTAGCAACATATCTTTGAAGCTAGTACCGATGTGACCAGTATGCACTCTAAAATAACGTCAGGTCAGTAGTCTACACATGGTTACACAGTCTGCTAATGGTGTAACGTTAAGGGTAAGTACCTCAGTACCGTCACATTAAGTTAGGTAAACATTACTTCATTGCCAGTCGAGTGAATGGGGTTAAACTTGGCAGTTCCTGCGTGTTCATCAGGCCACTGTGTTTGTAAACCGAGCACCATTGCATACGTTAGCTTGCCATGTCGAGTCTGGAAAAGTTAACTGACATTGTAGTGTGAGTGTGGTATCTTTTATGCACGTTACTCACAATGTTTTATAAAAACTAGCCTGAGGAATTGTAATCGATTGAAAGTCACCAAACGTGTAGGTTTTCTTTTATTAGGCTGAGTTTAACGTGTGCTGTCGCGTGACTTCTGTCATTGTAATCAGAAAGTTCTAGATCTCGGTGTGTACTATTTACCGTTGCTTTACAAAGGACCTTTCCGGTTTTTGATACTGAAAATAATTAACTAATTTCCCTTTGATTTGCACACGGAAGTCTACTTTAGGAACAGACGCACGGATCTACTTGAGTGTTTTGTATTGTTAATGCTGCCTTCTACACATGGTCCACGTTTTGGGGCTCTATCTAGCCAGTTGTTGGTAATGGTTCTTGGCTGTTAGAACAGGCCTTCTGGCGGTGCTTTCTATGTACATAGTACGCAGTGCACAGGTGCTATGATTTACATTTATCAAATATCCAAGCTGAGCTCTTAACAAGGCAATATGACTATTTCGAATAGTCGCTCACACTAGAAACTATCCATACTTTTCAGATAATTTGGGACAGGTTATTTTCATAAACTGAAATTAATTTGGGACCCATTCTGTGGAGATGGGTCTGGCTATTGGAGACAAGGGACAGGTTTGCTTACTGTTCAAATAGAAACTGAAGTTTCATACATCACATATCTGAAACAATCCACCCAGAAAACGTGAGGTCTTCCCCAACTTTCTGTTCATTTATATTTAGACTTCAATCTTTTCTGTATGGCACTGCCCTTTATTAAGTCAGGTTTTTTATTTTGTTATCAAATCAAACCTTGCACTGAACTCTGATTGCACTGTAGTTTTTTATTCTCCTATTTATTGGGTTTATTAAATTTTACCCATCTGTCTGTCTGTATGCATTGTCTTTTGTATGACACCATGTGCTTCTCTTATATCTATCATAATGGCTGTTTATGTCTTATGTAAAGTCTTTGAATTACCTTGCCGTTGAACACCTTTCTTGCCTTGAATTTACTAAGTATGCAGCTAAATGTTTGTAAGGACAAAAATAATTTTGCATATTTAATTTCCAGGCTGTAACGTTAGTGTCAGTGTGCAGTCCTCCTTGCCAAGGAAGGAGAGGCACCAGGGACCATGAGTGAGAATGGCCCTCATACAGAGGCGCCCATGTACTTTGAGGTGGAGGTGGATCACCTAGAGCGGGATGATGAAGAAGAAGAAGATAAGATCCACTTTGACAAAGATGATGATCTGATTCCTGAGCCTTCGTCATCCTCTGGTCGGGTGTACGACCGCACCACAGTGCTCATTGAGCGCGACCCCATCCGACTGGATGAGGAAGGCGAAGAGGAGGGTCACTGTGGAGGGGATGAAGATGGGGTCACCTTCCTAACTGAAGGGGAAGGTGATGGAGATGAGGAGGAGGGCTCACTCACCTTTATGACTGATCCTGATGGCATGTCACAGGGTTATGTACATCATACCATTTCTCCAGACCAGATCCAGTTCACAATAAATCCAGGCTCTACCCCCATGCCACGCAACATAGAGGGGGCCACCCTCACCCTGCACTCTGAGTGCCCAGAAACCAAGCAGAGAGAGGTAAGCCTCAATAATTGCAGATACCTTTTATTTTTAATATTTAAGACAATACTATGATTTCAATAGGCAGCTTTGTTTTGTATTAAGTTTTTTTGTTTGCTTCCACTTACTAACATATGGTGTAAATTCATTTTCACATACCAGTTGCAACACAGATGAGGGTACAATATGGTCAGTAGAATGCGCTCACTATTACTGCTGAAGTAATGCTTGGATTTGTTTGGTTATTGCTGAAGTAATTGCTTGGTTTTGTGCGGTTATTGCTGATGTTATTGCTTGGTTTGATATGTGGACAGTCTTTCAGTCTTTGCAGCTAACTGCTTAACAGAACAGTAGATTGTGTTTAAAGATTTTTCTGACATGTTGAATGGTCTTAGAAACCATGAAATGCACAATGTACCAACACTGGAAGTGTTTTTTTAACATGCATTTTCTTGGTGAAATATGAAGTTTTATTGAAAATACATTGATGTGATAGATGTCTTTCAAAATGAGCTTCCCTAGCAGTTTGATCATGGTTGCTCTTTTGGCATAGGTAGAAGTTAACATCTCCATGCACCAAAAAATTCAGCTCATGACTCTTAGTGGAGTCACCCTGCTTCCACAATATTTTCACCCAGTGCTAGACTTTGGCTAAGCCCACTCACAACCCACTCTGCCTCCTAACTGTGTTCATGTGGTGAATCTGCCATATTTTGACACCTATCCCAGCCTAATTAGTGGAAGTGAACTATAAAACCATCTGACAGCAAGTGTATGCTGGTAAAGCAGCTGGTCCTTGCTGAATAAGAGGCAGGGTGGTGAAAGAAATAATGAAGTCCTAGTCAACAACTCAGTCCTTTGTTAAGCCAGTTGTTTCAAATGTCAGATGACACACACTATAACCCCATCAAGAAAAACACCATATGTAGTTGTTGTGACGAACACAGAAAAAAGAGGTTGTTAATTATTGAGCATTTGTGTCAACATCTATTATGATGAAGTTACGTCTACAGCTAGATGTGAATAGTAGCATTATTAGATGGGTGGAGTGCTGGAGTGTATGCTGTGTTTTTCCCTAATGTTATTAACACAGAGGCCTCACAAGGGAGTACTTCCTCTCTAGTGATGGTTTTAATCTTGGTGACATAGCCAGTGTTGATTTGATCGATGAAGATAAAACAAGGTATTGCTGTTGGATTGATAAATTTGTTAATTGATGTCAGCCCAGTTTTCAAACACTGAGAAAATGTTCTTGTTATTTTGTAAACACTAAGAAATGGATTTTATTTGAATTGGAGACCCCACTGCCCTCACCAGCAGCAGCAAGAAATATAAGGAGAAGGAAAATTTCATGAATGCTATTTAGCAATAGAAACATTCTGGTTCTCTTCTATTGGGAATTTATGGAGAGTTTGTGATACCTTTTCTTGTCGCGTAAGTAGTAAGAAAGTGCACAAATAGTTAATATTTCCAACAAGACTGCAAAATCAGAATGGTGCAGCAGTGTTCTGATGGCTCTGAGTCACAAGAAAAGGACAGACAATTCTTGGTGATGTATCACTTCCCCTTTTGTAGTGAAAATGATCTCTTGACATGAGGTTGACGGTACAGGGCACTGTCTTTGAGAAGTAACGTGCCTGTAAGTCTTTTAAATACACCAGCATAATATCACTAAACAGACGTGTGTGTGTGTGTGTGTGTGTGTGTGTGTGTGTGTGTGTGTGTGTGTGTGTGTGTGTGTGTGTGTGTGTGTGTGTGTGTGTGTGTGTGTGTGTGTGTGTGGAAGTTGGTTGGTGTTACTGCTGAATGCTGAGTGCTGTATTTGTTTGATCTGTGTGTATTGTTAGATTGTCTTGTTCACAGTCATTGTGTTTGCAATGTTGTTTGGTTGGTTTTGTTTGATTAAACTGTATTGTTGTCTTTGTCATTGCTATGACGTTATGACTTGATTTGCTATGACATTGTTATGATAATTACCACAGGCAAAAAATTAATTTCCAAGAGGACAATGAACGATAGCATTCACTTGTGATACTTCCCTAAAGGCAAGTGTGCATGCCAGAAAATGGAAGAAACCTCAAAGAAAATTAAGCTCCTGATGCTAATTTGGCAAATATTATTTTGGTTTTGCACATAAAATAAAGCCTTTATGTAAAATCACATTGTGTAGTAAATTGTGTCAGTGGCATGTGCTGCTGATGAGCACACTGTGGTGCTGTTTGTGCTGTGTTCATTCAAATAATTCTGTATGACATAGAAAAAACTATTTTAACCACCCTGCCTTTGAAAAGCAAGAGTAGGGAGAACCCAAAAGTGGCTATTTCCTTTGAACAACAAAAAGGAAATTCTAGCCTCCAGTGCAACAGGTGTCAGGAAAAATTTCTAATTACGAGCAACATCAAGCACTTCGTGACATTGTTGTAAATACTCTCACACAACCATTTAATTTGTAATGAAGTGGTCTTTTCCACAGTGCATGTGGGAGCCCAAAGTGTACATTGCTCTTTCACAATGATCGAACTGATGGTGAAGAGTCACGATGGTGTGGGAGATGAATTCAGTACCAGGCTACAAGCTTTAGCGGACTTCCCACAGTGGCTTTGCATAGATGTTTGTTTAACAAATGATTTCCCCCACATCCTAGAATCTACATGAATGGGCTTTGACTAGTGAGAGTGAAGAGAGTGAGGCAATCAGCTATACGTCACTTTCTCTATATATTTAACAGCTAAGAAGGTTTTTTCTTTTTCATGGTATGATTTTGAGTGTAACCAAGTGTCTCCTGAAGTGAAGCATGTTGCAACAGTTATTTTCCAAACTGACAAAGCTATCACTTAAAGGATAACTTTCGTTTTTTTACAACCTGGACCTTATTTGTAGCATTAAATACGCCCATTTACTCACCCAGTCAACTTTGGTGGCAATTGGAGTCATTTTGAAGAAATTAGCCCCAGAGGAGCGGCGTGTATATCCGTATAATGCAAGTACTCGGGGCATCCACGTGCAGCCTCTATAAACGCATAATCTGCGGCGAAACTCGTTCATATTCCAATATTTTGTTATGATATGCTGGTGCTATTCCCCTCTGAGCCCTTGGTGGCATGTTATCAACATCCGCCGTCTCTAGGCAACTACCTCTGACGTGGATGATGTCATTACCCAAGCAGCCAGCCACAACACGGCTGACTCTGCGGCAATCGGCTACGAATACGCAATAACGAACCATAGCTGTGCCAAACTACAGCTAAACTAGCCGACCGCCGGCTCAGAGGAGAATAGCACCAGCATATCATAACAAAATATTGGAATATGATCGAGTTTTGCCACAGATTTTGCGTTATATAGACGCTGCGCATGGATGCCCCAAGTACTCGCATTATATGGATATACACGCCGCTCCTCTGGGCTAATTTCTTTAAAACGACTCCAAATGCCACCAAAGTTGTCTGGGTGAGTAAATGGGCGTATTTAATGCTACAAATAAGGTCCAGGTTGTAAAAAAGGAAAGTTATCCTTTAATGCACCAAAAAAATGTTTAACATCAAGAACAAACATGCATATTCACTTAAGCACTTAGTGTATTATCAGTTTAGAATAAATTGTTGAAAACTTTGTTTAAATTTGGCATTAGGCATAGCAATGGTTGTATTTCTTTCATGTAAAAGCGTTGCAGTTTCATTCAAAATTCTCACAAAACAAATATCCTGATCTCAGATGTCAACAGCACCAAGATTTCTTGAATTTAAATTAAATGTTTGTTTATTACTGTGTGCAAAATGACATTACATTAAATAAATTCTCTCACTCATGCTAATTTTCCCACTTTGCTGGCTACTCATACTCAGGGCCCAGGTTAAACATGCAATCTTTCATCTTCACTTACACTTATGTGAAATTTTATGGTAGGATATTTTTTTAATGTGTATTTATTTTTTGATAAGATCCCTAAAGAGGAACGGGATAGTAAGTTACAGGAACAATGTTAGCTGGGACCGGGATTTGCTTGTCGAAGTGGTCAACCACAAGTTTCCTCCTCCTGACCTTGTGTTCATTGCAGAATAGCCTTTTTTGTGAAGGAGAAGAGAATGGACTGCTTTTATTCACATTGCCCCAGGGCTTTTGTGTGAGGAGAGAGCAGGAGCCTGCCCCACTGCAATGGAGATTGGTGCTGTGAAACAGAATTGGAATGGGGTATTGCATGGGGGTTTGTCATCATCGCTGTCCTTTGTGCACACCCATTTCATGTGCTGATGGGTCTGAAAGGCCACACTGACTCAGACTGTGACTTCACTATAGTATGGCAATGCTGATTATTACTGAGATGAATTAACAAATTACTTTCTCACAGATTAAAGACTATTTAATGGATTTTAAAGATCGGTAATGTTATCTTTTGCCTTAGCTTCAGGATGATTTCCTACAGCAGAGTTACCCCATGTTTAGGTGCTAATTTCCCCCTCCTGTGCATCCTCTATCAGGTGAAGCGCTACCAGTGCATGTTCGAAGGCTGCACAAGGACATACAGCACGGCGGGAAACCTGCGGACACACCAGAAGACACACCGAGGCGAGTACACATTTGTGTGCAATCAACAGGGCTGTGGAAAGGCCTTCCTCACTTCATACAGCCTCAAGATCCATGTCCGTGTTCACACCAAGGAGAAGCCGTTTGAGTGTGATGTGCAAGGCTGTGAGAAGGCCTTTAACACCTTATACAGGTAAGCCTTTACACAGTTTTGTTTTATTTTATTTCTTGTCATGGTGCTGTTTTGAGTATTATGACACTGTAGGTTCTGTTTGCAGTGTCTAGTTAAGCAGCCCTCAGGTGTCAAAAGAGGTGGTTCACAGGCCAAAAAACGCTGGGAAATTGTAATATACATAACTAAGTCAGTTGTAACACAGAACAGAGAAATGTCTACCTTTTATACTAGTAATAGAATATGAAGACTTACACAATATAAGTAATTACATATAATTCAAATGTATTTCCTTATGTTTTATATAGTGGTGTGATGTGTGCTGGCAGTTCATTTGACTGACAAGATAGTATTAGTATTTTGAAGTATAGTCTTTGCAACCTAGAAATCACAAATTTCACTTGTATTTTCTACAGAGGGAAATTTGTTTGGTCAGATATGCAAAATTACACAGAATCAGTACAAAAATACACAAATTAAAATGGTAGAAATTATTCATGAAAGGAACAATACCAAGAAAAGGCAAAACATT